>NC_081569.1:17484122-17538572 GCF_022355385.1 Mustela nigripes
GAAAATAGACTCCAAATAGGTGAAGGACCTCAATGTGAGAAAGGAATTCATCAAAATCCTTGAGGAGAACACAGGCAGCAACCTCTTCGACCTCAGCCGCAGCAACAACTTCCATTGCCAAAGGCAAGGGAAGGGAAGCAAGGGCAAAAATGAACTATTGGGATTTTATCAAGATCCAAAGCTTTTATACAGCAAAGGAAACAGTTAACAAAACCAAAAGACAACTGACAGAACGGGAGAAGATATTTGCAAATGACATATCAGATAAAGGGCTAGTGTCCAAAATCTATAAAGAACTTAGCCAACTCAACACCCTAAGAACAAATAATCCAATCAAGAAATGGGCAGAAGACATGAACAGACATTTCTGCAAAGAAAACATCCTTTTTTCTTTCTACTTGAAGAAGTCCCTTCATTGTTTTTGGTGTTAAATTATTTGTTTCTATTTGATTACGGATGTCTGTGTTTTGCCCCCCCCCCACCCCCTTCAGGAGTATTACTTGCCAGATAGACTATTCTAGTTTGGCATTTCTCCCACTCTTGGCACTTTGAGGATATCATTCCATGTCTTCTGACTTCCATTACTTCTGTGAAAAAGTCAACTGTAAATCTCTCCTTTTTTGACTACTTTTAAGATCTCTCTGTCTGTGGCTGTGTCTCTTTGTGTGTGTCTCTCTCTTTCCCTCCATCCACCCTTTTTACTTTGATGGGTTTTTTGTTGTGGTTTTCTTTGTATTTGTTTTGCTTGGGAGTTTGCTTGGTTCTGTGGCATGATGTCACTGGTAAGTTTTTAAAAAGTTTTCAACTATATGTCTTTAAACATTTCTCTCTTTTCTTTCAAGGACTGCAGTTACATGTATTTTGGATCCATGTGTCATAATTTTTTCACATTCTTTTCTGTATTTCCCAATTTATGTCTTCTTGGGCATCAGTATAAGTATTTTCCTCTTTCTTAGCTTCTGGATCATTGATTGTTCAGCTGTATTCTAACCTATTATGATTTATTTTTTTATTTTCTGTTTTCAGAATTGTATTTTTCAGTTGTTTTCCATACTTTTAGCATTTTCTGCCAATAGTCTTTATTAATTCTTTGAACACATTAACATATTTTAAAGTTCTTTTCTGATAACACCATTCCTTGGATCTACTATAGGTCTGATTTCTTCTTATTTTTCTTTTTTTTAAGATTTTATTTATTTATTTGACAGAGAGAAATCACAAGTTGATGGAGAGGCAGGCAGAGAGAGAGAGGGAAGCAGGCTCCCTGCTGAGCAGAGAGCCCGATGCGGGACTCGATCCCAGGACCCTGAGATCATGACCTGAGCCGAAGGCAGCGGCTTAACCCACTGAGCCACCCAGGCGCCCCTATAGGTCTGATTTCTTGCCATTTTAAAATCTTAGCTTTCAAGTCAGGTCTTGACTGGTTATTTTTATTTTTAGACATTTTGTATAATAATGATAAGATCATTTAAATTTCTAGATGATGTTAACTTTTGCTGGTAAGATATACTTTTGCTAAAATCTTTACAGAAGTTTTTATTGGCCTGCAGCTAGGCTAATAACACTACGTAGCCCAGATTCCTTAACCTAATCAGGGATTGAGATGATATGAAGCTATACTTTCCTCCTTGTTGGTCTGGTCTATTTCTAGTTTACCTTTATACCTAGGGTATAGTCTTTTAGATTCCCTCCCTACTCCCGGTGTGTTTACTGGGGCTGGGCTATTCCTTGGCAGACCTTGCATCTATTTTTGTGTCCTACCGAAGATCTGTTGAAAGCTCTGTTTAGCTTCTCAGCCTCTCAGCCAACGTTTTTGGGTCTAAAAGTAAACACACACACACACACACACACACACAATCTTATTTATTTGAGAAACAGTGAGAGAGAGAGCACGAGTGGGTGGGGGGTACATGGAGAGGAAGAGGGAGAAGCAGACTCCCTGCTGAGCAGGGAACCTGACATGGGGCTCAGGCAATATTTTAAGAATCTACTAATGACTAGGGGGAGAATTAATCTGAAGTGCAATCTCATCCGTTTCTTCCAGATCTCAGCCCTTCAATTCTGTCTTGAAAGTTCTCCAGTGGTTTTGAACAGATTACTTTTCTTGTTGTTTTCTCATTATTAGAAGGTTGGTTTGGGGCTCCTGGGTGACGTAGTTAAGCATCTGACTTACTTTTGGCTCAGGTTGTGATCTCATTGTTTGTGGGATTGAGCACTCTGTCAGGCTTCGCGCTCAGGTCGGAGTCTCCTTGAAGATTTTCTACCTCTGTCCCCTCACCCCCCACCATTTGTGCTTGCTTATGTTCTCTCACCCTCCCTCTGAAATAAATAAATCTTAAGAGAGAAGGTTGAAGTAACCTATTCAACTATTGTCAAAAGCAAAATGCTTAGATATGGTCTAATAGAATTCAGAATTTTTCAGATTCTCAAAGAGAGTAGAGTACATACACCTTAGAGGCATTAGAATTGAAATGCACGAATATTTATCTTGTCTACTACAGTTCAAATTTTTATAATGGGAATTGAATGCAGTGTGATCTGTTAAGGAACATGATTTGAATAAACTGACTTTTATTGGTTTATATTGCAGTCTCATGAGGAAGCAAAAACATTCTACAGCACAGTTGTTTTGTTTGGTTCCCACCAGTTGACTAGCCATCCTTCAGTTTTGCTAATGTTTCCTGCTTCCGTGCACATGGTATACTCTCTGCTTAGAATGTATACCTTCATACTCAGGTTTGAGGCACATTCCAAAGGAAGCCTTACCTAAGTTATGAATTTAGGTCAAATAAACTAACATCCTAATTTTAATTTCTGGACTCATTTATATGGTAGTTTGATTAATGTCTGTTTTCCCCTCTAAACTATGAACTCAGTGAGATTAGAAATCATGCCTTTTTTCTTTTTAAATATTTTACTCTATGTGCCTACTTCAGTGTTTGGAAGTACAGTACTTTTGCAAGTTGGTGATCAGTTAATAGGTTAATAGATGTTCAGTTAATGTTTGTATGAATGAAGAAATGAAAGAATACAAGGGAAGATACTATCGTAAGACATGCCATGCTTATAGTTATGATGGTAGTGTTAAGAAATGAAAAATTCACTGCTTTTGAGCAAAAGCCAGATTTAATCAAACATGGATTTGCACAGTACTTTTAAAGTTTTATGGCTGTATATGCACAAGATTAAAAATACTTGAATAAAATTCCCCTGAGAATTTATTATTGTATTTTAGTATTTGTCTTTTATTCCCTTGTAAATATTTTATTATGTAAGTTTTGAAAACACTAGGTCTTTGACACAACTGTCATTCGGAACATGAAAAATTATATCATTGCCAGTCATTGAATTACAGAGATAAATGGAATAAAAAAACAAATCCTGTTCTTGAAGGATTCACGGTCTCAGGAATACGGACTTAGAATTTATTATACAAATAGCCACAGAGTATAAGGTGCTATGGTTTACTCTATCAGGGGGAACTGAATCTTGATAAATTAGGAGGATTTTATTAAATGGCTAAAAGGAACAGTATTTCATTTAATAAGTGGACATTATTATGAAATCATATGGTGCCTTTATGGATTGACAGTAATTTGGGTGGTAGCTAGGGCAGTTTGCAAGAATCATTTGTAAGGGCAGATTGGAGCTACCCAGATTATTAGTTCATCCTTTGACATGGAGGACATCAGAAACTTTCCAAGGATATTTCCAAGGATATTTTCCAAGCAGAGAAATTCTGGAGCCAGAGTCCCTGAGTTCATATTCCAAGCCCTGCCCTTTACTGTGTGTGTTACCTTGGACATATTATTTAGGATCTCTCTGCCTCAGTATCCTTATTTATAAAATGGTGATGATAATTATAACCAAAAAGATTGCTGTTTGGATTGAATGAGTTAAGATATGTCAGGCACATGGAAAAATTCTTGGCACATAGAAAAATCCCAATAAGTATTGGCTCTTGTTACTTTTACTCTATGTATTGAGAAAAACTCAAAGCTTATAATTGTACTCTTTCAGCCAGAGCTAGAGGCACAAAAAGATTCAAGGGATTTTTTTAGGGGTGAAGTTATTATTAACAAAGCTTCAACTTAACTACCAATATGTAACGAGGAATTTCAACTAATATGTGCCTATGTGCAGCATAGAGGTAAGTTTGAAATTTGTATAACAGTTCCATGATTTACAAACTTATAGAACTTAAATTTTCTAATTTGTGTTTTCTTTTAGATCTTATAGAAAATTTCAGCTGTAGCCCTTGGACCAGAAGCTGAAATAATAGAAGCTGTGTACCATGCATTAGGGTATTGAAGAAAATACATTTTGAATTAAATATTTGGCATATAAGGAAGGAAAGGTGATTGAAAATGGGGCGGAAGAAAATTCAAATCACACGCATAATGGATGAAAGGAACCGACAGGTAAATGAAAATTTTAACTTATTTATTCTTGATGTAAATATTTTTTTTAAAAGAGGAGCATAGGATAGAATGGTTGAATTTTTCTTAAATTTAATTCCAAGTCTATTTTTGTTTTCAAACTAAATAAAAAATTTAAACACTTTTAGCTTGTCATCATGTGCTTTAAAGAAACTTTTTCTTATTGCAAAAATCATAGATGTTAGTTATAGAAAATATAGGGGAAAAGAAGAGATCACTGTAGTCCCACCGTTACTGTCCATTGTGTAGATTTATTGTAATATACTTAGTCTTTTGTTCATTTGATTATGTTTGTTTTTAATAGGTTAATTATTATTATAAATTATCACCTCTAATTTCATAATTAGGGAATATCTAAGTTAACTATGGTTATCAGTGAATGTGCTTTAGTCACTTAAATTTTCTGGTTAACCAACAAATAAAGAGAATTTTTTTATAACTCATATTATCACAAATATTCCCAGAACAGTTATTATATTGATCTCAGTTTTAATTGATAAGATATATTGAACTTAATTTTTAGCACCAGTGTCAATAAACCCTTAAAAGTTCAAGATAATTATAATACTGATATATGAAGACCAGAAATTGTAAGAGTTTAGAGTAGGGATTGGCAAACTGTGGTTCATGGGCAAGCTGGCTCTTTTTACAAACAAATCATTGTTAGAAAACTGCCATGTGCATTTGTTTACATATTGTCTGTGCCTGATTTCACATTGTAACAGCATAATTGAGTAGTTGCCCATAGGCCTAAAATCTTTACTCCTGGCCTTTTAAGAAGTTTGCCATGCTCTTGGTTTAAAGGAAAGAAGGAAAAATAGTTTCATAGAATGTTGTAAATAATCTAGTAGTTACAGCATATGCAGGAGGGGTAGATTCTGCTCTGGAAAGTTTGCCTCTCAGGAGAAGTTTCCAGAAAAGCTGGTTTCTGGAAGCTTACCAGGAACAGAACAGCACTAAAGATAAAATCTGCAGAGTTTGAGTAGTAATTCATCTGGTAATATGGATATAATTGGAGACAAAACTCAGCTGAATAGCTGATAAAGAAGTTAGTGGAAGTGATTAGAGTTGTCACTGGACCTAAATGAAGAGAACTCCTGTTTCATCTCGTGAAAATTCTTCTGATAAAATGTAAGGCTCACACAGTATGATTCTTTATGAAGGTTGATAAAACAGGGGAGAGTGATAAAATAACTATTCCATCATGATTCTAAGCAAGCTTGCAAGTAAATGTCCCTTCATAAATCTGAGGACTATGTCACATAGAGGGAACATGGGGGACCTGCTTCATGAACACATGCAATATTAATGTAAAATAGGGTTTATTCAGGGAATAACATAAAAGCAGAGAACTGGCAAAGGACGAAACATTCCCTGAACTCTCATTTTCCCATAGAGAGTCATGTTTAAATTCAGCATAGATACACTGGATCTACCAGTGGAAAAGACCTCCCATCTTTAGAGAGAAAAAGGAGCTAGGAATATGTAAGTGACTGTAATGGAGCTTTTTAAGTTAAGGAAATGATATTAAAAGATGAAGCTTGCCACTATACTCAGCAACTAGAATTAGCCTTAATTAATAATTAATATATTGAGTTTACCTAAGTCATTTTCTTACTAAGCTGCCAGATGGGGCAAGGGTAAGGGTGTCTGAATTTCTTCTCAGGTGATTTTGGCAAAGAATGCAGAAAACATACTGTGGAGGTAGTTAGACAATTCGGTTTTCAGGTTTGATTAGGCACAGACATAATTTGTCATTTTTAACTTGTGGAATTTGAGTTAAAAGTTTCATTATTCTGGGACGCCTGGGTGGCCCAGTTGGTTGGACGACTGCCTTAGGCTCAGGTCATGATCCCGGAGTCCCAGGATCGAGTCCCGCATAGGGCTCCCAGTTCCACGGGGAGTCTGCTTCTCTCTCTGACCTTCTCCTTGCTCATGTTCTCTCTCACTCTCTCTCTCTCAAATAAATAAGTAAAATCTTTAAAAAAAAAAAAAAGTTTCATTATTCTGGCATTAAAATGGGGGAAAAAGGTTTCTGTGCTGAAGAGGATATGTGTCACTTATTCATCCAAATTTGAATATTTACCATATCAGAGAGAGACTGTTAAGCACTGGAGACTCATTAAAAATATATAGCCTACAGAAGAAATTTAACTATGTGGCAGATAGATGCTAAGTTTAGGTGCTGGGAGGGTTTATGGAAGGAACTACCAACCTCTGGGGTTGTTTAGCGAGCAGTACTGAAGGAGGTAATAGCGAATAGTTTTTAATGATTGGATTTTTGGAGCTACTAAGATAAAATCACACTTCAAGTCATTAGAACAGTGAGTTAAAACTCTTGGGGTTGACACTACCATGCACTTAAGAGCTGCTTCACCTCACTTCACTTCTACTTGGAAGCTTTCAACTTGACTTTCATTTGGGAGCTTCTGGTGAAACCTTGTGTTGGTCCTTCTTGGCGTAATGTGTTTCTATTTAAAACGTAAATTTTGTATTAAAGTATAACATAAAAGAAAAGCACACAAATCCTAAGTGTGGCTAAGAGAGTTATTGCAAAAAGTACATGGCCACGTAACCAGCATATCCCAGTGCACCACCCCAGAAACTCTCTGTCTTGTCCCAGGCATTATCTCCCTGCCCCAGGGAAGGAAAGTCATTAACTGAACTTTCTAACACATAGGTTAATTACCCCTGGTTTTGAATTTATGTGAACAGCCTGTGTTCGTTTGGGCAACATTATGTTTGTGAAATTAATGTTAGTGTTGCATGTGGGTATATATGTAGATGTGTTTTTAAAATCTACATATTCATATATGTTTTCATTGATGTATGATATTCCATTGACTGGATAGAACACAATGTGTACACTTATTTTTTCTACTGTAAATAGAATTTTGGGTTGTTTTCTACTTTGAGACTATTATAAAAAGTGCTATTTTGAATACTCCCGTGTGTGTCTTTGGTACCTATGAATGCTTGGGTATATACCGAGGGTTACAGTTGCTAAGTCAGAGAGTATACCTGTGAAAGCTTTAATAGCAATAGTTTTCTAAAGTGGTTGTACTGATTTATAATTTTTGCTCTGCTAACAGGGTGTGTGAAAGTTCCAGCTGCTCAGCTGCTCTAAATATTCACCATTACTAGTTTTTATCCCTTCATTTTAGCTGTTCTGGTGGATGAGCAAAAGTAACATTTTAATTTTAAGTTTCTGTGATGTTTGATGAAGTTGATCACCTTTTCATATTTTTCTTGGCCCTTTAGATACCTTCTTTTATGACTTACCTGTTAAGTTGTACCTGACTACCTTTTCTTAGGCAGTCTCCTTGACTGCTTTTTTCTTAATAATTATTAGTATACATTCTGTATATAATATATTCTGAGTGTTTTATTCATTATGTGCATTTCAAATAACTTCCCTCATATCATGGCTTGCCTTTTCACTTTTTCAATCCTTTTTTTTTAAATGTTGTCCAGTTTCTCTTCTTTTTCTTCCTTTATGGCTAATGCTCTGTGTTGTGTTGGAGAAATACTTACCCATCATAAGTCCATAAAGATTGTTTTTATGCTTTCTTCTGCTTTTTACCTTTCATGTTTTATATCTGTTATCCATTTTGAATTTAGTTTTGTGTATGGTTTGAGGTGTTGGGGTTAAGATTTGTTTTCCTGATAAATACTCAGTTCACCCAGTGCAATTTGTTTTAAGAACCATCCTTCCTCCATTGCATGACAGGGGTTGCCTTTGCTGCGAATCAAGGAATCATACACATGTGGGGCTGTTTCTGAACTCTGTTTTGTTCCATTTGTGTATTTTATATCCTTGCTCAATTCTGTACTATTTTAATTACTGTAGTTTAATATTTGGTAGTAGAAATTCTCTACCATGGTATTCTGCATGACTGAGTGGTTGTTGTTGTCATTTTTCTTTCCAAGTGAAACCAAGTGTCAGTATTCACTTAAGAGAGCCAACAAAATGAACTTACTGGAATTCAGATGTATGGATTGATTTAGGAGAACTGAAATCTTTACAGTATTAAGTCTTATAATCCATAAATAGATATGGTTACCTTATTTTGTTTATTTTTAGGTATTGGATTTTTTTTTAGTGTCATTATGTTTTTCCCCAGATTTCATTTTTCTCTATGCTTGTTGCTAAGTCTATAAACGCTTAGTTTATTTTTTTAATGTTGACTTTGTGTCTAGCAATCTTGCAAAATTCACTTTCAAAATTTATTTATTTCTAGTAGTATAAGTTGTACATTATTTTGGATTTCCAATGTAAACAATTGCGTTGTCTGTGAACAGTGATTTACTCTTTTTGAAATCCTTTATTACATTATCTTGTTTCATTGCACTAGCTCGGACCTCTAGAATAATGAATAAAAGTGAAGGTAGTGGGCATCCTTTGTCTCATTCTCAACTTTAGGAAAAAACATTCAATATTTGATCATTAATTATGGTATTTACTGAGAGTTTTTCTAAAAGATCCCTTTTATCAGAATAGAAAAGTTTTCTGCTATTTCTAATGCCACTGTTTTTATCCTGAATCAGTATTGAATTTTATCAAAAGCTTTTTCTGAGTTTATGTAGATGATTCTATGGTATTTTTCTCCCCTTTTTTCTTTAATGTAGTATCCTATGTTGGTTGATTTTCAAATGTTAAAGCATTTGAATGCTTTAAAAATGTATTTCTTGAAATACACCTTTATATATATCACTTGATTTGATTGTTCTTACTCCATTTTTTATTTTTGCGAGTATGTGTGTGTGTGTGTGAGATTAGTCTATAATTTCTTTTTCTTGTAATGTCATTCTTAGGTTATGACAAGTTATGCTGGCCTTATAAAATGAGTTGGGAAGTGTTGTTTCTTGTTCTCTGGAGAAGTTTGTGTAATAGTAATATATTTCTTCTTTGAATACTTGGAAAAGTTTACCAGTAAATCTGTTTGTCCTTGGAGTTTACTGTGTGAGAGTTTTTTAAAGTAAATATTTAATTTCTGTAAGAGATAGAATGATTCCTACTCTTCTACTTTTTCTGTCAGTTGGGTAAGTTGGGTTTTTCAAGAAATTCTCTATTTTATTTAAATTGTTAATATTATTGAAGTTCAATGTTCATATGCTCTAATTTTCTTCGTATTGCTCATATTCTCTTTTATATTTTGTCTTCCATTCCCTATATTGTTACTTCGTGTCTTTTTTTTCCTTGATCACTGAGATTATGTCAGTTTTATTAACCTTTCTTTTCTTCTTCTTTTTTTATTGTGTTATGTTAGTCACCATAATTATTAACCCTTTCTAAGAATGAACATTTTAGCTCACTAAAGTACTTTTATCATACAGTTATTTTAAAGGTCATTTATTTAGGTCTTTTCTTCTCTTCTTGGACAGTGTTTTTTTACATTAGTCATTGACTTTTCATCCTTCCTTTTTTTCCTAACAAATTTTATAGAATTATGTTTTCCCGTGTAAGTACTGATTGAGCTGTATATGTCTCACAAATTACAATAATGATTTTTTACCTTCTTTATTCTGGCGAAAATATTTTCAAATTTATACTGGGATTTCTTTTTTAATACCTGAATTATTTGGAAATATATTGCAGAATCTCTTTTTAAGCTATCTTTTTTAAAAATAATTTTTAGCTTTTTTCCAGTATATTCACAGACTGTGCTCCAAATGATTAAGGTTGTTCTAAATGTGTTGAGGTTTGCTTTAAGACCCTGGCTTTTGATCAGTTTTGATAAGTGTTTTATTTACCCTTGAAAGACCATATTGTTACTTTTGGTTACTGTGGTATGCATATGTGAGGAGCAGGGGCAAGGAAGAGAAAATTAGATATCTTAATTGTGTTTCTCAGGCTTATAGAAGGACTGTACCTTTCTGATTATTTGGCTGCTTATTCTGTCAACTACTGATAGATCATCTTTGGCTGTGTTTCAGTTTTTGCCTAAGATTGTGGACATGTGTATTTCTCTTTTAGTTTCAGGTTTTACTTATTCATTTTGGAGTTAGGTTATGAGTTGAATATTGATTTAAGCTCCTATTATCTTCTTGATGGATTGACACCTTTAGCATTAAGAAATGTCCTTTTAGGGTGCCTGGGTGGCTCAGTGGGTTAAACCGCTGCCTTCGGCTCAGGTCATGATCTCAGCATCCTGGGATCGAGTTCCGCATCTGGCTCTCTGCTCAGCAGGGAGCCTGCTTCCCTCTCTCTCTCTCTGCCTCCCTCTCTGTCTACTTGTGATCTCTGTCAAATAAATAAATAAAATCTTTAAAAAAAAATAAAAAAAGAAATGTCCTTTTATTTTTTTATTAACATAAAATATATTATTTGGCCCAGGGGTACAGGTCTATGAATCATCAGGCTTACACATTTCACAGCACTCACCATAGCACTCTCCAGTGTCCATAACCTAGCCACCCTAAATCCCTACTTCCTGATCCCCCACCAGCCCTCTGGAAATGTCCTTTTTTATTATAACTACTACTATTTGCCTTCAAGCTGTTTGTTCTTAGTATACTTTACATTAGCTTTCTTTTGCTTAGTGTTTTCTTGTTATATCTTCTTGTATCCTCTTCAGCCTTTCATTATTCTTATATTTAGGGCAGATCTCTTCTAAGACTTTTAACTCTTTATCTCATCGGATAATCATGGTCTTCGTGGGCTAGCTGGGGTGGGTGGCTCAGTTAAGTGGCTGACTCTTGCTTTTGGCTCAGATCTTGATCACACAGTCCTGGGATTGAGTTCCATATCCATGGGGCTTCCTGCTTAGCAAGGAGTCTGCTAAAGGATGATTCTCTCCCTCTGCCGTCCCAGCATGACTCTCCCTAACCACTCCTGCTCTTTCTCTCTCACAAATAAATAAATCTTTTTAAAAAAGAGTATCTTAAAGAAAATGTCTTAAATTTAATTGTAGATATATATAAAACATACCTGCATATGTTTTATGTATATAAAACATATATATATAAAACATATATGTTTTATGTGAGAAAAAAAAGGAACCCTTTTTTTTTCTCATTGGCTATCTTTTTGATTTACATTTTTAAAATTATTGTTTTCTCTTCTAGTAATCATTGTGTATTGTTTTGCCTTTCTTTTAGTGGCTTGCCCTGGGTATTATAGCATATATTCTTTACCTATTACAAAATAACTGGTATAGGACATATTACTTCTTTTACCCCTTCCCTGATTTTAGAACCGTACAGCATACTTGGCTCTATTTATGCTTCCTGCTTATTGGATTTTTGTTACTATTCATTTTAATGTGATAAATTAATTAAAACAAAGTTTTATGCAGTCAGTATTCATGTATACACACACACACACCCATAAATACACACTGAGACTTTTCACTTCTTGTTCTTCCTTTATGTTTCTATATGGGATTAGTTTCTTCCTGAAGAACTTCCTTTGTTATTTCCTTCAGTGTAAGTCTTCGATTATTTTTATCTGAATGTTTTCATCCGAGTTTTAAAAGCTGCTTTACTGAGATTAAAATTCACATGTCCTACAATTTCCCCATTTGAAATGAAAACGTACTGTTTAGTGGGGTTGTTTTGTTTTGTTTTTGGTATATTCAGAGTTGTGCAACCATCACCACGATTTTCTTCAAACATTTTTAAAGGAATTTATTTATTTATTTGAGAGAGAGAAAGAGAAGGGATGAGCGGGGGGCGGGGGGGAAGAAAGAATCTGAAGCAGACTCCACGCGGAGTGTAAGTCTCAGTCCCGCACCCTGTGAGATCATGACCTGAGCTGAAATCAAGAGTCAGGTGCTTAACCAACTGAGTCACCCAGGTGCCCCCTTCCAGAGCATTTTTATTCCCCCCCAAAAAAACCCCATACTTGTTAGCAGTCAGTCTCCATTCCCTTCCCCCCATATATATCTAGCCATAGGAAACCACTAGCCTGTTCTCTGTTTCTATAAATTTGCTTATTCTGGATATTTCATAAAAGTCAAATCATATACTGTGTGATCTTCTGTGACTGTCTTTTTTTGCTTAACATAGTATTTTTTTTGGTTCATCGATTTTGTTGGATGTGCTAGTACTTCATTCTTTATTGTGACTGAATAATATTTCATTGTATGAATATACTACATTTTGTTTATCAGTGCATGAGCATTTGGTTGTTTCTATGTGCACACTTTTGTGTAAACATGTATTTTCATTTTTCTTGGATATACCTAGGTGTGGAATTGCTGAGTCATGTGGTAACTCTAAAGTTTAACATTTTGAGGAAGTGCCAGACTGTCAAAGTTGTCTGTATCATTTTGGTTTCCATCAGCATTATATGAAGGTTCCTTTGCCAACACTTGTTTGCCTTTTTGATTTTCATCACTTTAATCATTTCTTTAGAGGAATCAGCTTTCAATATTTCTTTTCCTGTTTTTGAAGATAATGTGTGTGTGTGTTGTGCCACCCCCCATTACTTGTAAGATTTTTACATTTTCATTCGTAGTTAATTTTTTGATTATGATATTTTCAAATACTGCTCATGTTCATGCTATTCTTCTCTGGGATTCCAATTACATGTGACTTAGTGCTTTTAAGTATGTCTCATATATTTCTTATGCTTTTTTCTTCTGTAATTTTATTCTTTTCTGTCTGTCCTTCCATTTGTTTTATAGTGAGTGACCTGTTTTCTGTGTTCTAGTAATCCTTTCTTGGTTTTTAAAAATTAGCTGATAAAACACCTTGTAACTTACTCATTTCTGGTAGTATATTTTCAAATATAAAATTTCTTTTTAATTTTTATTTTTTAGATTTCAATTCTCTGGTGAAATTGTCCATCTTTTCACATATTCTTTCCACTATTTTTTGGAAAATACTAATCATAAAGTTTTTGTCTCCTAACTGCTATATTGGCTGTAGGTTCATATCTGATCCCTTTTTTCTCTTTGTTTTTGATTATGTGGTCATTCTTTTGACATGTCTTATGGTTTTTACCAGACATTGTATGTGAAAGACACTATACATATTCCATGTTATGGTACTTTCCTACAGAAATGGTTTACTCTTTCCTGTAACCATTGAAATTATCATTCCTACTGAATAGCTTAGGCCAACTAGGGATTGACCTGAGAAGGGATGCTTGCTGTAGTTTTGGTGAAGATTATGGTTGCCCTTTAAAGAGGCTACTTTCAGGAGTAGCCTTTCAAAGCTTTCGACACTGATCCTACTGTGCTCTTGGGGCCCAGTCCTTGAAACATCTCTCAAATTTCTTGTTTTCTTAGCTTAGGAAGAATACAGAAAACACTACTTGAGGCTTTCTGCTTTTCTTTTCTTTTTAACCCTACCTCATTCAGCCTCAGAGTGACCACCTCAGTTTCTGCTCCTCCCTTCTCACTAGTTTATCAACACCTGGAGTTTTCAGTGTTCAGCTCCCAGGACAAGAGCTATTTATTAGCAGCAACCCATTGTCCAGACAAAGGTTAGATTCTTCATCTCCCTATACACAGAATCTGTAAAGGGCTACAAGGGAAAAAACAGCTGCAGAAGACCATTTCACATCTGTCAGGTTCTCACCCCTCTAGAGTCTTGCCAACTCAAGTCCTTTTTCCTGCAGGAACTTTCCAGTGTCTTTTGTTGTATTTTATCTTGTTTTTCTGGTTGATGTCAGTGGGTTATTTAGTCTTCCATCAGTTACTTCATCTTATCTAGAAGCAGGTGTGTCAATTTCTTTCAACATTTTATTAATTTAATACATGCTATTTTATATATTTTGAGACTGCATACCATTAGGCTCATACATATTTAGAATTATTTTACCTTCTTGATGAATTTTTCAATCTATATTGATCTTCTCTGTTTTCAGTGAGACTTCCAATTTTAAGTCTACTTCATCTTACTTTAACATAGCTATACCTTTCTTACAGCTAGTGTTTTCACAGTAGGTCTAGCTCTCTACATTTACTTTCAACCTTACTATGTACTTAATGCTTTAAGTATATGTTTTATAAATAGTATATGGCTGGATTTTTCTTTTTTAATGTAGTCTGATAGTATCTCTTGACTTGCCAGTTTACTTGGATTTTATTCTTTGTTTTGTTTGTATATTTGCACTATTTTATAACATCTTATTGATTTCAATCTGTTTAAGGGCCTCAGGCATTAAAAAAATGACATAATCATATCACACCTTGTATCCTTAAAGGGGATATCAAAGGGGGAAACACACCATGAGAGACTGTGAACTCTGAGAAACAAACTGAGGGTTTTGGAGGGCAGGAGGGTGGGGGGATGAGTAAGCTTGATGGTGGGTATTAAGGAGGGCACGTACTGCACAGAGCATGGGGTGTGGTGCATAAACAATTTTGGAACACTGAAAAGAAATAAAATAAAATGGGGGGGGGGAGAACTCTTCAGATTCAGCTTCACACAGAGTCTCCTACAGAAAAGAGCACTGGAAGAAGATACTCTATCTAGATGGAAATCTACCAATGGGGGGGGGGTTGGTTTGTAGTTTGTTTTGTTTTGTTTTTGGATTTTTTTGTTTGTTTGTTTTAAGATTTATTTAGAGAGAAGGCTTGAGTCGGGGAAGGGGCAGAGGGAGAATCTTTCAAGCAGACTCCTCTCTGAGTGAGGAGCCCAACGCAGGGCTCGATCCCACAACCCTTGAGATCAGGACCTGAACCAAAACCATGAGTCAGATGCTCAACCAGCTGAGCCACCCAGGTGCCCCAACCTTGGAGGTTTTGATTAAGAATGGTTAGGAAGCCAATGCCAGAGGTTAGTCAGTCCCTACCGATGTTTTTCACTCTTACGCAAACCATTGCTTCTGTGATACTCTGATATTAATCCCTCTTATGAGGTGGCAGGTATTAGGTGTCCCAGAAATGAAGATGAGAGGCATAAGCTGAACTGAAACTGCTCTTTTTATTTTATTTTATATTATTTTATTTTGTTTTATTTTATTTTTTAAGTAGACTTCCATGTCCAGTAGGGATCCCAATGTGGGACTTGAATTCATGACCTGAGCTCAAGACATCCCTCACATTCAAGTTAGATGCTTAACCAACTGAGTCACACAGGCACCCCAAAACTGCTTTTTATCTTTCTTTAAATTTTTAATTTTTTAAAAGATCTTATTTATTTGCCAGAGAGAGAGAGCAAGCGAGTGAGCACACACAAGCAGGGGGAACAGCAGGCCGTGGGTGAAGTAAGCTCTCCACTGAGCAAGGACCCAGATGCAAGACTTTATCCAGGACCCCAGGATCATGACCTGGGCTGACAGCAGATGCTAAACCAACTGAGCCACCCAGGTGCCCCACCACTGGTTTAATTCTAAGGGAGGTAGATCCTGTGTCAACATCTTGTCAGAAATCTCAATTTGCTATTTTTTAATTTTGTTAAAATTAATAGTTCTATTCTATTCTGTGATCTAAATTTCCAATATTTTAGTCATAGTTCTCAATTGAAAGGATTCATTGGTTATCAGTTGTTCTTTACTGTGGTTCTTGCTTCCTTTTGTTGTTGTAAACTGTTTTGTGCTTTATGGATTAATTTAGAGAATTTTTTAGTACCACTCAGTGCCATGTGGCATTTTAGAAGCTGACTGAATATGCAGCATTGAACAAAACTGAAAAAAATCCAAGTCTTTCCCAATTTATATTTTACTTAGATGACTAGGTTTTTTTCAGCAAGTAGTTTTGTTTTGTTTTTCCTCCAAGAAGAGCTTGTGGGTGCTATATTTCCTTAGTATTTTTTTAAGATTTTATTTATTTATTTATTTGTCAGAGATCACAGGTAGGCAGAGAGGCAGGCAGAGAGAGAGAGGGGGAAGCAGGCTCCCCACCAAGCAGAGAGCCTGATGTGGGGCTTGATTCCAGGACCCTGAGACCATGACCCAAGCCGAAGGCAGAGGCTTTAACCCACTGGGCCACCCAGGCGACCCTCCTTAGTATTTTTATGTTTGAAAATGTTTGTTACTTTGTACTTGAAGTATGGCTTGGCTAGGTGTAAGAGTCTAGGACCCCATTCCTTTTCCCTAGAACATTGCAAAGGTTATTTCAAGGTGTTCTGGCTTTCAGTTTTGCCAGCATCAGACTGAGTATATTTTTCTTTTCACCAACAAGTGACTTAACATTCAGTAACTTATGCAGAATATGACATGAGTTTGATTACTTAACGTGTGTGTGTGTGTGTGTGTGTGAGAAGTTTGTGACCTTTCAGTATTGTTTTATTTTTTTAATTTTTAATTTTTTTCATTTGGTATGGCTATACTTTTCTTTCTTTCTTTCTTTTTTTTTTTTTAATTTTAATTCCAGTGCAGTTAACATGTTGTATTAGTTTCAGGTGTACAGTATAGTGATTCAGAGTCCCATATATTACTCAGAATGCATCAAGGTAAGTATACTCTTAATCCCCTTCACCTATTTCACGCACCCCACACTCCACCTCCCCTCTGGTAATCTATTGTTCTCTAAGTTGAGAATCTGTTTTTTTGGTTTCTCTTTTTTTCTTTATTCATTCGTTTTGTTTCTTAAATTCCACACATGAGTGAAAGCATATGGTATTTGTCTTTGCCTGACTGGCTTATTTTGTTTAGCAGTATACTCTCTAGATCCATCCACGTTGGTGTAAATGGCAAGATTCCATTCTTTTTTATGGTTGAATAATATTCTATTTATATATAACACATCTCCTTTATTCTGCAATCTGTAGACACTTGGAATGCTTCCATATCTTGTAACGAATGCTGCAGTAAATATAAGGGTACATATATCCCTTTGAATTAGTGTTTTTGTATTCTTTGAGTAAATACCCGGTATTGTGATTACTGGATTGTAGGGTAGTTCTATTTTTAGTTTTTTGAGGACTCTCCATAGTGTTCCACAGTGGCTGCACCAGTTTGCATTCCCACTAACAGTGCACAAGGGTTCTTTTTCCATATCTTCTCCAATGCTTGTTGTTTCTTGCATTTTTTATTTTAGCCATTCTGATAGGTGTGACATGATTATCTTATTGTGGTTTTGATTTGCATTCCTGTGATGATGAGTGTTTTCATGTGTCTGTCGGCCATCTGAAAGTGTTTTTTGGAGAAATGTCTGTTCCTATCGTCTTCCTATTTTTTATTTGGGTTATTTGTTTTTTTGGGTATTGAGTTGTATACGTTCTTTATATACTTTAGATAATTCCCCTCGATTGGGTATGTCATTTGCAAATATCTTTTCCCATTCCCTAGCTTGTTTTTTAGTTTTGTCACTTGTTTCCTTTGCTGTTTTCAATGTAGTCACGAGTTTGCATTTTGCTTTTATTTCTCTTGCCTCAGAAGACATGTCTAGAAGAATATTGCTATGACCAGTGTCAGCAAAGGCTACATGCAAAAGAATGAAACTAGACCACTTTCTTAGACTATACACAAGAATAAACTCAAATGGATTACGGACTAAAATGTGAGATGTGAAACCAAAAAAAATCCCAGAAAAGAACACAGCCAGAAATTTCTCTGATGTTTTATTTTTAAACAAATATTTTTTCTTTCCAGTTGTGTGCTTTTTTAATATACTTTCTTTTGACTATACCTGATGTCTTTATTCATACTAATTTTTTTGTTTGTTTTGATCCTTTGAATTTCCTTATTGTGGCTTTAATCTCTGTTACGATTTCTTTTCTTCCTGGTTCTTCTCTGTGTGATACTAACTCACTTTTTAGGTCATTATATTATGTCTTTGGTAATGGCATTAGGTACAAGTTAACAAAGGATGATTCCCACCCCCCCTAAAGATTTTATTTATTTATTTGAGAGAGAAAGAGCAAGAGCCAGAGGGAGGGGAGAAGGACAAGCCAACTCCCTACTGAGGTATTCTCTAGCCTAATTTTATGTATTTTTGCTTCACATGAAATACATGAGCTGAAATGTAGCTGGATTACAACATTACTAATTAACAGTATACCAATTAGGAGACTGACTAATACCCACTTTTAGATGGAAAACTGATGTCTAGAAGGAAATCTCTATATGCCATCCAAAAATTTCTTAACTGCAAACTCTGAAGTAGAGACAAAATGTAGAGACTCTGAAGGCTTCTTTTCTTCCTTTGTATCTTATTATTTTGTTACAATCTAGTATCTTGGGCAGAGTGGTTTTTACCTTAAACTGTAATCGTTATCTCTTCATTCTCTCTGTTGTTGTCCCCTCTCCCCCACCTGAATTCCATTTCCTTTTTGTTTGCTTCCAAAATCTATTTGTAAAAACGAAAACAAATATTTCAGCAGATGTTGAGGGTTTTTTTGTTTTTGTTTTGTTTTATTTTAACGTAACTTGTAATTTGTGTTTCATACTGAGAATTAAAATATCAGCTATAGGCCAGTATTCAAAAATACTTCATAAAAAGTATTTTGGATGTGTGGCCACCTTTCATATAAGTAAGTGCCATAAGCAGGCTACATTGCTTTGGCTCATTAAATTTTCTCGTCATGTGAAAGTTTAATTAAAAAAAAAAAGCCAAACTTTTAACCCTATTTTGAGTCAGTCCACAAAAATGTGGCTTATTTTTCTGGTCATACAATATGTGGCACTTTATACTTGGTGTACTGTGAAATATAAAGAAAATACAAGGCCTTAAGAACTTAAGGAGATCGATCTCTATAAAGTTAGGAGAATAAAATAATTAAGTGCTAAGAAGTATAGATGTTAAATGCATCTGATGTTACCAAAAGGAAGAAAACATACATCTTGCCTAAATTTACTGAAAACTATTAAATCATGTTACATTTTAATTTTATCATGCTACATAGGAAATTTATTGAAAAATAAGGAATATCTTTCATTTGTACAGTGAAATGCATTTTAATTGTTGCTATCTCTTTTACATGTGTAGATTATATTTGTAGTATAATAGTATAGTCAGTTTTATACCTGTGGGAAAAACTTTGTAGTAGAAACAATTACTTTTAATCATATTAAAGATCCTCAGCTTCTTCAATAACTACTGTAATGATTGATTATAAATGTAGGTTGGTAATGAGACAAAGTTCATGGAAGGAAAAGCGTATCATAGTTGTTGGTGAGGAGAGAAAATGCCGCAGTTAACATTGTTTCACAGTTCTAAAGACTATTTAAAGGTACATTTATGGACTTTGTTGTTTAACCCTTTTTTTTTTTAAAAGATTTTATTTATTTATTTATTTGACAGAGAGAGAGAGAGAGAGAGAGAGAGAGATCGCAAGTAGATGGAGAGGCAGGCAGAGAGAGAGAGAGAGGAGGAAGCAGGCTCCCCGCTGAGCAGAGAGCTCGATGCGCAGGGCTCGATCCCAGGACCCTGAGATCATGACCTGAGCCGAAGGCAGAGGCTCAACCCACTGGGCCACCCAGGCACCCCCCCTTTTTTTAACCCATTTTTAAAAATAGACTCTATTTTTAGAGCAGTTTTAGATTCACAGCAATATCAAGGAGAAAGTTTGCATATACTTTGTGTTCCCACAGATGTACAGTTCCCTGACTACCATATCCCACATCAGAGTATGGTACATTTTTTTAAACTGTTAAAGCTACATTGAACAACATCATCGCCCAAGGTCCATGGTTTACTTCGGGGTTCATCCTCAGTGTTGTACAGTCTCTGTGGTTTTGACAGTTGTATAATGACATGTATTCATCATTATAATATCATGCAGAATAGTTTCACTGCCCTAAAAATCCTCCCTCCTGCTAACCCCTGAAAACCACTTACCTCTTTATTAACCATAGTTTTGCCTTTTTCTGAATTTCCCGGGATTTTTGTGAATTAAATTTTCCCAAATTAAATCGTATAGTATGTAGCCTTTTCAAATTGTTTTCTTCCATTAGTAATAATACATTTAAGGTTCCTACATGTCATTTCATGGCGTGATCGTTTATGGCTTCTTAGAGTTGAATAATATTCCATTGTCTGGATGTACCACAGTTTGTTTATCCATTCACCTACTGAAGGTACATACATATTTATTGAGTTCTGTTAATATTATGTTGAGTGTTTTTACATCTATGTTCATAAGAAATACTGGCCTGTAGTTTTGTTTTCTTGTTCGTCTATGTGGTTTTGGTATTTAAGGTAGTCTTAGTCCCTTATAGGTACCATTGGATAATTTATATCCTCATAGGATAAGTTAGGAAGTATTCCCTCCACTTCTGTCTTCTAGAAGAGATTGTAAAATGTTGATATAATTCCTTAAATGTTTGGTAGAATTCACCAGTGAATCCATCTGGGGCTGATGCTTTCAGTTTTCAAAGGTTGTTTACTATTGATTGAGTAATAGATGATCTGAATAGGCTTGTATTGATTTCTCCTTGTTTGAGATTTGGCACATTGTGGCTTCCAAGGTACTGGCCTATTTTATCTAGTTCATCAAATTTGTAGGCATAGAGTTGTTCATATTCCTCTGTTATCTTTTTAATGTCAGTGGGATTTGTAGTTGAGTTGTAATGTCAGTTTTTCATTTCTAGTATTAGTAATGTCTGTCTTTGTTCTTAGTTAGCCTGGCTAGAGGTTTATGAATCACCCCCTGCCCCAGAGAATCAGTATTTGGTCTTAACATTTTCCCCTTTTGATTCCCTATTTTCAACTTAAGTGTTTGCTGTTCTAATTCTTATTGTTTCTTCTCCTTCCTTTGGATTTAATTTTAATGTAATTTCTTAAGCTTAGATTTTTGATTTTAGATCTTTCTTCTTTCTTAGTTTATGCATCTAATACTATTTTCCCTCTAAGCATTGCTTTCACTCTCAGTACCTGAGTACTTTGATTTAGTTCAAAATAGTTCTTAATTTCTCTTGAGATTTCTTCTCTGACCTCTATGTCATTTAGAAGTATGCTGCTGGGTGTTATATTCAACTAATGATGTACTATAAGTCGGCTCATTGAATTTAAATGAAAAATAAATTAAAAAATAAAAGCACACACAAAAATAAAAGTATGTTGTTTAAGTATTTTGATATTTTCCAGCCAATTTTCTGTTACTGATGTATTTAATTTCATTGTCATCTGAAAACCTATACTTTGTGATTTCTATTCTTATAACTTTGTTGAGGTATTTTATGGCCCAGAATGTGGTCTGTCTTATTGAATATCTCATGTGAGCTTGACAGTAATGTATATTCTTCTGTTATTTGGTGAATTTTATGTCAGTTATATTAAATTGCTTGATGATGCTGTTGAGTTCAGTGATGCCCTTACTGATTTTTCTGCCTGTTGGAACCAATATTCAACATTTCTGATAGAAATGTAGTAAATAAAATGCAGTCTAATTTAATAGCTTTCACTAAATTTACTCAAGATGTCTGTTTTCTTCTTTTTGGTAACATCAAATCCATTTAATACCTATTTGTCTTATGTTGAAGTCTCCTCCTATAATAGTAAATTTCTCTGTATTTCCTTGAAGTTTTAACACTTTGTTTCATATATTATGATGCTTTGTTATTAGGTTCATATGCTTTAAGGACTGTTATGTCTTCACAAGGATTGACTCCTTTATCATTTTTTAATGCCCTTCTTCATTATGATAATTCTCCTTGCTCTAAAGATTGCTCTGCTGGAAATTAATGTAGCTATGTTAGTTTTGATTGGTATTATAGCAAAGTATATCTTTTTCTACTTTTAATCTTTTATGTGTCCTTTAAGTGGTTTTTTTTGTAGACAGTATATAATTGAGTATTGGTTTTGATATATGGACAATCTGGTTTTTAATTGGTGTATTTAGACCATAGACTTTTACAGTGATTGGTGATACAGTTAGATTAATAACTGCCATATTTGTGTTCTAATGGCTGCTCTAATTCTTTGTTCCTCTTTTTGTTTATGGTCTTTTTTTGCTTTCTGTGGGTTTAGTTGAGTATATGCTTCCATTTTCTCTCCTTCCTTAGCAGATCAGTTATACTTCACTTTTTATTTTTATTTTTTTAGTGTTTGCCCTAGAGTTTGCAGTATAAATCTACTTTCAGATAAACACTTCGCAGTTATAGATTTACAGGTAGTACAATAACCTTATAATAACAAGTATTCCCAGTTCCTCCCTTCTATTCATTCCATGTCATTACTGTAATTCATTCCATTAGTATTTTGTTGCTATTATTATTTGAATAGACTGTTATCTGTTATGTCAATTAAGAAAAAAAGAAAAGCTTTTATCTTCCCTTATTACTTTTTTGATATTCTTTATCTACATGAGTTTTTGTTCTGTAGGAGTTACCTTCTTTTTGAATAATTTCTTTTGTCATTTCTTGTAAGGCAGATCTGTAGACCATGAATTCCCTCAATTTTGTTTGTCTGAGAGGGTCTTTGTTTCTTTTAAAGTGTAATTTCTCAAGATACAGAATTTTGGATTGGTGATTTTTCCCCCCTTAATACTGTATATATCACTCCACTGTCTTATTTCTTATATTGTTTCTGAGGAGAAATTGCTTATAATTCTTATATTTGTACTTCTGTAGGTAAGGTGTTTCCCCCACTCTCCCGGCTTCTTTCAAGATTTTTTATTTTCTATACTTTATATCGACTATACTTAGATGTAGTTTTTTTGTTTTTGTAGGGGGCGGGGCAGGGGTTGTTGCATTTCTTCCTTGATCTGTGGTTTGCTGTCTGACATTAATTTGGGGAAAATTCTCAGATGTTATTTCTTCAAATGTTTCTTACTTTCATTTTCTTTCCCTTCTGGTATTCATGTTATGCATATGTTATACTTTTTTAGTTGTCCCACAGTTCTTGGATATTTCATTCTATTTTTTTCAGTCTTTGGTCTTTTTGATTTTCAATTTTGGAAGTTTCTGTTGACATATACCTTAGCTTAGAGGTCCTTATCAGTTTGCAGCCTGCTAATGAGCCCATCAAAGACTTTCTTCATTTCTCTTAGAGTGTTTTTTATCATCAGCATTTAAAAAAAAAAAAGTTTTTTAGAAGTTCTGTCTTTTTAGTTATGTTACTCACATAAATTGTCTGCTTTTCCTCCATTGGACTCCCTTAGCATGTTAATTAGCATGTATTGCTGGTCTGATCAACATTTTTGCTATATATGAGTAGTTTTGATGCTTCCCTTTTCTCTTCAAACTGTGTTTTTTTGCCATGAAGTTTGCCTTGTGAATTTTTTTGAACCAGGCATGATGTCCTGGGAAAAGGAACTGCAATAAAAAGACCTTTAGTAATGTGGTGGTATGGTATAGGGAGAGGGGAAGTGTTCTGTAGTCTTCTGATTAGTTCTCAGTCTTTTAGTGAACCTGTGCCTGTGGCCTGTAAACTTTATACCTGTTTCTCAATCCCTGCCCCCCATCTTTAGGTGGGACAGAATGGATAGAGGGGTTTAAAGGTGGATATTTCCCTTTGCTCATGTTAAAGGCTTGAGGGAGCTGGAGCTGGATATTTTTCCTTTTCCCTAGGTTACTTGGGCTCTGCTGTCATAGAATAGTTTGTCTTGAAGGCAGGCCTTGTAAAGAACAGAATGTTCTGGTGTATTTCAAAATGACCACTTTTCCCACATTCCCTGCTTAGAAGCACAGAGGGATTTTTCACTGATCTTTACTGTGAGAACGTGATAGGCATAAAACTCACAAAAGTGTATACATGCACCCCAAAGCCCAAACCCCCCCCCACCCCAGGAGTTTTTAACTTTTATATTTGTCTTCTCTGAGACTTCAGGAATTCCTCAATTACAGTTTGGGTTTTTTTACCTTGGTATTTCTTTTTGTGATAGTTTCTGCTGTGGCTCTGGTAATTTATGATTTTCTGTATCTGCCCATCTGTGTCCAATTTGGAGAGCAGAAATTACTCTGCAACCTCAGTACTGCGGGATCTAAAAGAGTTGTTGATGTTCAGATTGCTCAGTTTGTTTACACAAATAACATGGAGGGTAAATAACATGCTGGGTCAACCAGCAAATCAAAGAGGAAATGAAAAAATACATGGAAATAAATGAAAATGAAAGCACAATGGTCCAAAATCTGTAGGATTCAGCGAAAGCTGTTCTGAGAGGGAAGTTTGTAGCAGTGCAGGACTACCTGAAGAAATAAGAAAAATGCAAATAAACAACCTAACCTTACCCCTAAAAGAGGTAGGGGGAAAATAAAAGAACAAAGCCAGTAGAAGGAAGGAAATAATCTAGCACAAAAAGAAATAAAATAGAGACTTCAAACAACAACAACAACAACAACAACCAAGAAAGATTAATGAAACTAGGAGCTGGCTCTTTGAAGAGAGCAACAAAATTGATAACCCTTTAGCCAGACTCATGAAGAAAAAAGAATAATCAAATAGATGAAATCATAAATGAAGGAAGAGAAATAACAACTGACACCTCAAAAATATAAAAGATTATAAGAGAATATTATGAAAAATGGTATGCCAACAAAATTGGACAACCTATAAGAAATAATTAAATTTCTAGAAACATACAACCTACCCAAACTGGAACAGGAAGAAATTAAAAAAAAAAAAAAAAAAAAAAACTGAACAGAATGATTATTAGCAATGAAATTAAATCAGTAATCAGAAACTCCCAACAAATTAAAACATAGGATCAGATGGCTTCACAGGTGAATTCTACAAAAGATTTAAAGAGTTAGTACTTATCATTTTCAGAGTATTTTTTAAAACTAGAAGAGGAGAGAAGGCTTCCAAATTCATGCTGTGAAGTCGACATTACCCAGATAAGCAAAACCAAATAAAGACACTACAAAGAAAGAAAAATAACAGGCCAATATCTCTGAATGAACATCGATGCAAAAAATCCTCAACAAGAAGATATTAGCAAACTGAATCCAACAATACATTTTAAAAAATCATTTACCATGATGAAGTGAGATTTATTTCAGGGATGCAAGAGGGTTTTGTATGGGTCATTATTCACAAATCAATTACTGTGACATACCACATTAATAAGAGAATGGTGGAAACCATCTGATTATCTCAATAGATGCAGAAAAAGCATTCGGCAAAGTACAACATCCATTCATGATACAAACTCTCAACAGACTAGGTCTAGAGGGATCATACCTCAAAATAATAAAAGCAGTATATGAAAAACTCATACCTAACCTCTTACTCAATGGTGAAAACCAGAGTTTTTCCTCTAAGACCAGGAATAAGACAGGAATGTCCATTCTCACTACTTTTATTCAAAAAGACATCTAAATTGGTAAGGAAGAGGTAAAGCTGTCATTCTTTGCAGATGGCATGGTGTACTGTATGTAAAAAACCCTAAAGACTCCACTAAAGAAACTCTAAGAACTGATAAACTCAGTCAGTCCTAGGATACAAGATTAATATACAGAAACCTGTTATATTTGTATACACAATAATGAAGTAGTAGAAAGATAAAGAATACAGTCACACTTAAAACTACACCAAAAATAATAAAATACTTAGGAATAAATTCAACCAAGGAAGGGAAAGATTTCTACTTTGAAAACCATAAAACACTGATGAAAGAAATTTAAAAGTTACCCAAACAAATGTAAAGATACTTCTTGTTTATGGATTGGAAGAACAAAAATTTTTCAAATGTCCATACTACCAAAAGTAATTTAGAGATTTAATGCAATCCTTTTCAAAATACCAACATTTTTCACAGACCAGAACAAATAATCTTGTAATTTGTATGGAGCCACAAAATTCTCCAAATAGCCAAAGCAGTCTTGAGAAAAAACAGCAAAGCTGGAGATATCCCAGTTCCAGATTTCAAGATATACTGCAAAGCTGTAGTAATAAAAAACTGTGCTATTGGCACTAAAATAGACGTATAGATAATGGAACAGAATAGAGAGTCCAGAAAGAAACCCATGCTTATATGGTCAATCTGCAATAAGAGAGGCAAGAATATACAATGGGGAGAAGACAGTCTCTTCAACAGATGGTGCTGGGAAAACTGGACAGCTACATGCAAAAGAATAAAGCTGGGCCACTGTCTGAAAACATACACAAAATTTAAAGATTAAATATCTAAATGTGAGACTCAAAACCATAAAATTCCTAAAAGAAAACACAGGCACTAATTTCTTTGAAATCAATTGTAGAAACAGTTTTCTAGATGTCTCCTAAGGGAAGGGAAACAAAAGTAAAAATAAACGATTGGGACTGTATCAAAATAAAAAGCCTTTGCATAGCAAAGGAAACTATGAACAAAACAAGGCAACCCACTGAATGGGACTTCTCCCATTTATTTACAAATATTTAAATAAATATTCATATACTTACAAATGAATATATTTGTAAATGATATATCCAACAGGGGGTTCATATCCTAAATATATAAAGAACTTAGATCAATACTATAAAAAAACAAACAATCTGATTAAAACATGAGGCAAAGGACCTGAATAGACATTTTTCCAAAGAAGACCTCCAGATGGCCAGCGGACACATGAACAACATCGCTAATTATCAGGATAATGCAAATCAAAACCACAATGAGAGATCACCTTAATAATCTGTCAGAATGGCTATAATCAAAGAGACAAGAAATAACAAGTGTTAGTGAGGATGTGAAGAAAAAGGAACCCTTGTGCACTGTTGGTGGGAATGCAGATTGGTGCAGCCACTATGGAAAATAGTGTGGAAACTTCTCAAAAAATTAAAAATGAACTACTTTATGATCCAGGAATCACACTGCTGGGTAATTTACCCAAGGAAAACAAAACCACTAATTCACAAAAAAATTTATATATCCCTATGTTTATTGCAGCATTATTTATAGTAGCCAAGATAAGGAAGCAAATCAAGTGTCCATTGACTGATGAGTGGATAAAGAAGGTAAAGATAAGGAAGATATTGAGATAAAGATAAAGAAGATACTAAAAAAAATTATATATAGTATATATATACACACATACATACATGCAGTGGAATATTATTCAGCCATAAAAAAGAATGTAGATGGACCTAAAGGGAAAAATGCTAAGTGAAATAAGGCAGACAGAAACATAAATACTATATGATTTCGCTCATATGTGGAATTTGAAAAACAAAACAAATGAATAAGAGACAAAATAGACAAATACAGAGAACAAACTGGTGGATGCCAGGAGGCAAGTGAGGTGGGTGGGAAATAGATGAAGGGGATTGAGAGTATACTTATACTGATGAACACGGAGTAATATTTAGGATTGTTGAATTCAAAAAAAATTCAACAGTAAAGATAGACCCAAATACATAGCATGTAAGAATCTTTGCAGGCACTTGGGATCTTAAATATAGATGGTTTGAGATATGGTGTGCCACCCTTGTTAAATTCAGAGAATTATATGAGTCCCAGATTTGGTAACAAAATCCAGAAAACTATTTAGGGTAAAACAGATTTGTCTCAATTTATAAAGGTAATGAGTGTTTTTAGGTTAGGCTTTTAGTCTTATTTTTTTTTCTTTATAGTGATGGTAGTACAGGAGTAAAATGATGATTTAAAATTTGTGTTTATTTTGGCTACATATCACTGAAATAGTGATACTTTAAGGATTATTTAAATTTGACAATAGTTAGAATAAAATATCTAATGTGTTTGATGTAATTTATAAACCCATTTCATGATATATTCAAAATACTGAAGGGGAAGAATCTACAGCCAAGAATACTCTATCCATCAAGACTATCATTCAAGGGCACCTGGGTGGCTCAGGGGGTTAAGCCTCTGCCTTCGTCTCAGGTCATGATCTCAGGGTCCTGGGATCGAGTCCTGCATCGGGCTCTCTGCTCATCAGGGAGCCTGCTTCCTCCTCTCTTGCTCTGTCTGCCTCTCTGCCTCCTTGTGATCTCTGTCAAATAAATAAAATTTTAAAAGAAAAAGATTATCATTCAAGATACCATTTTAAGTGGGAAGAGTTTCCCAGACAAAAGTGAAGATTCATGACCCCCCTAAACCAGCCCTGCAAGAAATATTAAAAGGTACTCTTAAGTGCCAAAGAGAGACCAAAAGTGACAAAGACAAGAAAGGATCGGAGAAAATCTCCAGAAATGACAAAATATGTATTCAAAACAAAGATTTAAATTTATGGGGGGAATTCTTAGTAATCAAGGTAATGAGGACTGCATAAATCCTGATTCACTCAACATAATTTCCAAAAATAATCCATACAGAAAAGCATGAAAAACAAATACAATTGTATGAAACCTACAACCTTGGCACAACTAGAAAGCAAATGATATCCAAATTTGTTTTAACTTTAGGGAAATATTACCAGCTTACAGTGTGCTATTTTTTCTTTAACTTCTGCAGGTCTTTCACATGAGCAAGCATACTTAACAAAAAACAATGTGGAAGGGAGAAGAGACTTTGTGACTATCTAAAGTTGATTTGAAATCATTACTAAAAAGGGGAAGTCTATCCTAATAAGTACAAAAATTCTGAAAAATACTACTTGTAGGTCAAACAGACCAGCAGTAAAGGACTTAAAATTTATGTGATATTTAAGGAAGTGGTCTTGGGAGGGTAACTGTTTGGGGGAGAAGAGGGCTTTTATAAAGGAAGACAGAGGTGATCGTTTGGAAAATGTTTTTTGAATGGAAAAGAAGGGAAGAGATACAGAAATCCTTCAAGATAAATTTAAAAAAAAAGTACAAAAAGATATTGAATGATACAGAACTCCTCTCCCTCCTGCTGATCCCTTAAAAAAAAGCTTCCATTAAAGAGACCATACTGAATGATCCATCCTCCCACTGCCAGTTCTTTCCATTGCAATTCATAGAGGCCAGTAATTTTCACCTATGCAAACTACTATAAAGAAGAAAACAAAAAGATGATTTATAGCTGTGCAGGTGATGAAGTTGTTGTCCCCAAACAATGGAAAAGTGGAAAAAAACCTGTAAAATGATAACTCCAAGCTGAAACCATTCTCCATAAATAAGTGTTTAGAAATGTGACAGATGAAAAAAATCATTATTCAGAATTTGGAAATACTAAGAATAGAGTTGGATTTTTTTCAAAGGTATAGATGAAACAAAGTGATTAAACTGCTGAAAGAAAAATAAAAAGATAACATTATATCAAAACAAAGATTAAATTACACAGTGACCACAGAAGACTAGATTCAAGTGAAATCTTAAAAAGATTACTGAAGGAAAGCAGGAAGATAACTAAGTCAATGGAAATGAGATAAGATTGTTCAGGGGGTGATGGAGAAGGTGTTTGAAAAGGGAGGTAGATTAGAGAGGTCCAGTTTACATATAATTCCTTGGAGCATCTCACTGTGCCTGCAAGTTCAGAGAACATTGGGAACATGTCAGATGGACACAGAAGATAGCATAGTGGATCTCTCATTGGTAAAATAAAAAACAATTTAAACATCAAAAGAAAAAAGGTATTGATTATAATGCATTGAATAAGGTAGCCTATAAGTTGATGCGGACATGAGTGAGTAAATGCATACATGGAGGAAAAGCAAACTGTCTTATAAAATGCAATTAGTAGTAAATGTAGATATAATGTATTATGAAATTAGAAAATCCCTATTTGACAACCACCACAGTAATTTTTAGGCAAGAATCATGAATGGATTAATGGATCAGTTAAAGTTTGATAAGTAGGATATTTACATAGAAATTTTAACAAGATACTTACTAATTACAAGGGGGAAAATAGTAACTGTATAAGGGAAAAATCTTGACAGACTCTATCTTAACCAAGTTAACATTACCATGACAAATAGATGTCATGTGGATTTTCATGAGAGAGATTGTAGACAGAACATCACTTCTAAGTTGCTCCTGCCAAAAACGTAGTCTAAAGGTAATCAGAAAGAAACATTAGACAAAGTCAAATTGAGAGATATATGACAATATAAATATAGCCTGTATTCTGCACAAGTACGAAGGTCCTGAAAGACAAAGACTGAGGAAATGGTTCAGATTAAAGAGGTTGCAGTTTTGAGAAAGCAACAGCTAATTCTGGATTGGATCCTGCACTAGCAGGGGGGAAAAGGAAATTAGGAATAATTGAGAAATTTGAATAAGGCTTGTAGATTATAGTGCTATATCCTTGTTTTCTGATTTTGATAATTGTGTTTTTCTTTGTTTTTAAGAAAATATTTAGGGGCAAAGGGACCGTATAACCTCTACTTTAGTTTGTCCAAAGGATTCAGGAAAAAAAGTGTGTGTGTGTGTGTGTGTGTGTGTTTTATTTAGGGAAGGCAGTCATGGTAAAATGTTAACAGTTGGGGAGTTTGGTTGAAGATAAATGAAAAATGTGGAATATAAAGTTAATTTTATGTTACTAATTTCATATAAGTTGCTAGCAGTAAACCAGTGTTTTAGACTAAATGCTATAGATAAAATGAAAAAAATACTTCATTTATGAAAGTTGAAAGTGAAATATTAATATTTCTAGTTTTCAATGTTATGTCTTTGGTGTCATCATTGAAATATAAGTGTGTTCTTGTACACATTTTTCTAATTACTGGGAAAGCTCTTTTAGACCTGTAGTAAGTTGGAGGAATAGAGAGGACATTGTTATAAATCGAGTCCCTTCCTCTACTAACTCCTTCCTTCACCTTGAACTTCTTCTTATTATTAACTTAGAAGAAATATATATTTTTTAAAGATTTTATTTATTTATTTGACAGAGAGAAATCACAAGTAGATGGAGAGGCAGGCAGAGAGAGAGAGAGAGGGAAGCAGGCTCTCTGCTGAGCAGAGAGCCCGATAAGGGACTCCATCCCAGGACCCCGAGATCATGACCTGAGCCGAAGGCAGCGGCTTAACCCACTGAGCCACCCAGGCGCCCCAGAAGAAATATTTTTGAATAAGTATTTTTGGAAAGGATAATAGGGACTGGCATACTCTTTTTACTGATAGTGAACTATAGTTTGTTGTTGTTGTTATTTTACTGATAGTGAACTATAGTTTTTTCTTTTGTTTTGTTTTAAGATTTTCTTTATTTGAGAAAAAGAGAGAGGACACGAGCAGGGGGAGGGGCAAAGGGAGAAGCAGACTCCTGGCTGAGCAGGGAGCCTAATGTGGGGCTCGATCCCAGGATCCTGGGATCAAGACCTAAGCCAAAGGCAGATTGAGACACACAGGCACTCCTATAGTTTTTATTTTAACAAATTTTCTCTAATCATGCTTAATGGATATTGTGAAGCCGCATTACTTGTCTCAATTTTCATGCTTTTTCATAGCTCACTTAATTTGCAAGCCTTAATTTAGAGTAAGAATTATTCTTGGAATAAATACTTTGTTGATTGTCATTTTCTTTCTCTTCTTCAGTATTAGAAGTATGGGAAAACATTTCTGACTAAACCTTTGCTAAACTCAGAATTTTAGTACAGCAGGTACATCTAGGTGCATCTCAAAACATAACTGCTTTCAAGTTCAGTATTTTAATAAGGGTATTCTTATATTCATTATATTCTTAAAGTGGTATGATACAAGGCCAGGATTCTAAGAAACAGTGTCACAATCAGTAATGAAAGCTTAAAACTTTTTAATGACAAATATTATGTAAACAAAGTTGATATATAAGTGGGAAATTTGGGAAAGTATTTGTAAAACATAGTTAATATAGCTAAGGAGCTTTTACTTAGATAAGTAAAAAAAAATCACAAAGTATGAAATGGCCAAAAGATGGGCAATATAGAGAAAGCAAATCCCAAATGACAACAAATATAAGAAAAATATATCTAACAATTACTAGTTAGGAAATGCATATTAAAGAAATGAGATTTTTATTTTACATCTATCATACTAACAAAACAGTTGTACCATTTATATGAAAAAATTATGAAAGAGTCCATTAGTATACCATTTGACATAAAGGCATATCCACAAGGTGTGGTTGAATGACTAAAATAAAATAAAGAGTATTGATAGAGTCCCTGTTTTATCAAATGCTGACAAAATCCCTTATTATGTATACATGTATATATGAATATGGTTATATGAGCTTGCATAAAAATGTGGAATGAAAAATACTAAGTGAAAAACACTGGTTAAGGGGTTTATTTTGGTTCAGGGGAAAGTAGGGAGGCAAGTATAAAACACTATTTCCATATATATATGCACTTATATAAAATATATATTTGTATATTTATATTGTAAGGATTTTTTTTAAAGATTAATTAATAATAGATTTATTTTCACAAGGTGAGGAAAGGAACCATTAGGCACATGTAGTGTTAAGAGTGTTCCACAAGGAGGGAAAATAGAAAAGTTCCCAGGGAGGAAAGTAGCTGGTGGTTAAGGAAGACACACACACATGCACAAAAGCACACACACAGACACATGAATGAGGCTTACTGGATGTAAAGGAGAGTGATGGGAAATAACTTCAGAGAGATAGTTTGAAGGCAGATAATTTATTTTGTTTACTTAATGAGTTTGGATATTACTTCCAGTGCAGAAAAAAAGCTCTAAACTTCTACTTAAACAATTTGATGTAGGTTTTAAAAATATCACTTGTTTATCCAAAGGATACGGGCATAGTCATTTGAAGGGCACATGCACCTCAGTGAGGGAAGAAAGGACCTGAGAATAGACTGTAACAAAGGGGTGAGGTAAGTGGACTGCAGGACTGGATGCAGGTTAAAGAATTTCTGGAGAGAGGATACAAAGCGGGAGAGCTAGATAGGAGGCAAAGTGGAATACATGAAATTGAGATTTTGGAGGTGATGTTGATGAAGTTCTAGAACCTAGATGAGGTTCAGTGGGCTGAGGTCTGGAGCCGATGACCAAGAAGGAATTCTTGAGACATCTTTGGTGCAGAATGGTGGTTTATTAAAGCACGGGGACAGGACCCGTAGTCAGGAAGAGCTGCTGTGGGCAGGAAGAGCTGCTGCCCCGGGTTGTGGGGATGGCAGGTTATATACCCTGTGGTTGGGGGAAGGTGAGGGGGAGGAAGGTTTCAATGGAGTTTTCATATGCTAAAGAGGGCCTATAAGGTGCCAGGACGTCCGAGGCCTACCTGAGGCCTTGCCCTTGCGGCTTGATCAATGTTGTCTTTAGACCAGCCATTAACATTAAGATAGTTGGGAGACTTTTTGGTGGGGTGTCACAATCCTGCTATCAGTTGTCTTTGTTAGTGAGATTTAGGACATTTGTAAGCCAAGGGAGACTCCTGTCTAGCAGGATTGTGAACTCTGCAAGTTAACTATTTGCTTATTGTTCATGGCAGTCAGGGCTGCCTGAGGGATGCTACACATATACTGAGGGGGAGCAGATAGAGAGGGGGGTGCAAGGTGCCCCTTTTGCTTTGTCTTCAGCCAGCCTCCTGCTCCCTCATCAATGTGATTATTGGTGATGGCAGAGTTAAAGGTGTGACAGTAGGAGTGGGTGTTTAACATGCGGTGGATGTGGATCATTTGGAGGTTGGGGGATGGTTTTGCAACGATTTTTTTTTTTTAAACTGGGATACTGAAGTCACCAGTTATAAGAGTAGGGCTAGAAAGGGAAGTACCAGGTGAAAGATATCAGTACATGAGGGGGTCACATGGGCCCTTCACGAGGACAGTTATTGAGTGGTTTAAGTTTCATGGTGTGAGCTTCAAAGTACCTGGGGCTTTGGAAGGGGAAGGAAGGAAAAATTACTTGTAAGATAGAATACGGAGCAAAAAGGACTTACTTTCCCGCTCTTGAGCATAGTAGATGTAATATTTAAAATAGACCAACAAATATTGGTCTCTGTTTGAGAGGACTTCAGGTGACAGGTTTCAGTTGGAAACTGGAAGAATATTCAAAGAAAATTTTGAGGACACTGGGGAATTTGTTGACCCTAGACTGTGAATTTTACACTGGATGATAAGGGCCCAGTGGTCAACTGTGTCCTCTTGTTTTCTGCGTTCTGCAGCAGACTGGCAGCCAGGGATAAAGGAAAACTTCCTCAGGAGAGTGCTTTCTGAGGAATTAGAAGTTAAACGTGGAACACTAGTCTTGCGGCAGATGGGGGAGTAAGAGGCTCATGTGGAACGTGAGGCTACGAACCTTTTTCAGCTGTGGAATCTGACTCAAGATTAAAAGAGGCGTCATCTTTAGGTAGCCTGTATTCAAGTACTGCTAATGCTTTTACTAAAAATATACCTTTTTTTCTTTGATCGTCTAGGTTACTTTTACAAAGAGGAAGTTTGGATTAATGAAGAAAGCCTATGAACTTAGTGTGCTCTGTGACTGTGAAATAGCACTCATCATTTTCAACAGCTCTAACAAACTGTTTCAGTATGCCAGCACTGACATGGACAAAGTTCTTCTCAAGTATACAGAGTATAATGAACCTCATGAAAGCAGAACCAACTCGGATATTGTTGAGGTAACACATATATCTAGTAATGCCTGAATTGCAGACATGATTATTTCTTCCCTTTAGTAACTTTTAACTGCCAGATTGCTTCACATCCACATTTAAAATCCGTTTTATATATATATAAAATACATAAAAATATTTTAAAACATATATTTTATATTATATTTTATATATATATAATTTATTTTTTTCTCCAAATCATTTCTTGGGATGATCTGATTATTGTATAATAATGTATATATATTTTTTATCCAAATCATTTGTTACAAGGATCTGATTATTGCTCTGTCATGACCCACTTAGGCTATAAACATATCCTGTTTATTGAGACAAAATTAGGCTATTGTACTGTGTAGAGCAGTATAATACAGCATTTTATCTATGATTATTTTGTATGCATTTTAAAGTTAATATTATAAGAAACTATATCACTTGGGATAGTATGAAGTTACAGTTTTAATATGCCTTAATCATTTTGTTGCATCAGTGACTACCCACAATTTTAAACACTAATGAAATGGAAGAAAATGACAAAAATAATGCTTCTATTTTGTGAATATTATTTTAGTTGTGGGGTGGGGAGAGATTCTTCACTTTTTTTTTCCCTCCTTATCTGTTGTCCTTCAGTATTTCTAATAGTTCTGCCAACCTAATTAAAGTGAAAATAAAAGGAATTTTTTGGAATTTTTTCCATCTTACTCAGAAATAGGTTTCAAAGCAAAACCTTCAAAAAAGAATCTGTATGCCTTCCCCTATAATTCTTTCTGCTGTAAAATATTTTTATAAAAGATAATTTTCCATTTATATTTCTAATGACATTTTAAATTAGCTTAATACTTTTGTCTTTTTTGTTTACATTTAGAGGTTCTGTTTCATTTTTATTCAAAAAAGGAAATTTTTTTTCCCCCACTACTTTGGCTTTAGTTTTATATTAGAAGACTGTTTCAGTAAATTAGGGATTTCCTTGTGAAAATACTAAAACCGTGTGAAACGATGCGGAATTAACCACAAAGGAAGAAATGAAATCCTAATGTAGATTTTATTTGAGTAATTAAAATTAAGATAAAGATTCTTTAACTATTTTAGTGTACAGGAAGCTAATTTACCTGCCTCCACTGATGAAATGCATTTTAAATTTCCTCTATACCCTACACTACTGCAACCATTCCTTTTTGGACAGTAATTGATTTAGTTTGTTACTGTGGGGGAAAAAAATCTGCTACTTATAGTTAAAAAAACCTCTGTTACTTTTTATCAGTTAACCAGTTGTTTGCAGTGAGAAGTAAAAGCATCTTATATTACAGCTACAACTCATCTCTGTTGCTTGTTCCCCACAGTTTTATTTAAATGGCTCTTTGCTATGAACATCCCCTGAAATGTGTATGAAGTGTTCGATATTGCTTTTGTTGTTCACTTCAGTTAAACAACCTGATTACGTCGTAGCCAAACCCCTTAATGCAGTTGTGATTGTATCAATTTTAAGTTACTTTATATTAGCATTTATGGTATATCTTAATCACTTATGTGCGGTATAAATTAGACCCTTTCCCTATTAAACCATAATTCATTTTGAATTATGATTTTGTAAATTATGAGATCATTATTCAGGTAATCTTTTATCAGAGACTTCATAACTGGATTCCCTTGAAATGGAGAATGTCCCTGGTGCGTTTAATTTAAAATGACATCTTATTTTAAAAATCTTTGTATCTTATCAAACGCTCCACTGCCTAAGTCAAAGAAATAGAGTTGACTTTAATAATGCCAACAAATAGATAATTCAAGCTAGTTTCATTGTAGAAGACAACCACCTCCTTAACCCTAACTACTCTGCTCTTTCATTGCAGCAGTTGTTGTTCTTGGCCCCTGGAAGTTGAGGGTACTTCGCACAGCCTAAAGTTTACTTCCTTAGAGAATATGAAGAATATAGTCTGATTTAATCCTCACAGAATTTTCAAACTACCTCAGTCTTCATCTCTGTTGTGGTCAGCAAAGTGTAAGAGAGTAAATCCCAAACATGTTTTAGCAGTCTCCTATATTACAGTTTACTTTAGTGTGAAGGGAAACTTCGCAGGTCAATTATCAATTGGGAGTTGAATGTTTTCTTTTTAAGTGAATTTCTTAGATACAAGTGAACATGAATATTATGTGGAGTTCTGAATTATATAAATACAGTGGATAGAAGACATATTGGCTTATAAGGGATAAATTTGTTGGTAGGATAAATTATAAGGCTATATTTACTTTGTATGTTAAGCTGACTGAATTAACCTTCATTATAAAATGATGGTGGTTATCCTAGATACTTTTTCTTCCACATACAAAAGTAACGGAACTGCAGCCTCACTAGTGGTGTGCATGTGTCTGAGTTCCTTTTATCAGTGGTGGTAATGGCTTATACTAATGGAGTTATGAAGATTATTGTGAACCAAACTAAGATTATAGGATAAGAGTAATGACAGATACATATAGAACTTCCTATGGGCCAGGCATTTCCAAGTGCTTTACAAATATCTCATTTAAAGATACTTTTAGAATACCATTGTAAGTATTTTTTTCATATAGTGTTTCATATAGTTTCCTTTCAAACAGTTGTAGTCATTGGAAGCACATTTTTGTCCATTTAACAGAAATATTTGAGGGGTCCTGTGTGCCATGGAGTCTGCAGAGTGATGTTATTTAGTGATTTCTGACTCAGGCGCCAGTTTCTACACATAGTTTTGTAAACCAGTGAGATACGCTTGTACCAACTGAAGATTTTATATCTGTGAACGTCTAACAAATTGGTGTAATGTTCTGTCTGGATGGCTGAAAAGCCATCTCCTGTGACTGAGTTCATCAGCTACAGTAAATGGAAGCATAAGTGACTCACTTTAGAGTGTTTCCTAATGCAATATTACTCTTTAAGATCAGTAGGATTTTACTTTCTCCCATATTGCTAAAAAGCTATACCTGCAAGGATGTACGTATATTAGGCCTATGGAACTAGACCTCGTATGTTTTTTGTGAACACAGTGAAAAAAATATATTAAAAGTAGTTGGTATTTAAATATTATGATGATAAACAGATATAAAGAAAGATATGGTTCTCACATTTTATCTTTTGATTTTAACCTCAAATTTAAGAAACCCATATACAGAATGGTGTTCTATCTTTGCTGTCCCTTGTTTCACATTACTTATATTTTGAAACTAGTTTCTTAAAATTTTAACAATTATAATTGATAAAAAATAATTTCTCTATGGCTTTAAAAAAAAATCAACAGCATTTGCATATTTTAAATTGCATTTAGATATTTTAAAGTCTGTAGTGTCTTGTAGGATGTAAATACCCCTTACATTCAGAAAGCTTAAATAAATGAAAATGGAAACTTACACATTAGTAAATTAGAGAGTGTCATTAAGATAAACTTTATAAGAGACTTCATAACTGGATTTCTTTATAATGGAGAGTATTGCTGCTGTGTTAATGGCATCTTATTTGAAAATGCTTATACACTGCTTTTTAGGAGCTTATTCCTTTAAAAAATGAGTTTTACTATATTTACTATATTTCATTAGGAGACATTCTGTAAAGAATGTCATCAGAAATATACATTGTACATCTCCATGTTATTAAGCATTGATAACAAAAATATGTGGCTTTTTGTTTGGTAATTTAGTTGAAATGTACAAAGGCAATGTTATAATCCCCCATCTTTTTCTTTTCAATAAATTAAGATTTAAAAGGTTGTGAACTGTAGTATGCAATTTGATAAGAACATTGGATTTGTCTTAGAGTATTAGAGAAACTAGCAATGAAAATCAGTTGGTTACCATTATTCATACACGTGTGTGTACATTGTGTTTACACTAAACAAAAGCCTAGGACCAATAAAACAGTTCTGCATCAAAATAAAAATGATGCTAAAGCCACGAAGTGAGGATTTTAGCAGCTGCTGGTAAATACCCGAGAATACTTTTGTATCTACTTTTCTCTTTCTTTTGCTTTGCAGGAATATTTGAAATATTATATATTCCAGTGTATAAATATTTTAAAAATAGTTATGACTTGGTGATATTGGAGAATATTCAGCAAATAGCTTATGTGGTGATTCTTATCACTGTGCTGTTATTTAAGAATGTAAGAGACCATGGCCATTTACCTCTTTAGTTCATATCTTGTAAACTGTTCCCAGATAGAGGTATCTTCCTCGTGACAGGAATACTGTAGTACTGAAAAGAAAAATTTCTCTTGTACTATCTTATTTGATCTTCATATCCACGGTATGCTTTTTCAGAAGTGGGGATTGAGACTCCATTTGCCCAGAGTCATGTAGCAGTTTAACAGCAGAAATAGGATTAGAATCTGGTATTGACATTATAGCCTCCCTTTGCTCCCCAGTTTATTGAATCCATTGGAACTTTGGAACATTTCGCCATAAATGGATGAAGGTTTTTATATATAAGTCAGTGATGTATACATAACATGTAGCAAACATGAATGAGTTTTCCTCAAAAATAACAGAAAATGAGTGGGGATAATTGTAGTAAGCATAGTAGATAACTTTTATCTAGTTGCTAATTTAGCCTGGTACCTTCTGGGGCTTTTACTTATTTCATTTGATTGAACCCTCTTACTGTCCTTATTTCACAGATGAGGAATTTGAGACACAGTGATAAAATAGGATGACAATAATTTGGATTCTAAAGAAAGAGAAAATCTGCTTTTTCAGAGTCTTACTCATTCCTCCGACTTTCAGATCACAAAGGAATTTAGAAATTACCAATATCTTAAAAAAGAGGAAGATAGGGAATCAATATAAGGTGCATCTACCAATTATTAAATAAAAAGAGCTGGTAGTGACAGTTGACCATGGCAGGGATACATTATTTGAAAATCCGTGGCTCTCAGAGTATAGTACCTTGACCACCAGGAGCAGCGTCATAAGAGAACTGTTAGAGATCCAAGGCTACTGAAGCAGAAACTCTGAGGGGAGGTCTGAGCAATCTTGTATGAACTCGAATTAACTTGTCCTAAGTGGTGTGAGCCCAAAAGCTTCAAGGTAACATGCAGTCCCTGGGCAGTGGTTATCCAGCTTCTTAAACATTTTTATTCCCAAGAATATCCTCTGAAATAATTTAAAGCAATGAGCAAGAAAAAAGTGTAAGTTGTAAGACCTTCTAAGGAAGCAATCCAAAATAGCATGCCAATTTTGGTGTGAATTACAAACTAGGGGACACGTTTCCAGTGGGTTACCTTCTAACGGGTTACCTTTCAATTCACTTCTGCATGGTTATAAGTGCTTCTTTGAATGTATATGGAGGGTCTGGTGCGGATGTGTGGGCCATGGATTACAGTTCCTCAGTTGAACAAAACAGAAAGATAAAAATGATTTTTGTCTCCTGAGATCATCTAGTACTGACCTTATAGAATCAGAAGCATCATTATACTTCGGTTTTCTGACAGTATTATAATGTTCTCAGAGAATCTTTCTGAGCCAATCAGTTTTTTTTTTTTTTTTTATTCCCATGTTACAGATGAGGAATGGAACAGACAGGGAGTGTTTAAGAGGCTTGCCTAATGTTTTACAGGGCTGCAGTGGAGCGGCAGGGAAAGGGGAAAAATAATGAGACAACTGAAGACAAGACAAAGCTTCCCTCCACCTCCAGCCCCCTGCCCTGCTCTTTTATTCCTAACAGAGCCTGACGCAGCAGGATGGTGATTCACAGGGTGAGGCACGATATCCTCATGGCCCTCCTCCTCTTCTCACTTGTCCTGCACCATCACCTCACGCAGCAGTCACCGTAGCTCTCGCAATTTCAGTTTGACTCTTTATTTTTACTATGTATTTGAATATTATTATTTATCATACAATTATTGGTTCTCACGTATGTGCTTTTTAAGGAACTGTGCATCTCTGCTTGTGATTTTTATTTTCTTGAAGTCAGATTTTTCTCCCATCGAAGATTGATGTTGCTGATATATGAACAGGAGTTCATGTGGGAAAGGGATGAGGGATCACTTTATAATACAGCTTACATTTCTCTAATGCATTTCTTGTGTTCATCGATGAATACCTGTGTATCCTTTTCATGTCTCTTTGGGTCACAGATTGAGTGTTTTAGTAGTTACCATCAGATAAGTTGTTCTTTTTCCTCTGAAGTTCTTTGCTACATTAACCACATTTTTGGCCAGTGAGAAAAAGGGTACAGAGGATTGGGGGAGTGATCAGAGCAAACTTCCTCTCCAGGTAACACCATCATCTTAGTTCTTTAAAGGACAGGGTTGGAGAGCGAAAAGGGTAGAAGAACAGTGTTCTAGCTCAAAGGGGCAGCTTATGTGAAATTGGGAAATGAAACCTAGCACAGTTATTTTATGGAGTTAAAGTCAGCCAAGCATAGCTGTAGTAGTATAGTGTGAAGAGTGGAAATGGCCAAGACCTGGAAAGGAAACCAGATCCCAGGGAGGTGTATAAGGCCCTTGACTTTCTCCTGAAGGCTTGGGTAGCTATTGAAAGAGCTGTGTCTAGGTTTTATGGACTCTCTTCACTTCCCAAGCAGTACCTTGTGTTCAAATCACACTGTAATTTTTTTTGTTTGTTTGTTTTTGAAAGGGGTTGAAAAGGGAGGAGGGAAAGGGTAAAAATGTTGACTATAGTGCATTATTTTTACATTTTTAATTTATTGTACTGATACTTACCATACCATGTGCAAGGCATTGTGCCAGACACTGGGAATAAGTGGCCATATTTCTGCCGTTTTCCTAAAAGCTATTTTATTATCTTTCTACAGAAGTTCTTTTGTTAGATACATTTCAGTATAGATTCAAGACACTTAGAATCTCAAGGTTTTGATGTTTCCCATCAAAGAGTAATCATTCAGCATATAAATACTATCTTACTATTAGAGTTATAAGGTTATTTAGTGCAAAAGATGCAGGGTACTTACCATGTTTAAGGATGTTCTGTGTATGCCTATAGAGTGAGAGATAGATAGAGTGTAAGTGATATTTCTCTTATAAAGTTGTAGCAAGTGCAGACATGCAGTTTAAAAAAAAAATTGGCCATTGAAACACATAGCTCCTTCTTAAAATTAAGGAGACAACTTGTATAGTTTTTATATTTATTCTGATGTTATTTTTGTAGCTCAGCTTTGAGAGAAGCTCTAGAGATCTAGAGTCTAAAGAAAGGTATCTTCTTTTTTTTTTAAGATTTTATTTGTTTATTAGAGAGAGAGAGAATGTGTGCATAAGCAGGGGGAGCAGCAAAGGGAGAGGGAGAGAAGCAGGCTTCCCGCTGAGTAGGGAGCCTGATGCAGGGCTTGATCCCAGGACCCCGGGATCATGACCTAAGCCAAAAGCAGACACAACCAACTGAGCTGACCAGGCACCCCGATAGGTATCTTCTTATCATAGATTAGTCATAATCCTACTTTTTAAATTTACAATTACACATTCAGTGCTTGACCTATAAATCCTTCCAAATGGTAGTATGAACTTCTTTTGTTTTGGAAAAGTAAGCATACCTTATAATTTTGTAGGTTTTGTTTGGTGTGTTGATTTGTGAATCAAATCAATTTTGGATATGTGCTTTGATACTTGTGTGTCCTAGGGATATTCTGTGAAGAATCTGATACGTGATTTTATTTCTTACTCAAAGAATAGTTCCTAAAATTTTGATTTTAATTGATGATCGGGCAGTAAAAGATCAGAAGTACACTTTTAAGATTGTTTTTTAAATGTTAATGATTCTTGCAACTTGTTATGTAAACTACAAGTCTGAGTCTTAGAGAATAAACCAAAGCTTGAATTCATATTGGAATTTACCTCTTGTAATTTGACAGGGAATATTGTTCTGTGCTGCTTTGTTTTTAAAGAAATTTTCATTCCATATAACTGCTTTGTTATTTTGTGGTAATTTCTGGGCTTGAGTTGTTATTTCCAAAGTCTCTTGAAAATCTCAAAAAGTTTATGTTCTGCAAAAAACCCTTAGAAATAGTAACTAGTATTTGTAAAGGAATTTTTAAAAAATCAGTTTGCTTTTTCATGCTACCAGTGGTCTTATAGGATTGTTCCATTGTATGATATAATTAAAATATTTTTAGTGCTATTTTCCGTATGTGTTATAGTTGGATTAAGTTTTTAAAAATTGTTCTGTTACTTTGGGGTATAAAAAAATCTAACAGTTATGTTCTGTACGACAACAGAAAGGAAGGGTTTTAGATGAAGATTTAGGCATTTTGTGAAAGGTGGTAATAATTCTCAAATTCTGTTATTTGAGACTTCACTGATTATGATCCAAAGTAAATTTCTATATTTAGTATTTATAATTAGCATTTCTTTGCTATACTGATCTGTTATTTATTGAATATTTATGATGCCTGTTTAATAGGAACAGAAAGTAGAATTAAAGTTCTAAATCCTGGGGCGCCTGGGTGGCTCAGTGGGTTAAAGCCTCTGCCTTCAGCTTGGATCATGAGCCTAGAGCCCTGGGACTGAGCCCCACATCGGGCTCTCTGCTCAGTGGGGAGCCTGCTTTCTCCTCTCTCTCTGCCTACTTGTCATCTCTCTCTATCAAATAAATAAATCTTTAAAAAAAAAGTTCTAAATCTTGTGGGTATTAAGTATCAATTAAAATAATATATGCATAAGCATTTTTTAAAAAAGATTTTTTATTTTTAAGTAATCTCTACATGCAGCATGGGGCTCATACTCACAAGCCCAAGATCAAGAGTTGTATGATCTACCGACTAACTCAGCCAGGCACCCCGTGAAAGCATTTTGAAAACTCTTTTGTATTAGGTTGTTTCTGATTACAAGCAACAAAGACCTGACTGAAACTCACCTTTAAAATAAGGGTACTTGTTGGGGCGCCTGGGTGGCTCAGTGGGTTAAAGCCTCTGCCTTTGGCTCAGGTCATGATTCCAGGGTCCTAGGATTGAGCCCCACATCGGGCTCTGTGCTTAGCAGGGAGCCTGCTTTCTCCTCTCTCTGCCTGCCTCTCTGCCTGCTCGTGTCTGTCAAATAAATAAATTTATTAGCAAAGTCTTTGCTAAAGAACATCAATATTCTTCCCACTGGATTCCCAAAATCTTTTAAAATCTTTTAAAAATCTTTTTAGAAAATTAAAAAATAAATAAAATAGGGGTACTTGTTACATCACATAACAAAAAAATGCAGCAGTGTGGTAGAGATTAGGCTCTGCTCTGTTGAAGTAGGCTCCAGGTTTCTGCCTTCTCTCAGGCATCAGCTTCTCTCAGGTATCCTTATGCTGGCTGGTGCATATTGACAGCAGCTCCTGATCTTACCTCTGCACATGGCATCATCTATAGCAGCATTACCCAATAGAACTTCTTGTGGTGATGGAAATGTTCTCTATTTGTGCTGTCCAGTAGTGGTAGCCATTAGTCATATGTAGCTGTTGAGCACTTGAAATAGAAATAGTGCAATTGAGAAACTGTATTTTTAACTTTAATTGAGTAACCACATGTGGCTAGTGGCTACCATATTGTTAAGCACCAATATAAAGCATCAGAGATTTATTGTGTCCTAGAGTTTTCACCAAATGTTCTAAAATTAACTCTATTATGCTGGCTTGGATAACATGCTTCCACACTCCTCCCTGCAGTACACTAATCATGGTAGTGAGGAGAAAATGGAAAGCTAGATATTCCACCTCTGAGATGTACTATGAAGCTACATTGATCCGGAAAGTTTCTATTTGCATAGGTGGGGATAGACCTGTAGCTCAGTGGAACAGGGCACAGAGCTCAGAAACAGACCCATACATTCATGGTCAGTGGATGTTTGGCAAAAGTGCTGAGGTTAATCAATGAGAAAAGGAAAGTCTTTTCAATAAGTGGTGCTAGAAAAGCTGGATATACATAAAGAAAAAATAAACCTTAATATTACTACACATCATACACATGTCTGTGGAGTAAAGAGTTTGTATGGGTGAATAATAAAGGTGAGGAACAGACAGACTGGGTGTAGTTGATACAGGGCCTTGAATATCAGTCTGTGGTGTTTAAAAGTTTAGGTAGTCAAATAATTGTTACAAGTATACTAATCTGGCAGCAGATTACCAGCATTTTAAAGGAGGTTTATAGCTTTTAAAAATAGACTACAGATCTCATCTTTTAATTATGATAGTCCTTAGTAATGTTGAGATTTTATGAAGAAGAATGCTGTTCCACTTAGTTTGAATGAGGAATGGTGATTAAAATGGTGGTCTAGACTGTGTCCTAAAGATTATGGAATATTGACATGTCATGCTTTTTCTAAATTGATCTATAAAAAAATTGAAGAGAGCATCATTTGTAGAAAAGGAATTTAGAATTTACCCATAATGTGAATGTAATCAAGTATAAGTATAAATAAGCTTTGTAATGTGATCTCCCTTAATGTAACAATTTATAATATTTTTATTTAAAGTCATTATTTATTATGAAAAAGTGACCAAAGTTACTGTAAAAGGGAGTTTATTATGAGAAGGTTTGGAAAACCCTGATCTAGTTCTGTACTTCATTTAAATGATAAGAAAGCAGGAGTCCAAACAAAGCAAAGGACTGGTCCAAGATCTTACGAGTTTGCAGTGACAAAACCAAGACTTAAATAATGTTTTCTTGAAGACCCTGGGTCTATCTCAGAAAGTCTTTGCTAAAGAACATCAATATTCTTCCCACTGGATTCCCAAAAATCAGCACACAGCTTAATAATAACCTGTAAGGTTGAACTAAAAGCAGTGTTACTTCCTTCAGTTAATTTATACTCTTAAAACTTTATCAGGGATGTCTGGGTGGCTCAGTTGGTTGGGTGTCCAACTTGATTTTAAGTCAGGTCATGGTCTCAGGGTGACAGAATCAAGCCCCATGTTAGGCCCTGCACAGTGTGGAATCTTGCTTGAGATTCTCTGCTCCCCTGCCCCATACACACACTCTCTGTCTCAAATAAATCTTTAAATTAAAAAACAAAAAACAAACATCAGACGTTACCCAAAAGTGTTAAGGACAAAAAGCATGAAGTATGTTTAAATGGAAATAAAGTTCAAGAATGAAAGAATGTGATTCTCTTCACACTGTAATACTGGAAATACTGCCTTTATTGCTGTATTGCCCCCATCTTCCACATTGACTCCCATGATATATTATTTCCAACCTTTAGAAAAGTAAACAGACTTAAAAAGAAAAACATACAAGTACTTCTGCTGTAATGCATTCCTGAAAAATCTCATAAACTCCAAAACCTGTGCAACGTTGTGTTTTGATCAACACAAACTAAAAAATAATTAGTAATTAAAAAGAGAATTTGAACTGCTCAGTGAGACAGCTTAGTATGTAGTTAGTGGCTACCACAGTAGGTGTTATAAATGCACAGAATTGATTACTTGAGTAGAAGTGTTGGCAACATTTAATTAGAATGGAGATAGTGGATCTTAGGACAGTGCAGATGGCTGTGTAGCAATGAGCAATGGAAGGTGAGGGGGGGGTTGCCATTAAAGTGAGCATGGGAAATATTACAACCTTCATCAAGGCTGGGAATAGTTCTCTGAAGCCTCGTTTTCAATTTCTTTTTTTCTTTTTTTAACAATCTCTGGCTCTCAGGAGGCCTTTCTCCTTTCCTGCTAAAGGTTGCCACTTTCCTGGCTCCCCTTTCCTAGGAAAAATCCCCAGTGAACCAGAGTGACTTCTTTGTACTGACACCATTCCCTATTTGTCAGTTTCATGGCACCTAATTTACATTCCAAAACACATTATAGTAGAGCAGACTGTATTGTTTAATCATAGAAAGAGTTTTGCTTTTTTTTTTTTAAAGCAAATTTATCAGCTAATATTCATCTGAATAAGCGGCTGCTGTGTAAAAGAAGATTTTTCTGGGTGTGGGGGGAGTTGTATTATTACTGGTTTCTTTTAAGGTACAAAAAATAGCTGTTTTCATAGATTCTATTGGCTTTTGTTTCATATAGTTCTGTTCAGTGCTAATCTTAATATACCTGGATATAAGACTCAATAGGTGTGAATTCCAGTGTGATTATTCGTAATTGGTAAAGATTTCTAGTGTTTTCTGCAACCTGCATAAAGTGCTTTCACACTACCTGATATCTTTATAAATCATTGCCCCCCAAATCCTTCACTGTCCTGTGAAATTGAATGATTGAATGTTCAGCAAGGCAACGTAGTTTAGCTAGTGGCTACCACAATGTAGACATATTTGAGATTAACTTTTTCTTTTTATTGAAATATAATTTTCAGACCATAAAATTCACCATTTAAAATTATAGTTTTTAATGTATTCAAAAGTTTGTGCAACTGTGCACACTAATTCCAGAACATTTTCATCAACCGTTCACAGTCATTTCCCAGCTCCCCTTACCTCCTCATCCTGGCAAACACTAACCTTTTTTGTGTGTCTATGAATTTGCCTATTCTGGATATTTCATATAAATGTTCTGTCTTGTGTCTAGCTTCTTCCATTTAGCAGAATACTTCCAAGGTTCATTTATATTTTAGTATGTATCAATATATCATTCCATGGTTAAATGATATTCCATTGTATGGATAAACCATATTTTGTTTATCCATCATTCATTGATGGACATTGGGTTATTTCTACTTTTTGATTGCTACAAAAATGTGGCTCTGAATTTGTGTACAAGTTTTTGTATGGACATGTTTTCATTTTTCTTAGGTATCTACCTAAGAGTGGCATTGGTCAGTTTGTATGATAGCTCTGTGTTGAACTTTTTGAGGAACTTGACAGTGGAATTCTGCGGAAAATGTGGGACTCCTTTCCACATTTCAAGGAAAAGCAGAAACATCATCAAAAAACTTTGTGGATGTCATTAGAAAATATTTGGTTAATTTTTTCCTAAAACATTGATTTTTATTTTTTTTTTTATTTCTGTAATGTTGGATCAGGTTATCTGGACCAACCCTTCAGCTGAAGACAACTAAAAATACTGGATAAATTGTACAAAAACTTCCTTGTAGTATCAAAGAGCTGTTAAGGAACATGCCAGACCAAAATCTAAGAAAAGGTAAGATCCTAAGAGGTAAAGAAGTATTTAAAATTCTGGCTACCCTGAGTCATTTGCCCACCAGGATAAAATAGTTGAAAACTGAGCTTCAGATTTTGTTGGATCCAGAGGCAAAGAACAACTCATTACATCTAGGTTTCCAAGTCTAATAGATCGCCTCCCATATCAAACTGGGACCTCAGGAAGAACAAAAAGTCCACAGTCTTTTCTCACTTGAAAAAATTGCAAGGGGAGATCTGTTGTCCTGAACAGATGGGGGAAAGAGGAGAATAAGAAAAGTAAGAAAGAGAACCTGTCTCTGAGGGCTGTAAAACAAGTACCAGCATTGTGTGGAACCACTCATTGTCCAAAATCATTTAACACAGGAAGCCCGGGAAAACTTTTGCCTCAGGTATCTGGAAGAAGCAAATTGATATACTTTTTGAAGAAAGGCACTTTATTCAAAGCATCAAAAATCTCTTTCAAAACCATAGAGCATACCTCATACAAAGATGACTGACCATAAAAGAAAATAAGACACCGTAAGCAAAATGCAGAAGAAATAGCAGAAACTAACATTTAAATACTTCAGATACTCATTATTATACATAGATTATAAACAGTTTCACTCTGTTTTAATAAACAAGCTTGAAAATATCTGCAAGAAACAGGAAAATCGAAACGAAGTAGTATAGCAAAATTGAATGAAATACTTAGAGCAATGAAAATTCACAAGAATTTGTGAACTGAAACAGGTTATCTGGAGGCTCACCACAAAGAGATGAAAAGGTAGAAAATATAAGATGTTGAGGAAAAGGAAAATTGGTTGGAAATTCTAGCCTGAATTTTTGTTGGCTTTCTAGAAGGAGGGGAAGAGAGGATGAATATGAATGGGGGCAGATGCGATATTTGAAGAGATAATGACAATTTTCCAGGATTGGTTTAAGGAATTCAACAAATCCCTTGCAGAATAAAAGAAAAAAGAATATATATATGGAGTGAAACTACAGAAAACAAAGACAAAGAGAAAAACATACAGAGCAGATTATCTTCAAAGGAGTAGTGACTCTAAATAGCCGCAAATGAAAATCTCTAGTCAATGAAATGATATGCTGAATGTGTTGAGAAGACGGAACTTGTAATCCAATTTAGAATTCTATACTCAGAGAAAATGTCTTAAAGAATGAAAGAAAGGACTCCTGACTTACACGCCCAGGAAACCCCATTGCTTCCTTTCTTCTGGCTGGCAGCAGGGAGGCCACACTATAGCTGGAGGTACTGTAAAAGACGTGAACTAGCAGGAATTCATCAGCTCTCTGGCAGTCTTCGCTGAAAAAGTCTGGGGAGCTGAAAGTCCCTGCATGGGTAAACACCATAGCAGAAAGAGCTTGCTTGCTCCCTGTGATGAGAACTGTTTTGTTTGTTTGTTTGTTTGTTTGTTTTTTAAAGATTTTATTTATTTGTCAGAGAGCACAAGCAGAGGAAACAACAGGCAGAGGGAAAAGCAGACTCCCCACTGAGCAAGGACTCTATCCCAGGACCCTCCGATCATGACCCAGGCGGAAGGCAGAAACTTAACCGACCGAACCACCCAGAAGTCCCTGATGAGAACTGGTTCTACACATGGGCTGCTTCCACAGCACGGTACCTGTTTCTCCAGGGTGGTGCTGGGATCAGCTCCATAACCAATATCTATGGGGGACACCAGAGAAATGGGTTCATGCCCAGCCACTTCAGCAGAGGTTCTAGGAGCATGGCCCACAAGTCCTCCAAAGCTTAGGAGCTGAAAACTATGAAGAAGGACCAAGAGGGAACCTGCACACTGACACATCAGGGACAGAGAAATCTGGAAAGAATCACCAGACAGGTATCAGCTGCCACCGGAAGTATTAGAACAAATGCGGGGTTAATAAATTGGCTCATTCATTTAAAAAAAAAAAAAAGCAAAAAAACTGTGTATCAGTTTTGCAACTAAACCACGTCAGGCTTTTGAAGAAGGGGTCCAAAACCCAAGTCAGACTGTCTTGGTAAGAAAGCAGTCTTCATGGGAAGATCAAATGATCTTCAGAAGCTTCCAGTAGACAGTGACCCGTGTCTCTGTTTCATCAGTGAACATTAGAACCTAGTAGGTACTCTCAGTAAGTTTTGTTGGAAAAAAAGAAGGCAAATTAAATTATTCATACAATTAAAACACACACACACACACACACTAAGAAGGGATGGTGAAAACCAATAGCCAAGGCTTTTGAAGATACACTTTCCTGACTTCATGGTGCACTGAGAACCAAGTTTATCAAAATATTTATGTGTGAAGATTTGCAACAGAATTACATTATCCCCTGTTGATAGGCTGATGCCCAATATCTGGTTTCTGTGAGTTAAGGGCCCCCTCAAACTTTTGGTTTTGCTCAGGGTTAAGGGAAGAAGTATCATTGCCATTTATTGGGATCTTTACACTCAAACCTAGGAGTATCATAGAACTTTTAAAATTCAGAGAAGCCATATTTTGAACACAACACACTTCTTACTGAGGAAGATAGGAATAAGATTATGGAGGAACTGGAGAAGGAGCCAGAAGGCATTGCCTATAGCTATATGCAAAAGGAATGTGCTGTCTTCCCAAGGTTGAAGTGTTTCCTGATCCCAAGCCTCTCTGTGTTCTCCCTTTCATTTATTGGCTGATTAATGCAGTCTGTTGAACCAGCTGAACTAGTACAGTGTGGTGGAAAAAGCACTGAATTGGACATCAGAAGATTTAGATTCTAGTCCTAGTTCTGCTACTTAAGAGCTGTGTGATGTGGTAGGGTTGAAGGCGGAGTACTTGGGTCTCTCCTAAGCTTCATATTCTCCTTTGTAAAGATAGGAGGTTAAACTAGGTTGCAATGGTACCATTTAATTTGTTTTTCATCAGCTATCTTAGTATACTTTTTTTGTGTATGTAAAATCTCAGGATCCTGTTGTGCCTCAAATATTTTGACTCAGTGGACAAATTTTCAGAAAAATAAAACTTAACAAAATGGAATCATGAAACTATAGACAACCTGAATAGTCTTAATTGTGAAGTTTACCACAGAAGATCTCCAAGTCCAGATGGCTTCATAAGCAAGGACTAACAGATTTTTTTAAGGAAGAAATAATGCCAGTATTTCTAAACTCTTTCAGAGAACAGAAAAAGAAGAAACACTCTTTTCTCCATTCTATGCGCTAGCCCAACTTTGATAGCAAAACCAGCAAGGAGAGTTCGAAGAAGAAAAATCAGAAGTCAGCCCCACTGAACATAAATGCAGAACTCCTAAACAAAATATTAGTCCACTCCTTTGAGTTCACATCTTTTTTAGTGGAGACACTTAACTTGTTTTCACTTTGATCCATTTTCCGTACTCCTTGGGCATGCATATAGACTCTGTCAGCCTCCCTTTGGGAGTAGCCATGTGACTAAATTGGCCAATGGAATTTGAGTAGAAGTGACACATGCTGGTTCCAGGGCTGATCTGTCAAATACCTCCCACATGATCTTCATACTGTCTCTTCCCTGTTTGCCTGCCAGGTGCAGAGAATCCAGATGGGCACTCTTGAGGTCTTATGCATGGAAGCACAAGATAAATGAATCTGGGCTCTGAATAATCTCATGCAAGCCTCTGAGATAAGAAACATCCTCATATGGCTTTTTATGAATAGGAAACTTCATTGTGTTAAACCACTGAGAGTGTTTTGTTCATTAAAGCATCTCATGTTACTTATGCTAAAACAGAAATTAAATCCAGCAGTATATAAAAGGGACAGTGTATCATGACTACATTGGATTGCTCACAGGAATGTAAGGTTGATTTAACAGAGTTATCCCATCATTGTGGAATGGAACTCTCAATAGGTATATATCTCTGCCACCAAAAAACCAACCAACCAAATAAATAAATAAATAAATAATAATCTTTATAGAGTCAAGGAAATGCCAGTCAAAAGAATTCAACAACTGATTCTGAAATAAAGGGAAAATGAGGGGGGGAAAGAAGACATCCTGAAGAATAACAGTGTGAGAGGGTTTGCTCTCCAATATATTGTGACTAATTTTAAAGCTGTAGTAATGGAGATACTATGACAATGCACAAATACTGATTTCCAAACATAGCAGTGAAGTAATAGCTTAGAAACTGAACCATGTGTGCATAAATGGGGGTATCTATAATCATAGGGGAAAGAAAAAAATTATTTAATAGTGCTGGGACAATTAGATACATAGGAAACTATGAAGGGAGTCTACCTCATATCTTACATAAAATCTATCTCCAGGAAGATTATAGACTTAAATGCAGAAGGCAAAATTGAAAGCTTTTAGAAGATATAGGAGATTATTTTCGTGATTTTGAGGTAGGGAAGGATTTATTGAAGACATAAAAACTATAAAGGAAAAATTGGTAAATTTGACTTTGTTAAAATTAAGAACCTGTTTTTATCTGAAGGCAGTTTTTTTTTTTAAACCACAGAATGGAAAAATATTTTTATAATGCATAAAATTAGTAAAGGACTTATGTTGATTTCAAATTTTAAAAATGACAATAAATAAGAAAAAGATAAACAACCCAATTGAAAATTTGGAAAGTACTTGACCAGACACTTAGAAAAAAAATTCAGAGAGCCAATAGGTATGAAAGTGCTTCATTTCCTTAGTAATCAGGGAAATGCAAAACAACTTCTCATTTCAGGTAGAAATGTACTTCGATACAATTATAGTTGACCCTTGAACAGCTCCACAGTTGGGAAAACAGCACCCTGTGCAGTTGAAAATCCATGTTTGACTTTTGACTCCCCCTAAACTTGGCTGCTTACCAGAAGCCTTACCAGTAACATAGTCAGTTAACACACATTTTTCAAGTTATATGTGTTACATACTGTATCCTGACAGTAAAGCCAGCTGGAGAAGAGAAGATGTTATTAAGAAAACTTGAAGGAAAAAAAAAAAAGAAAACTTGAAGGAAGAAAAAATACATTTACTGTATTATACTGTATTTATTGGGAAAGATATCTGGGTAGGTCTGCACAGTTTAAACCTGTGTTGTTCAAAGATAAAAAGTACTTTAAAAAATGTTTTGACATTATCTAGTATAAGACAGATAAGAGCCACATATTTTATGAACTTAGCAGTTCCATTCCCAAGAATATACTCTAGAGAAGTGTGCGTAGATATGGGGTAGGTTATGTTTACAAAAATGTTCATAGCACCATTTTCATTTCAATAATGGCCAAAAAACTGAAACAATTCCAATATCTGCAGTAGAATGAATAAAGTTTTTCCCCTATACAATGAGTTACAATATTCAGTGAAAATGAACAAACTAGATCTGTATGCAACCCTAAGGATGAATCTAATAAACATAATGTATGATAAAAGAGGTGAGACAGAATAATGCATTGCATATACTTCATTCACATAATATTTAAAAGTAAGCCGAAGGATATAGTTACAGGTACGCATACATGTGGTAAACCAGAAAGCTTCGTCATCACAGAGGTTGGGTGGTCTTTCCTGGAGAGGGCAGAGAGGAGAGGTGTGTGATTGAGGGAGATATATAGGTTCCAGTTCTAGTCTGTGTTTTGATTTGGTTTGATTACTAGTAGTCATTTTATAATTGTTGAATTTAATAAATTTTGATGGCCTTTCTTTGTGAATTTTTCAGTTTTAAAAAATTAAATGTTTTTATGAATTTTCAGAGTGTTTAGGAAGAATATGAAGTGTCTTTAATTAGCAACAGTTATTAAAAATGAGGAAAAGGAGAACTTTGCCTATTTAAAATAACCCTATTTGGTTTGAGTTCCTTGAAACTTAAGACATGTTATTCCTTTATTTTACAAGTAGTCATATCTTGTGCTAGATCTGATTATCCATTCATCCAGTATTTACAGAGCATTTACTGCTCAGGTGCTTGACAGAAATGAGATTCAGGATGGGTGGTGATATTATAGATTGATTAATTAGCTCCTTGTGCATTTAAAAAATAATGCATATATACCTATTGAGTACTTTTAGTTCCATAGTTTTGCTTCTGAGTACTGTGATTCTATTAGCTTGTAATGGAATTTGGCAGTGGCAGAATTGAGCATACATTAAAGAACATTTCAGTTCTTTGTAGGCAGTTGTTAAAAACACAGTCTTGTCAGGTGTGGGCTCTGGTAAACACTCAGACAGTATAGACTCCTGAGTCTAAAACTTTGTAGCATAACTCAAAATTTCAGAAAATGCCAGCCCCCTGTGATTTTTTTTTTAAGATTTTATTTATTTACTTGTCAGAGAGCGAGCAAGCGAGTGAGCACAGGCAGACAGAGTGGCAGGCAGAGGGAGAAGCAGGCTCCCTACTGAGCAAGGAGCGTTGATGTGGGACTCGATCCCAGAACGCTGGGATGATGACCTGAGCCGAAGGCAGCCGTTTAACTGACTGAGCCACCCAGGCATCCCTCACCCTGCCCGTCGGGATTTTTATCAGTTCTTATTTCAGAATTCCTGGAGTTTAAATATTTAAACTTATTTACAGTGAAAAATATCATGAGTACTAGATTTCTTTATTAAAAAACAAAATATTATGGTAACATGATTGTATGTATATGTATTTATATAATATCTCTATATACACACATGCATATATGTAATTTCCATGGAGAATAAGCGTATCTAAAATTTTAAATACATTGTTTTTTGGGGATAAGAGCATGTAAGCTAAAAAAAAAAAAAGGCTGTTTAAAATTGACCACCTTTTGTATACAACCCATTTTGAAATATGTTTGCTTTTTTAAGTTTATTGTATAAAAGAAAACTTGGATATACTTAGGGAAAAAAGTAAACA
>NC_081569.1:17558572-17564288 GCF_022355385.1 Mustela nigripes
AATTCCCCACTCCTTAAGTATGGACCTTGCATAGGACTTCTTTCCAAAGAGGACAGTACGCAAAGGAAGAAGTGTAACTTTGCAGCACAGAAACCCATGCAACACTGCATCAGCAAGGTGACCAAGGTTGACAACAACAGTAATTACTCATAATGATACTATGTACCCTTTGTATGAGGTGATCAAAATGGCACACTTGAGTTGTGGCCTTCCTCCCTGAAACCCATAACCCCAGTCTAATCATGAGTAAAACGTGGGGAAAAAAGTCCCAATGGAAGGACATTCTACAAGATACCTTACTAGTACTTCTCAAAACTGTCAAGGTCATTAAAGCAAGGAAAGACTTAGAAACTATCACAGCCAAGAGGAGTCTGAGGAAACAGCCTACTAAGTGGGAAACAGCCTACTAAGTGTAATGTGGTGTCTTGGATGGGGTCCCAGAACACAAGCTATGTGGTTTAAAAACTAAAGAAATCTGAATAAAGTACAAAAGTTCTGTGAATAATAATGTATCAATACTGACCTTTTAGTACTATGCAGTACTACAGTACTATTGTACTATACTAATGCAAGATGTTAATAATCGGAGAAACTGGTACAAAGCATTAGGAGAACTTTCTGTACTATCTTTGTAATCTAAAATAAAAGGTTTATAAAATGTAGGGGAAAATAAATTGTGTTTTATTTTATCTTCATTTATTTCATTTCCATTATTCTATATTTCTCTGTGTTCTATATTTCTCTGTGTAGATCCAAGTTTTCGCTGGCATCACAGTCCCTTTGCAGAAGGACTTCCTTCAGCATTTTTTGCAGAACAGATCTCCCAGCAATAAATTCCCCAGATTTTTTTGTTTGAGAAAGTTTTTATTTCTCTTTCATTTCTGAAAGACAACTTTGCTGGATACAGAATTCCAGGTTGAGGGTTTCTTGTTTTGAATTCCAGCACCGCAGGTTACTCCACGGTTTTATAGCTTGCATAGGTTCTGAAGAGAAGTATGGTATATATTTTCTTTTTCCTTCTCTTTCCTCTGGCTGCCTTTAAGATTTTCTCCTTGTTGTCCTTTGCTTTTAGCAATCTGAAATGAGTGTGTATTTGTCCTACTTGGTGTTATTGTTTCTTCAAATATTTCTTCTGCTCTGTTCTCTCTCCCCTCTTTTTGGAATTCCAATGACAAATATGTTAAACCACCTGATAGAAGTCCACAGCTCTTGGAAGATTTGTTCTGCTCTTTGTTTTGCAGTTTGGGTTAACTTCACTGACCTACAGACCAATAGGTCTTTAGCGCTTGGTTGGAGTTCATTTAGTTAGGAATTGGGCTGAGTTGGAGCTCATGGGTGCAGTCATCACCCTCGGTGCCGCCACCATGGGCCCCGAATCCCTGCAGCAGGAAGTGAGGCTGGTTTGCCGGAAGTCGGTTTTTCTCCAGTGTGTGATCCATTCTCAGTCTGCAGCCTTCCCCTCTGGGTGCTGCGCCCCGGGCTGGGGCCTCTTGGGCATCTGCCATGCTCTTGGCATTCACATTGTTCCTGCGCCTCCGCCCTGGCTTCAAATGTTTTTCCTTTTCCATTTGTCAAGATACAATGGGAGGTCGCCAAAGGGCCTGGAGGGTGACACTTTCTGTCGTTCATCCCCTCACAGATGAACACTTCTGGTCCATAGGACAGAAAGGGGAGAAGGGTCCAGGCAGCACATTTTGTCCCTATTACAGGTGCTGCTCTTCCCTTTTCTCAGCCGTACATCATAGGGGAGACATCTTCAGGATGTTCCCAATCTCTTCTGTGAGCACCCAGTGGGGTTTGTGAAGAAAAAGCCTCCAAAAGAACTTGGACTTCACCTAGGTCAGGGTAGGTCAACTTTCAGTAGAGAAATGTACCTCGTATGCCACTCTGTCAGAATGCCACTCTGGAAAATGTATACAATTTACAGCATGTACAAAACTGGCAGGTTTTACTTGAACAATAAAAGACTGAAAACAAATTATGTTTCAAGGAAAAACAAATGAATGCTTTAATTTACTATAATAAAATGTTATGACTGTGGAGGTACCAACCATATCAATATAGAAAGTTTAGAAACTAGAAAAGGAGAGAGAGAGAAAATTCCTATATCCACCATCCCAACATAACTATGATAATCAGTTTGGATTTCCCCTCCTTTTTATTTTCCACATGCATATTTTTTGCATAGTTTTAAATTACAACTAAAAAGAAGTTCAGATGAAAATTTTCATTTACATAATTTTTATACTGTTGAATACATTGGTTTCTTCCTATTATTCATACTATAAATAAAGTTGCAGTGAATCTTTGCAAGTTCTAGTTCATTTCTTTAGGAGAGATTCCCAGGAATGGGATTTGTGGGCTCAGAGGCATGAACATTTTTATGACTACTGGGACATCTTCACAAAATCTTTTCAGAAAGCTCATTACTAACTTACAATGCCATCATCAGTTTCCTCACACCTGCACTGGTTCTCCAGATCACAACACAAAGTGGTAATAGTTGGTAATTAGTGAGTTTGTGGTTTTCTTTTGTCATTTTTATTTAAATCTCCTGATACATCCTTTCCATTTTTCAAATACTAGTTGGGTTTCTTTTTTGAATTGTACATTTAGGTACATTAAAAAAACCCACCTACTTATTAAATATTCGCCTTCCTCTTGCTTGTATTTTATTTTACTTCTTCTCTACAGAATGAGAAAATCTTTTTATCTCACTTAAGACAACTGGAGAAAAGTGGTTGCAAGCTCAGTGGCTTTTGCAGCTCACTGTGGAGGAGCCAGAGCTTTCCAGCTTTCTGCTCTGCCATCCTAGGCTTTTGCTAGTCTGTCCCCTTGACACAGTCTTGCTTCCTGATCTCAAGATGGGACTGTACATCCCGCTGCCACATGCAGACAATAGTGCCCAATGAACTGAGTCTTTGCCCAAAGACTGTTAAGTCTTTCTGAGAGTATGAATGTGTAATTTTTTCTCTCTAGATTTCAGGGTAGTATAACACCTATACAATGTACATTACATTCTCTTATCATTTGATTGATTTATTTATTTTTAAGATTTTCTTTATTTATTTGACAAACAGAGATCACAAGTAGGCAGAGGGGCAGGCAGAGAGAAAGGGGGAGGCAGGTCTCCCACTGAGCAGAGAGCCTGATGCAGGGCTCCCAGGACCCTGGGGATCATGACTTGAGCTGAAGGCAGAGGCTTTAACCCACTGAGCCACCCAGGGGCCCCTCTCTTATCATTTTAAAAGTACCTCCACACTTTGGTTTAGAATTCCTTTTAAAAATCAAATGTATCTATTTTAAAACTCATATTAACGTACCACATAATACAAAATGGTACATAAAATAAAAACTTAAAAATCAAGGCTTTAGCATAAATTTAAAATCTCCACGTATCCATTACATCAGGAAAAAGAATACTGCCAAAACCCTGAAAAGGCTCTATAATTGGGCCCCCCAAACATTCCTGTTGTCCCACCTACCCAAAATAACCAGTATTTTGACTATTATAGTGACTTGTTTTTCTTTACAGTTTTATCATCTATCTACACGCAATCTTAGCACATAATATTGCTTGGCTATTTTTCCAGCTTTATTTAGATAGAATAGAATAATTTTGTATTTGCATCCATTGTCTTTCATACATCATAGTCTGATGAAATTCAGCCACCATGCTAATTACTGCTATAGCTTCTTCCTTTTCATTCCAGTATAGAACTCCTTCACATAGACATACTATCACTTATTTATTTGTTCTACTGTTGACAGAAATTTGGATTATTTCTAGATGTTGCCTGTAACAGGCAATGCCATACGCATTCCTTTATTTCCTGATGCTCATTGTACACATATGCATTTCTCTACAGTATATAAGGATGAATAAAAATGGTGGGTTGTAGAACTCATATATCTACTACTTTAGGAGACAATGTCAAAACGGCTGCATCAATTTGCACTGTCATCCTCAGGGAATGAGAGTTTGGAACTCTCACAATGAGAGTTATCAACAGCTGGTATTATCAGCCTATTCTGCTTTGGCCATTCTGGCTGGTGTATGATGCTTTCTGTGATTTTAATTTTGCATTGCCCTGGTTACTGAGACTGAGTATCTTGCCACAGGTTTACTGGATACCTGGTAACTTCTTTTGTAAAATGTTCTCGTGCACATTTTCAAAAATCAGATTTCTTTTCCATGATGACTTGTATGTATTCTTGATAAAAAAGACCTCTGTGTACTGTATGTATACAATCTACATTTTCTCACTGTCTTGCCTTTTTGTTCTCTTCATGGTGATTTTGATCAATAAAGATTCTTAATTTTACACAACCAAATCAATCCTTCTTTTACGGTTATGCTTCCTCTGATTTCCTATTTAACATGTCTTTCCCTATTCTAAGTTTGTCTCATGCTTAAAACCCTCAAAGATGCTTCTGCTTTCCTTATTACATGGGCCTGAAACATCCTGTATTTTGGGAAGCAGGAGACTCAACAAAAGTTAAAATAAGAACAAGGAGAACAGAGGCTCATCTATAAAAACATTATACATTTGAAAATTACAGTATCAGTAAAAATGTTCCAGTTTAAAGGTTAATTGAAACTATATGGAAGTGGTTCATGGCAAGTCTTTAAGCCTAGACTGAAAAATTAAAGTTATTATACAGATTGTGTATAAAAAATTGATTTTAAACAAGGGTCTTTGGATATTGGTTGCTGGCTGAAATACTCTGTCACCAGAGAGCTTACCTCTATGTGATTAAATTCTCCGAAATTTGTTGATACTTTTTTTGTGGCCCAGCATGTGGTCAATTTTCAGTTTATGTACACAAAGAACTTTTTTTTTTTAAATATAGAAGAACATATGGGGCACCTGGGTGGCCAGTCAAGTTAAGCATCTGCCTTCAGCTCAGGTCATGATCCCAGGGTCCCGGGACTGAGTCCCACACTGGGCTCCCTGCTCAGCAAGGAGTCTGCTTCTCCCTCTGCCCTGTCTTTCCTCCCCCATCATGCTCTGACAAATAAACAAGCAAAATCTTAAAAAAAAGAAAAAATGAACACAGTGTAAAGAATGTTTACTCTGTACTTTAAATGTAAATAACAACACTCTAGTGTACAGAAAGCAGATGGCGCAGATGTTAGATGTAGCTACTAGAAGGGCCTGTTAATCTCTGATTCACTCTACTTCTATGGTCTTGCCTTTTGGGGGCTCAACACAAAGTGACAGGAGCACACTGGACCCTCCCAATTTTTAAGGGCCCTGAACTTTGAATTCTCTGTCCCCCTAGGTCTCTGAGGCATCCTGCTCCACTGTGGAAGTGGCAACTACAACCTGCGGAAAAGCAGTCATAAATGCCAGGTTCACCCTCTTTGAGGATCTGTCTCCAACATTCCCTCATCTTGAGCCAGGAATTCTTCATTATTTTGTAGGTTCTCAAGTGCTTTCAAGCAGATTTTAAAAATATTTTGCCTAGCATTTGTAGGTGTCTTCAGCGGAAGGGCTGGTCCCAATAATCAGGTCTACTATTATCAGAGCACAAGCTTAATTGTCCTGTCTTTTTTTTTTTTTTTTTTTAAAGATTTTATTTATTCACTTGACACAGAGAGAGAGATCACAAGTAGGCAGAGAGGCAGGCAGAGAGAGCGGGAAGCAGGCTCCCTGCTGAGCAGAGAGCCCGATGCGGGGCTCGATCCCAAGATCCTGGGATCATGACCTGA
>NC_081569.1:17570344-17597852 GCF_022355385.1 Mustela nigripes
GCAGATATTTTTAACAGATCACACCTGGAAACTAGACCTGCTTGAGGCCTGTTTGTCTTTGCCCTTAGTGAATTAACACCAAATTTATATTTACTTTAAATTGGAAAATTGATTGCTTTTTGGAAGCATTATATGTAACATCTTCACAGATGTGTTAGACATCAGTATTCCAAGAAGCCCACTGCATCCACTCAGTGTGGGGTTGGATTCATTGTCAGCCCATGTTCCATAAACCACACTGTATGCCTACAGAAAAATCTCAGTACAACTGAGAGACCACAGTAAGTCCCTAGAGACCAGCCTCTTTATTTCTTCTGGGAAATACAGCATCCTATACAATGTGTTTAACCATTTGAACCTTGTTAGATAAATGACAAGAAACTAAGGAAAAGGTTTCTAAAATATATTGGTTAGATAGCCTTAGGGGAGGCCACAGAAAGTTGTAACAGTGTCATTAGCGAAATGAAATAAATCGTTTCAATCTAGGAGAAAATGCAGCAATTCCATAAATACTTTCCTACTTACTTTGCCATGTTAATCACTCTGAATGCTAAAAACATAATTAAAGAGAGAAACAGGGTTATACAGATACACAGCGTACAAAGGCTAGATCATGCAGTTCTAGGAAAGGACATAAAACTTGACCAAATAAGCTATAAGCAACAAGAAAGGGTCAGAAAAAGTGAAGCAGCTAAAAAAGCAAGCCTACCAAACAAATCTTGGATAAATTCTGCTGGCATCTTTGGCTCTAGTAGGTCTTAAAATGTGCTTGGGGGGGGGGGGGGAGGGGGGGGGGGGGGGGGGGGGACATCTGGGTGGCTCAGTTACCTGAGCATCTGACTTTTTTTTTTTTTTTTTTAAAGATTTTATTTATTTGAGAGAAAGACAGAAAGCACAAGCCAGGGGGAAGGGTAGAGGGAAAGGAAGAAGCGGATCCCCGCTGGGGCTCGATCCCAAGACCCTGGGATCATGACCTGCGCTGAAGGTAGGGCCCTAACTGACTGAGCCACCCAGGTGCCCCTAAGCATCTGGCTCCTGATCTCAGCCCAGTTCTTGATCTCAGGATTTTGAGTTCAAGCCCCCCACATTGGTCTCCACACTGGGTGTGGAGCCTACTTAAAAAAAATAAATAAATAAAAGTTTCCGAAATTCAGTTTGGAGGGGCAGGGAGAGAAGTACTTTGCAGAGAGGGAACTGCTCCAACACGTGAGATTCCTAACCCTCACTTTTCATGATCTCAAGGTTCAGAATTGAAAGTACTCCCACCTGCCTTCCATCTCTGGTTAGATTGGAGAGTCCCTTCCGGCTACAAGAGGCCTCTCCAAACCACCTCTGGGGGGTCAGGAAGGGGCAGCAATGGCCTCCACCCTTCAGGGCATTGCTCTGTTCCTCCGAGCACGCAGGAGCCGAGGGACAGATGGCACCTTCACCTGCGGGGTTTCTTACTTTGCAGCCATACTGAAGAGCGAGCTTGTTGAGGCTGTCCTCCTGGGCCAGCTCCCGCTGCAGCAGCACCACGTCCCCTGCTCCTGGCTGGTGAGGGTGGTGGGCACCCTTCTTCTGGCGCTCCTTGCCCCGGGGCCGCAGAGCCACGCCGTGGGACTCTTCCTCAGAGGAGTCCCCCGAGTCCCCACCACCATTCTCAAACATGTAAACGTGGCTGGTTGGAGTCCTACAGACAATGGCTGGGCCTTGGAAGGTCTTGGTTAACACTTCCTTCTGCCTCATTTTCTTAACTGAAAACCAAACCCCATGGTTAATTCCACATAAGGCACATTCATTCCTCTGCGGCTACATTAAAGAGAAGTGTCTTGTTAGAGATTACGCTTTTCCCTGATCATTGCAGAGACACCATCAGTACAAAAAACAATGTGTCATACACTGAGATGGGTTGAGAGGGAGGGGTGTAAAAAATAGCTTTTCCCCTTAACTGCATCCCCTTTGCATAGAGAACGAAAGAATCCTTCCTTTCCCCCTTATTTGGGGGTGGTGTCCCCCAAAACCCACGCAGATAAAGAAATTTCTCTTTTTGGTCTCAGGGGTAAAGACGCTGCTGGGACCCTTGCAATGAGAGCGAAGGGCTGTTCCAGCTTCCTTGCTTTGAGGATCCTAACTCGGAACTTTTGTACAGAACAATTCTGGTTCACTACTTCACACACTCCAGAGTCCCCTCGCCAAGAAGGTCAAGACAAAGGGCACTTGCTTATGAGAACTAGGAGAATAAAAGACTTTGATTTCCAATACCGAAGGCTTGAATTACGTAGTATGTGGGCCAAGATGGGCAGAAAATTCCTGTCGAACTACGAAATTCGTCCAGTTTCTCACAGCAGCCCTTGCCTTCATTACATCCCACGCCTGGTTTTATTTTCACCCCCCGCCCAGTGCAAAAGCCACGCCGGAGCGGTCCGAGCGAGGTCCCAGAAACGAGAGCTCAAATGCGGTGAATGACAGCTTCCGACCTGCCGGCGTGGGGCCCTTCGGAGCCCAGGGGAGCGGCGCCTTCGGGGACAGCTAGGGCCCCCCGGCGCGACCGTGCCGCCCACCGCCTCCTGCCCGCGCCCTACGGACCCGCCGGCCCGGAGGAGGGAGGCGGCGGCTCCCAAAATGAGCTCAAGAGCTCAAGGCCCGCCAGGGACCCCGGCGGCTCCAAGGCCTCAGTTTCCCTCTGAGCCCTTTCCGTGCAAGGAGGGCGGTCCCCACACAGGCGCTGACGAAAAAAAAAACGGGGCGCGGCCCGCTCCTGGGCTTAGATGGGCGGGACCCCAACATTCCACACAGGCACGACCTCCAACCTCTGCCCTCCACCCCAACCACCTCCGGCCAGCCGCAGACTGTGGCGGTCGCCGCCCCTCCGGAAGCAGGAGGGCGGCCCACCCCCCTGAGCCGCGGCGCCGCTGAGGGCCCGCGCGCTTCCCCTTCCAGGACCGCGGCCCCTCCTGCCAGCCCCGGTACCTCAGCGCCCCGGATCCTCCGAGACTCGCCGCCGCCGCCGCGCCTGCTGATTGGGCCCGAAAATCAGCAGGTCTCCAGGGGGCGGGGACAGCGAGGCAGCCAATGAAATCAGCGCTGGGGCGCTCTGGAATGAGCCGGGCTGTGCCAAGGTCAGTGCAGGAAACGCGGCTGGGGGGCGGGGCCGGGGAGGGGCGGGGCCGGGGAGGGGCTCCAGCTCCCCGACCGCTCCTCCCTTCGCCCCGCCCCCCGGCCTGCCACCGAGGCACCAGCTCGTCCCAGCTGCAGTTTTCGCTTCGGCTGTAGGCTTACCGCTGATTCCCAGCTTTCTGCGGAATCTCAGCTTTCTCGCCTGTACAAGAGGCCTTTAGCCCCGCCCTCTGTGTCAATTGTGTAACGAGGGGGCAGATTCCTGGGAGAGTGGGGGCTACCTGCTGAGGCGTCCCGCTGGGACCCAGGGTTCTCCACATCCTGAGCCCTTACCACCGCAGGATGAGTTTGTTCCTCTCCGCACACGAAGATGGAAAAATTCCCCAGTGTAAACCATGGAACCACGACAACACGGACCACAAGCAACACAATTCACCCAACGTCGATGGCGGGGGACTCCTTAAGCTTAATAGTGGTGGGGGAACACTCTAACGCAGTAAAGTACAAAGGTTTAAAAGGACCACGCCCCCAAAGAAACGAAAATTAAAAAGCAAACCGTAACCAGGGGAAAATAAATGCAACAAACACCGCAAAAGATTAAAATCCTTAATTGAGACAAACCTCATCGAATTAATGAGAAAGTCACTAACAGCCCAGTGGGTGGGGCGCATGAGCTGACAATCCACCAAAGTATGCAAATGGTTAATGGGGGGGGGTGGAATGACACCTCAGTAGTTATCAAATTAAACCACAAAGCAAAAAGATTAAAACAGTAAGATCTCTCCCTTTTATGGCTTTCCATCCTACTTAAAAGTTGAATTCTTTATCTTGGCTGACAAAGGCCAGGGCATTCTCTGCCATTTACTCACTCCTTTTATCCACTTTCCCCTTTTCTCTGGCTTTTGAACACCCAGCTCTCCCACACCTGGCCCTTCATAGGAACATACTTCTCTCAGCTGCTGGCATGGCTGGACCTTCTGACCTCCAGGCCTCAGAGAAGTCCCTTTCTCAGTCCATATACCTAGATGTTCCCTCCATGCTTTGTCAGGACATTCTGTTTCTTCTTCTCACTTCTTATTTGATGGACTTGTTTTATTGCCAGAATCCACCTGTCCCTAATTATCATCTGTTTTGCTCACCACAACCTCTGTCCAATTCAAAGCCTATACTCGGTAAATAGTGGCTCAACAGGCAAGACATTAAGTGACCTGACCCAGGGTACAGAGGAAGTGGCAGCATTAAAGTTCAAATCCTAATATGTCTGACTCCAAAAGCCCATCTGTCAGCCACAGCTGTCCTCCTGGACCAAAGGGCTTGGTCATGACCTGGTGTATTTGACAAGTCTAGGCATCAGAATTTAAGAACGTGATTAAAAGGGAGAGGAGTCAGATCAGAATCTGCAAAGCTGAATTAATTTTTGATTAATTAGCCACTCTCTGATCTTTCATTCAGCATGTCCAATAAAAAACCAATCCAGATTAAGGAGAGATTTTATTCAAAAAGATTATTGCAGGGGAAGAAAAAGATTTGCCATGAGGAGAACCCTCTCTGACTATGAGGTCTGCAAGTACCTTAAGAGTTGGGCTCAGGGGCACCTGGGTGGCTCAGTGGGTTAAGCCTCTGCCTCCGGCTCAGGTCATGATCTCAGGGTCCTGGGATAGAACCCCGAATCAGGCTCTCTGCTCTGCGGGGAGCCTGCTTCGCCCTCTCTCTCTGCCTGCCTCTCTGCCTACTTGTGATCTCTCTCTCTCTCTCTCTCTCTCTGTGAAATAAATAAACAAATACATATATTTATATTTAAAGAGTTGGGCAGAAAGGGCTTTTCTTTCATAGAGAGGAGTAAGTAAGGCTAAAAAGAACCAGGTGTGGGGAAATAGGACAAAAGGGTGGCAGAATTGGATAACAGATACGAGAACGTTCTACCGAGGCCAGCCTATTCTCAAGAGGGACTGTATGTTGCCTCAGGCTGAGGCTGGACTGAAGTCCATTCAGGGGCCTAGATGAAGGAGAGCAGCTCCGTGGAATGCTGGTTAACAAGCATTTTGTTCTGATTGATCAGTGGGGCAAGAGGCTCAGCTAACCATTCATGAGGCAGAGAAAGAGAATTTCGAAGGTTTGTGTCTGGCCTTGTCATAGGTAAACAAGGAGGGCATCCCTGAGTCTCATTTAAGCCATACAGGGAAGGAAGGGGGGTTCTTTGCAATAAGTCATTTTCCAGAACAGAGTGGATGGGTAGGGATGGGGAGGTCTTTTTTTTTTTTTTCCCAAAGATTTTATTTATTTAACAGAGAGATCACAAGTAGGCAAAGAGGCAGGCAGAGAGAGAGGCTTTAGCCCCCTGAGCCACCCAGGTGCCCGGGGATGGGGAAGTCTTAACCCTCACTGTTTTCCAGGAACACAGGGCATCAGTAAATCTTGACATTGTCAAGTTTCTGTCTATGGGTCTACCTCCACATGTCAAGAATTGGAGAACAGCAGCAAGCGCTCATGGGGTTTACACTCCTGAAGAGGAGCCAAGACAAGTACAGACACAGAAAGGGCATTACAGATTATGCTAGATGTGGGGAAAATAACAACTAGGACATTATCTGTTAACAAAAATTATCCGTGGGGCGCCTGGGTGGCTCAGTGGGTTAAAGCCTCTGTCTTCGGCTCAGGTTGCAATCCCAGGGTCCTGAGATCGAGCCCCATATCGGGCTCTCTGCTCAGCAGGGAGCCTGTTTCCCTTCCTTTCTCTCTGCCTGCCTCTCTGCCTACTTGCAATCTCTGTCAAATAAATAAATAAAAACCTTTAAAAATATTATCCAAACTTCATAAAGGCAAAAGGATTGGTTGTATGTTCTTTCAGTATTATGCTGGAGCTTGGTTAACAAGCCCATCTAAGGAAAATCTGATTCTCTAAGCAGCAGTTCTCAAAATGTGATCTGGGAGTCCTGGGGAGCCCTGAGTCCTTTTCATTGGGTCTGTTAGGTCAAATCTATCTTCATACCAGTGCCAACATCATTTTCCTTTTCCACTTCATTCTCTCTTGATAGACATAAGTTAGGTAACATAGATGAAGTCTATATAGGGTACAAGGCAACACAATACTCCTGGAAGATAGGTATTGTCATAATCCCCAAATTGCAGACAGAAAAACTGAGTGTAACAGAAATTTCAAGATGCTTACCCAATATCCATTTGAAACTTTCACTTTGGAAAAGAACCCCAATATTATCTGGGGCAGCAATGTGCCAAGCTGAGACTATACTTCCCAGTCTTCCTTGCAATGGGGTGTATCCCTGTGAATAAGTTCCCGACAATATAAGAGGAAAATGTCGGTGGAACTTAAAAAATGTTTAAAAGGCAGACATCTGGAAAAGCTCTATAAAATATGTGTGTGTTCTGCTTATCCTCCCTCCTGATGCATGGAATGAAGATGTGATGGCTAGAGCACCTGCAACTCCTCTTGGACATGAGGCAGCCTTGGAGGTGGAATCCAAGCGCTAAGGATGGCAAAGCAGAAAGATGGAAAGTGAGCAGAGAAGAATTAAATGTCCCCATTATTTAACAGGTTGAGATTCCTGTTAGTAGCAGCTATTGTAATTCCTAACTTAGATACCTGGGCACAGAGATTAAATTATTTGTCCTCGATGCCATAGCTAGTCAGTATAACAGGCAGAATCCAACCTCAGACAGACGACAAAAGCCCACAGTCTTATAAAAGCCCCTGAGTAGAGCTCAGCTTTGCTTTCTCCACTGGCCCTGCTCAGCCAGGACACCCGCTAAAACTTGGTGAACAGTTCCTTCAGAAACATATCCTAGTTTTCTCTCCAGGCTATTGGCTAGGCTGGCTGAGATGCAGTTCCTTGGGCTCAGGTGAGGTCAGAGAGGTGTTTGAGCAACATGACTCAATCTCTGAAGAATGTCAGAGTCACATCCGCCAAGGACAGTCCCATCGCTTCAGTGCTGAGAAAGCTGCCATCAATCCTCCACAAGCCGACAAGCCTACTTAGAGGCTCCTCTGACTCCCACCAAACCTAGAGCAGCCCCTGTGTCCCCACTAAATTCATATGTTGAAATCCTAACCCCTAATGTGACAGAGGGGCTACAAGGAGGTGATTAAGGTTAAGTGAGGTCATAAGGGTGCAGTCCTGGTCCAATAGAATTAGTGTCCTTTCAAGAAGTAGAAGAAGTGACAGCAGAGGGCTTGCTTTCACTCTCTCTCTTTCCCTGCTCAGCCTCAGAGGAAAGACCATGTGAAGATGCCGTGAAAAGGTGGCCATCTGGAAGTCTTCTGGGCCATGGTCACCTCCTGTATGGTATTGTTCCCTATACCTGAGATGGCCCTACATCCCTTCTGCCTGGAACATTTTCAGTCTATGTCTCTTGTCTTGGCACAACTATTAGGAACATGCCTTCCCTTTCCACAGTTTGGACACATCCTCTACCTCTCTGTGGCAGTTTGCAAGGCAAAGGCTCCCTGCCCACACCTTGGCAAATGCTGCTAGTTAATCACAGAGGCCAAGACAGTTGTTAGACCTCTGTGTGGAGTTACCCAACGCAGCTCTAGTTGTTCATGGGAGTGTGGTAGGGGAAAAAGAAAAAAAAAAGGCTTAAAAAATATATTGCATTTAGCACAGGAAAAAACAATCATTAAGAAGTTAAAGAGCATAGAACAAACTGGGCAAAAATTTTGCTATCTTTGATATGTTAATATCCTTAATATATAAAAGGCATTCAGACCTCAATAAGAAAAGAGAGAGAGAGAGAGAGAGAGAAACCCAAACACTCCATAGAAAAATTGGCTGGAGGGTGCATGGGTGACTCAGTGGGTTAAGCGTCTGCTTTCCGATCAGGTCATGATCCCAGGGTCCTGGATGGAGTCCCGCATCAGGCTCTCTGCTCAGCGGGGAGCCTGCTTTCCCCACCTCCGCCTCTCTGCCTACTTGTGATCTCTGTCTGTCAAATAAATAAAATCTTAAAAAAAAAAAAAGAAAGAAAGATAAAAGAAAAATTGGCCAAATGATGCAAACAATTCATTAGAGAAATGCATATAGAAAAAAGGTATTAGCTTGACAGATGGTCAAATCAATGGAAATTCTGATAAATTCAATAGCTGTAAGAAGCTGGAAAAAGTCAGCTCTGAAAAGATTATACGGCATGTGTTGCACAGGTGGGGAAAGGGTACTGTCAGGCCTTGTTGGTGGGAGTTTCAATTGGGGCATTTGTAACATTATGTAGCAATAACATTTACATTGCGTATGTGCTTTGATCGTGTCTCCCACGGTTAGGAATTTCCCAAAGAAATAAGTAGGACATGTAACAAGATTTGTTTCAAGGCTGTTCTTAATTGTGAGAGATAGAAAAACCCCCACAATGTCCAACAAGAGGGGATTCAGTGGAATTCATATAGCTCATTTATGAAATAAAATAAAGCCCGCTTGTGTAAAATGCATATTCACATGAAAGGATATTTAAGAATGACAAGCAGTGTTTTAAAAATCCCTAGAAATCAGGGGTGCCTGGGTGGCTCAGGCATTAAGCGTCTGCCTTAGGCTCAGGTCATGATCCAGGGTCCCGGGCAAGCCCCCGCATCTGGCTCTCCGCTCAGCGGGAAGCCTGCTTCTCCCTCTCCCACTTCCCCCACTTCCCTCTCTCGCTGTGTCTTTCTGTCAAATAAATAAATGAATTCTTAAAAATCTCTAGAAATCAGAGAAAGGGCTGTGTATCACCCCACACACATCTAAGGTTGAAAGGCAGAAGGCTCATAATGGTTTTTCCTGGGGGGCTTAACTGCCTTATTTATGTGTGCTTCCTTTTTTATTTTTATTTTAAAAAATATTTTATTTATTTGTCAGAGAGCGAGAGGGAGTACAAGCAGGGGGTTGTCAAGCAGAGAGCCCAATGCGGGGCTCCATCCCAGGACTGTGAGATCATGACCTGAGCGGAAGGCAGAGGCTTCAACCAACTGAGCCACCCGGGCTCTCCTGTGCTTCCGTTTCTGAGCTTGTCTCTCCCACACACATTTTTTCCAGTTATGAGGCGGTGGCATGGGGACAGTGGTTAACGTCACAGATGCTGGGGCCAACTGTCTAACTGTTGCAGCCAAATGCTCTGCCCCTGAACTAGACCCCCTCCAATGTCCAGCTCAGAATCCAGCCCTTAGGACCTGTAGGAAAATTCCACCACCTTTGCGAGCCTCAGTTTTCTGGTCTATGAGACGACATCTAAAATTGGTCCTGCTATTCGCCAGGTGCTTGGCATACAGTGAACATTCGGGGAACATGGTTTTGACAGAGGAAACCATAAAGGGATAAAAGTCCATTTTTTCTTTAAATTATGCATTCCCACCCTAACTTGGGTCGCTGGAGGCAGTTCGTGAGGCTCAGATCTGCTCTGATTTAGGGACAGGTTTCTCAAATGAATTTTAAGCTCATTGGTTGGGGGTTTTATTTGTGTCAGAGTCAGTTTTCCCCTGGGGCAAACTATGAGGAGTTGCCCGAGAAGAGGAGCCTGATGAACCAGGCAAGCTGTCCTGGGCAGCAACAGCAGGGTCCACTGCCCTTCAGACCCGCTCAGTGGCTGGCCCACGGTCCCAGGTGATCCCCGTGGTGCTCACAGGTCATCCCTGGCTGACTTCTGCTTGTGTTCCCCTTCCCACTTGGAGGCTGGGGCTGCTCTGTCATTGCCACCTTGGTGGGGACCTCAGTGTCCAGTTTGGGTCTCCCTGAAGAGCTACACCCACAAGACCTTGGTGTATACAGCAGGGTTTCAAGTCTTCATAGACACATGTTACCTCCATTTTGTCCCTCTTGGGAACAAAACCTCAGCCACCTCTCTCCACCCATCCCCTCTGGCCAACTTCCTAATTCCCTTGCTTATTCCTGTGCCAACCTTCAAGCTCAGCTCTGGCTTCCCTGGGCATACCTGGGAATTATGCCCGGGTTCAGGAAGTCTGATGCAACACCTCTACGGTCCCCATCTCCTCCCAACCCCCTGGAATTGTGCAGGGAACAGATCTTTTATAATTTTTATAAGAATTGCCTGCTTACCTGCACCTGAATGTTCATAGCAGCAATGTCCACAATAGCCAGACTGTGGGAGGAACCAAGATGTCCTTCAACAGATGAATGGATAAAGAAGAAGTGGTTCGTATATACGATGGACTATTACTCAGCCGTCAGAAAGGATGAATGCCTGCCATTTATATCAACGTGGATGGAACTGGAGGGATTATGCTAAGGGAAACAAGTCAGTCAAAGACAATTATCATATGGTTTCACTCATATGCGGAATATAAGAAATAGCACAGAGGATCATGCAGGGAGGGAGGGAAAACTGAATGGGAAGAAATCAGAGAGGAAGACAAACCATGAGAGACTCTTGACTCTGCGAAACAAACCAAGGGTTGCTGGAGGGGAGGCAGGTGAGGGGGTGATGGGGTAACTGAGTGATGGGCATTAAGGAGGGCACGTGATGTGATGAGCGCTGGGTGTTACACACAACTGATGAATTATTGAACCCTGCATCTGAACTCATGATGCACTATATGTTGTCTAATTGAATTTAAATAAAAAAAGAAAGAATTGCCTGCTAAAACAATACTATTTTAGATATAGTAGATTCCAGAAAATATTATTAAAATCAATTTTACCTTTTCTTTTGGCTCTTTTTTAATGTGGCCACAAGAAGTTTTAAAATTACATCTGGTTCACTTATGTTCTTATTGGATGGCACAGCCTGAGGGTGCCTGAGAGCCTGTCTGGAGCCTGTCCTATCTGCAGGCTGTCTTGCTTGTTCTCTAAAGGGCCCCAGTAAACTGAAAATATCCTGACCATCATCATCAGGTCCCGGCTTGGCCAGGAGGTTGACAGCCTGGGGGTTGGGGGATAAAGAGAATCAGGGATACCGCCAAAGAGACGCCTTTTGCCTCCCTACCGTCTGCCTTCCCAGACACTCCAGCCAGGACCCTTAGACCCGAAGTTTCCCCACAGGTGGTGTTGGGCCAGGAGCCCCAGGGTCCATTGGGCAGGTGGGGAATCTCTCACTGAAGGCTTGGGGGCACTGTCCCAGGGGAAGGTCCAAGAAGAAGCTGCTCCCAGTGATATTTCAGGGGGTAGAGGGTGAAAGCTGCATCCAGAGGGGCCAGGAGCAGGTGCTGGAAGCAGGAAGTAGCACCCGGGGCCAGGATCTGGGGAGTGAGTGAGGCTAGAGGCTACGGGCAGCCAAGGTGGGTTAAGGAGGGACCCTGGGCTCCTCAGCTTACCATCCCTCTAAGAAGACTCCTCACCATGCCCCAGTTGGCCTGTCGGGGTTTGCTGTCTGGAAGGATGTTTTGGTGAAGTTCTGTATCACTGAAGTTCAGGGTACAGATCTGTGAAATTGCAGGGACCTCTGGTAATGTCACTCATTGGGACTCTCAAGCTACGGAAGATTTGATCACATACAGGAGCATGTCTAGGTCCCTCAGGAAGAGTGTTCTAGACTTAAAACAGACTTACAGCTGATGCATCCCATATGTACACAGTGGGTGTTCAGTATCGGGTTGTAAACATCTTGTTGACCCCATGCTTAGAACCCAGAAGGGTACGTTTGTCATGTCTCTAACCATTTCAACATTATTTCCAGCCTCAAATCCTTTCAGGAAAAAGTACTGCTGTATCGGTCAGGATTTAACCAAGAAGACTTATACTTCTATTAGAATACTTATATTGGAGGGGCCTGCATGCCAGGATTGGGATCACGGGTGATAGATAAGCAAATGGGGGGCATTAGAACCCAGAGATTAGCCACAATGGGGCGGTGGTCACCATCCCTCTAGGCTGGGACCAGAGGAAGGGGGTGGGGTCATGAGGGTCCAGGGAACCATTGGAGGCTTCAGTAGGAGCTGGAACCTCAGAGGAGAGAGAAATGCTGTGGAGCTACCTTGTGAGGCAGGATGGAAGGGAGGAGGCATGCTCAGGCCTCTCACCTGCTTGGGCTCTACAAACTATGCCGCCACCTCCCATTGGCTGAGCCAGCAGGAAGCGGGCTAGCCTGTGAGCCTGGAAGTACAGCCCAGGGGTAGACTTGCTGCTGCTGCCTACAAAGCAAAATGAGAGAAAGCAAGGAATGGCTTGGGGTAGGCTGGCCCAAGACCAGTGCCACCTCCAACTGTCCTGATACCCTTTAAAAGACACTGTTATTGCGGAAATTGAACAGCCTACCTGTCACAGGCTGAGTTGTGTCTCCCATTAAATTTGTACATTGAAGTCCCAAACCCTAGTGGCTTAGAATGTGACCCTCTTTGGATATAAGGTCTTTAAAAAGGTGATTCAGTTGAAAGGAGGTCATTAAGATGAATCCTAATCCAACCTGGCCTGTATACTTATAAGAAGAAATTTGGACACACAGAGAAAGATGTGTACACAAAGGAAAGACCATGTGAGGTCACACACACACACACACACACACACACACACAGTCAGCCATCTCCATGCCAAAGAGAGAAGTCAGGAGAAACCAGTTCTGCTGACAACTTGATCTCAGAGTTTCAGTTTCCAGAACTATGAGGAGATAAATCTGTTCAGACCATCCTGTGTGTGGTGTTTGTCATGTCAGCATGGATAGACTAAAATTGCCCAAGTTCCATGTTGCCGGAGGAGTCAGAATTCAGCACATATCTATCCCCCCAGTGCAGAGAACCAACTTCTTCACTGACAGCAGTACAAAGATGCCACCCAGATATCCGGAGTCAGCCCTCCTGCCTCCCCTAGACTCATCCTTGCTGGGAGGAATGACAGACTGGTGTGGGGGGGGGCAGCTATTGGTAACTATGAATGCAGCTAAGCATCCTACGTTGCACAGGAATGGTCCTCCCACCCCCCACACCAAAAAAAGAATTATCCAGCTCAAAATGTTAATGGTGCCAGGCCTAGAAACCTGCCCTACAGTAACACTCCTTGTCTACAAGTCAACTGTGGGCTCACAACATCCAAGCAGGCTTTGGGTCTTTTACACTCAACATGAAAATAGATAATCATCAATTAGCAGACATTTGAAGAAAGTCTCTGACATGAATGATAGTGATCAGAGCATGCAGAGGAAATGCAACTTGGGTAAAACATTACAGGGAGAAGAATATTAGAGGAATATTAAAGGAATGAAGGGAAGTAGAGAGGTAAAGAAAAAGAGAAACAGAAAGAAGGAAAGAAATAAAAGAAGATACCAGACCTATGAAGCAAGAATAGGATACTATTTTAAAAAACAATACTTTAAAACCAAATAAGAACTTTTAAAAAAATTGAAAATATGAAAACAGAAATAATGAACACTAAATAGTTTAGATATAAAGTTGAGAAATTCTTCCAGAAAGTAAAGCAAAAAATCAGAGATGGAAAATAAGAGGTAAAAAATGTAAGAAAACTAGTCTAATATCAAAGTAATGGCAGTTTCATAAACACAGGACAGAGAAAATGGAGGGGAAGAAATAATCAAAAACACATTTCAAGGATTTTCTTGATAAAGAACATGAGTATTCAGTTTGAAAAGACGAAATAGATCCAGGCATCTCCTGGAGGCATTTTCATTTTTTTTAATTTAATTTAATTTTATTTTATTTTTAATTTTTTATTTTTGATAAACATATATTTTTATCCCCAGGGGCACAGGTCTGTGAATCACCAGGTTTACACACTTCACAGCACTCACCAAATCACATACCCTCCCCAATGTCCATAATCCCACCCCCTTCTCCCAAACCCCCTGCCCCCGGCAACCCTCAGTTTGTTTTGTGAGATTAAGAGTCACTTATGGTTTGTCTCCCTCCCAATCCCATCTTGTTTCATTTATTCTTCTTCTACCCACTTAAGCCTCCATGTTGTATCACCACTTCCTCATATCAGGGAGATCATATGATAGTTGTCTTTCTCTGCTTGACTTATTTCGCTAAGCATGATACGCTCTAGTTCCATCCACGTTGTTGCAAATGGCAAGATTTCATTTCTTTTGATGGCTGCATAGTATTCCATTGTGTATATATACCACATCTTCTTGATCCATTCATCTGTTGATGGACATCTAGGTTCTTTCCATAGTTTGGCTATTGTGGACATTGCTGCTATAAACATTCGGATCACTACATTTGTGATTGCACCCAATAGTGCAATTGCTGGGTCATAGGGCAGTTCTATTTTCAACATTTTGAGGAACCTCCATGCTGTTTTCCAGAGTGGCTGCACCAGCTTGCATTCCCACCAACAGTGTAGGAGGGTTCCCCTTTCTCCGCATCCTCGCCAGCATCTGTCATTTCCTGACTTGTTGATTTTAGCCATTCTGACTGGTGTGAGGTGATATCTCATTGTGGTTTTGATTTGTATTTCCCTGATGCCGAGTGATATGGAGCACTTTTTCATGTGTCTGTTCGCCATCTGGATGTCTTCTTTGCAGAAATGTCTGTTCATGTCTTCTGCCCATTTCTTGATTGGATTATTTGTTCTTTGGGTGTTGAGTTTGCTAAGTTCTTTATAGATTCTGGACACTAGTCCTTTATCTGATATGTCGTTTGCAAATATCTTCTCCCATTCTGTCAGTTGTCTTTTGATTTTGTTAACTGTTTCCTTTGCTGTGCAAAAGCTTTTGATCTTGATGAAATCCCAGTAGTTCATTTTTTCCCTTGCTTCCCTTGCCTTTTGCGTTGTTCCTAGGAAGATGTTGCTGCGGCAGAGGTCGAAGAGGTTGCTGCCCGTGTTCTCCTCAAGGATTTTGATGGATTCCTTTCGTACATTGAGGTCCTTCATCCATTTTGAGTCTATTTTTGTGTGTGGTGTAAGGGAATGGTCCAATTTCATTTTTCTGCATGTGGCTGTCCAATTTTCCCAGCACCATTTATTGAAAAGGCTGTCTTTTTTCCATTGGACATTCTTTCCTGCTTTGTCGAAGATTAGTTGACCATAGATTTGAGGGTCTATTTCTGGGCTCTCTATTCTGTTCCATTGATCTATGTGTCTGTTTTTGTGCCAGTACCATGCTGTCTTGATGATGACAGCTTTGTAATAGAGCCTGAAGTCCGGAATTGTGATGCCACCAACGTTGGCTTTCTTTTTCAATATCCCTTTGGCTATTCGAGGTCTTTTCTGGTTCCATATAAATTTTAGCATTATTTGTTCCATTTCTTTGAAAAAGATGGATGGTACTTTGATAGGAATTGCATTAAATGTGTAGATTGCTTTAGGTAGCATAGACATTTTCACAATATTTATTCTTCCAATCCAGGAGCATGGAACATTTTTCCATTTCTTTGTGTCTTCCTCAATTTCTTTCATGAGTACTTTATAGTTTTCTGAGTATAGATTCTGTGTCTCTTTGGTTAGGTTTATTCCTAGGTATCTTATGGTTTTGGATGCAATTGTAAATGGGATTGACTCCTTAATATCTCTTTCTTCTGTCTTGCTGTTGGTGTAGAGAAATGCAACTGATTTCTGTGCATTGATTTTATATCCTGACACTTTACTGAATTCCTGTATAAGTTCTAGCAGTTTTGGAGTGGAGTCTTTTGGGTTTTCCACATATAGTATCATATCATCTGCGAAGAGTGATAATTTGACTTCTTCTTTGCCGATTTGGATGCCTTTAATTTCCTTTTGTTGTCTGATTGCTGAGGCTAGGACCTCTAGTACGATGTTGAATAGCAGTGGTGATAATGGACATCCCTGCCGTGTTCCTGACCTTAGCAGAAAAGCTTTCAGTTTTTCTCCATTGAGAATGATATTTGCGGTGGGTTTTTCATAGATGGCTTTGATGATATTGAGGTATGTGCCCTCTATCCCTACACTTTGAAGAGTTTTGATCAGGAAGGGATGTTGTACTTTGTCAAATGCTTTTTCAGCATCTATTGAGAGTATCATATGGTTCTTGTTCTTTCTTTTATTGATGTGTTGTATCACATTGACTGATTTGCGGATGTTGAACCAACCTTGCAGCCCTGGAATAAATCCCACTTGGTCGTGGTGAATAATCCTTTTAATGTACTGTTGAATCCTATTGGCTAGTATTTTGTTGAGTATTTTCGCATCTGTGTTCATCAAGGATATCAGTCTATAGCTCTCTTTTTTGGTGGGATCCTTGTCTGGTTTTGGGATCAAGGTGATGCTGGCCTCATAAAATGAGTTTGGAAGTTTTCCTTCCATTTCTATTTTTTGGAACAGTTTCAGGAGAATAGGAATTAGTTCTTCTTTAAATGTTTGGTAGAATTCCCCCGGGAAGCCGTCTGGCCCTGGGCTTTTGTTTGTTTGGAGATTTTTAATGACTGTTTCAATCTCCTTACTGGTTATGGGTCTGTTCAGGCTTTCTATTTCTTCCTGGTTCAGTTGTGGTAGTTTATATGTTTCTAGGAATGCATCCATTTCTTCCAGATTGTCAAATTTATTGCCGTAGAGTTGCTCATAGTATGTTCTTATAATAGTTTGTATTTCTTTGGTGTTAGTTGTGATCTCTCCTCTTTCATTCATGATTTTATTTATTTGGGTCCTTTCTCTTTTCTTTTTGATAAGTCGGGCCAGGGGTTTATCAATTTTATTAATTCTTTCAAAGAACCAGCTCCTAGTTTCGTTGATTTGTTCTATTGTTTTTTTGGTTTCTATTTCATTGATTTCTGCTCTGATCTTTATGATTTCTCTTCTCCTGCTGGGCTTAGGGTTTCTTTCTTGTTCTTTCTCCAGCTCCTTTAGGTGTAGGGTTAGGTTGTGTACCTGAGACCTTTCTTGTTTCTTGAGAAAGGCTTGTAGCGCTATATATTTTCCTCTCAGGACTGCCTTTGTTGTGTCCCACAGATTTTGAACTGTTGTATTTTCATTATCATTTATTTCCATGATTTTTTTCAATTCTTCTTTAATTTCCCGGTTGACCCATTCATTATTTAGAAGGATACTGTTTAGTCTCCATGTATTTGGGTTCTTTCCAAACTTCCTTTTGTGGTTGAGTTCTAGCTTTAGAGCATTGTGGTCTGAAAATATGCAGGGAATGATCCCAATCTTTTGATACCGGTTGAGTCCTGATTTAGGACCGAGGATGTGATCTATTCTGGAGAATGTTCCATGTGCACTAGAGAAGAATGTGTATTCTGTTGCTTTGGGATGAAATATTCTGAATATATCTGTGATGTCCATCTGGTCCAGTGTGTCGTTTAAGGCCTTTATTTCCTTGCTGATCTTTTGCTTGGATGACCTGTCCATTTCAGTGAGGGGAGTGTTAAAGTCCCCTACTATTATTGTATTATTGTTGATGTGTTTCTTTGATTTTGTTATTATTTGGTTTATATAGTTGGCTGCTCCCACATTGGGGGCATAGATATTTAAAATTGTTAAATCTTCTTGTTGGACAGACCCTTTGAGTATGATATAGTGTCCTTCCTCATCTCTTATTATAGTCTTTGGCTTAAAATCTAATTGATCTGATATAAGGATTGCCACTCCTGCTTTCTTCTGATGTCCATTAGCATGGTAAATTCTTTTCCACCCCCTCACTTTAAATCTGGAGGTGTCTTCGGGCTTAAAATGTGTTTCTTGGAGGCAACATATAGATGGGTTTTGTTTTTTTATCCATTCTGATACCCTGTGTCTTTTGACAGGGGCATTTAGCCCATTCACATTCAGGGTAACTATTGAGAGATATGAATTTAGTGCCATTGTATTGCCTGTAAGGTGACTGTTACTGTATATGGTCTCTGTTCCTTTCTGATCTACCACTTGTAGGCTCTCTCTTTGCTTAGAGGACCCCTTTCAAGATTTCCTGTAGAGCTGGTTTGGTATTTGCAAATTCTTTCAGTTGTTGTTTGTCCTGGAAGCTTTTAATCTCTCCTTCTATTTTCAATGATAGCCTAGCTGGATATAGTATTCTTGGCTGCATGTTTTTCTCGTTTAGTGCTCTGAAAATATCATGCCAGCTCTTTCTGGCCTGCCAGGTCTCTGTGGATAAGTCAGCTGCCAATCTAATATTTTTACCATTGTATGTTACAGACTTCTTTTCCCGGGCTGCTTTCAGGATTTTCGCTTTGTCATTGAGACTTGTAAATTTTACTATTAGGTGACGGGGTGTGGGCCTATTCTTATTGATTTTGAGGGGCATTCTCTGAACCTCCTGAATTTTGATGCTCGTTCCCTTTGCCATATTGGGGAAATTCTCCCCAATAATTCTCTCCAGTATACCTTCTGCTCCCCTCTCACTTTCTTCTTCTTCTGGAATCCCAATTATTCTAATGTTGTTTCGTCTTATGGTGTCACTTATCTCTCGAATTCTCCCCTCGTGGTCCAGTAGCTGTTTGTCCCTCTTTTGCTCAGCTTCTTTATTCTCTGTCATTTGGTCACTAATTCTTTCTTCTGCCTCATTTATCCTAGCAGTTAGAGCCTCCATTTTTGATTGCACCTCATTAATAGCTTTTTTGATTTCACCTTGGTTAGATTTTAGTTCTTTTATTTCTCCAGAAAGGGCTTTTATATCTCTCGAGAGGGTTTCTCTAATATCTTCCATGCCTTTTTTGAGCCCGGCTAGAACCTTGAGAATTGTCATTCTGAACTCTAGATCTGACATATTACCGATGTCTGTATTGATTAGGTCCCTAGCCTTCGGTACTGCCTCTTGTTCTTTTTTTTGTGTTGAATTTTTATGTATTGTCATTTTGTCCAGATAAGACTAAATGAAGGGGCAAGTAAAATACTAAAAGGGTGGCAACAACCCCAGGAAAATATGCTTTAACCAAATTAGAAGAGATCCAAAATCGTGAGTGGGGAGAAAGGGGATAAAAAGAGGTTCAAAAAGGAAGAAAGAAAAAAAAAAAAAAAAGAAAAGAAAAAAAAAAGAAAAGAAAAGAATTTTTAAAAAAAGAATACACCTAAGAAAAATGTAAAAAAGAAAAAATATATATATTAGATAAACTAGTATAAAATCGTTAAAAAAGAAAAAGGTAACAGTTAAAAAAAAATTTTACCCGAAGGCGAGAAAAAAAAAAAAAAATGAAAAAGAAAAAATTAAATTAACTGCAAGACTAAAAAAAATCACAGGAAAAAAGCCATGAGTTCCGTGCTTGGCTTTCTCCTCCTCTGGAATTCTGCTGCTCTCCTTGGTATTGAAACCGCACTCCTTGGTAGGTGAACTTGGTCTTGGCTGGATTTCTTGTTGATCTTCTGGGGGAGGGGCCTGTTGTAGTGATTCTCAAGTGTCTTTGCCCCAGGCGGAATTACACCGCCCTTACCCGGGGCCAGGGTGAGTAATCCGCTCGGGTTTGCTTTCAGGAGCTTTTGTTCCCTGAGCGCTTTCCGTAGAGTTCCTGGAGGCATTTTCAAATACTAGTGGCAAAGTGTGATACTTTGATTGATAATAAGAAATATTATCAATGGGGTCTTCAACCCCATTCCTGGTTCATAGTTTCCTAAACCCTTAGAATATTTCAAGTGTTTTGAGTGAGAAATGTGTCTTTTGTTATGTTAATGAGGTGGGTTCTTTAAAAGCACCTAAAGGTGGAACCTGGCTGCCGGGAGAACCAACCATGTGACTACAAGGTCAGGACTTTCAGTCCCTTTCTCCTGACCTCTGGGAAGAGGAGAGGGGCTGGAGATTGAATCAACAGCCAATGACCAATGATTTAATCAATCACGCCTATGTAACAAAGCTTCCATAAAACCCAAAAGAAGAGGGTTCATAGAGCTTCCATCTTGGTGAACATGGGGAAATCTGGGGACAGTGGTGGGCTGAAAGAGGGAATGAAAGCTCTGTGCCCATTTCCTCCACCTTGTCCTATGCACATCTCTTCCATCTGGCTATTCCTGAGTTATATCCTTTTATAATAAACTGATAATCTAGCAAGTAAAAAATTTCTCAGAGTTCTGTGAGCCACTCCAACAAATTAACCTGAGGAGGGAACCTTCAAAACCTCTAATCTATAGCCAGTCAGACATACTGGACTTGCAACTGAAACCTGAAGTTCAAGGAGGAAGTTGTGAGAGTAGCTGGTCAGTCAGAAGCACAGGGAAGCACCTGGATTACAAGTGAGGGGAGCAATCTTGTAGGACTGAAGCCTTACCTGTGGAATCTGATGTTATCTCTGGGTAGATAGTGTCAGAGTCGAACTAAATTGTAGGGCACCCAGCTGGTATCCTGAGAATTGCTTGTTGGTGTGGGGACTGCCTCTCCTATGCTCCCCACCTCTTGCCCCCTCCATCCTTATACATTGAAATTGGGTCCAGGAACCTAATTTACAAAAAGACTATGCTACAAACCTCAAAAGGGCAGTGAAAAAATGAAAGAATGGGGAATGAGAACGACTTCAGGCTTCTCATGATCACACTGTAAATAAGACAATTACACTATGTCTTCAAAATTTTGAAGAGAAATGGCTTTCAGTCTAGAATTTTTAGACCCAAAACACCCATGAAGTGAGAAGATGGAATAAAAGCATTTTGGGCAGGTAGGAGCCTCTAAAATTTACCTCCCATATGCCTTTTCTTAGGATGTTACTGAAGGATATGCTCCTATAAAACAAGGGAGTAAAAGAAAAAGCAGTGAAAGGGCATCCAGGAAACAGATTCTATCACAGGAGAAAGGGCTGTGGTGAAGGGTGTGTATGAGGTGTGGGAGGCAAGTCACCTGTGTCTGAATGTATTAAGAAAGCCTGGCAGTGAGTTTTGGATTAGATTATTAATAAAAACATAGGCAACTAAGCAAAAATGTAAAAACCCAACAATTATGACACCAGGATAAACAAAAACTAGAACAGAATCTAAAACTTAGAATGTTCTGCTAATATGACTCAGTTGGGAAGACCATGCTGCTCTAACCTAGTCATAACTCTATGGGACGGTGTCTATGATACAGTGGGGTATGGGGGATGCCCATATTATACAACCTTACCTGCCTTTTGTGGCAGCCAATGGACAAGGTATGTTGTGGGTTGAAGTGTGTCTCCTACCTCTCTCCAAATATATATACTTTGAAGTCTGAACTCTCATAATTTCAAAATGTGGCCTTATTTGGAAATAAGGTCTTTCTAGGGATAACCAAGTTAAAAATGAGGTCATAGGGGTGGGCCCTAATCTAATATGACTGGTATCCTTACAAAAAAGGGGAGATGAGGACACAGAAGGAAGACAATGTGAAGAGACACAGGGAGAATATGGTTATTTACAAGGCAAAGAGAGAGCTTGAAACAGAACATTCCCTCATGGCCCTCAGAAAGAATCACCCTACTAACATCTTGATCTTGGATCTCCAGCTTCCAGAGCTGTGAGATGATAAATTTCTGTTGTTTAAGCCCCCCAGTCTGTGGTGCTTTGTTCTAACAGTACAACAAAACGAATTCACAATATGAGTAAGGTAATCCACATCTTCTGAACTGAGAAGTTGCTATAGACTGAATGATTTTGTCCCCCCAAAATTTACATGTTGAAACCTAATCTCCAATAAAAGGGTATTTAGAGGTGGGGCCTTCGGGAAGTGATTAGGTCATGAGGGCAAATCCCTCATGAACGGGATTAGTGCCCTTGTAAGAAGGGATAGGAATCTATCTCTTTACCAGGTGAGGACACAGAAAGAAGGCATCTGTCCAGAAACCAAGAAGGCGGCTCCCACCAGGAACCAAATTGGTCAAGCACCTTGATCTTAGACTTCCCAGCCCCAAGAATGGTGAGAAATATGTGTATTTTTAAGTCTCCTAGTTGATGAAAATACCATCAACTAGGTATTGTTATAGCAGCCTGTGCTGACTAATACCCCACACTGGTTCCCCACCCATGACATTGACAGTGTAGCATGGCAGCATGCCAGAGGCTGCTAGTGCTCTACCACCCACCACTGATGAGGTCTTCACTGGTGGTCAGTAAGTGATTCATCTTCAAAATCTCAGAAAAAGAGATCCACCAGAATCTTGAAGGAGCTGTTCCTAGATGAAATGGATTTACTACATGAATCAAGTGGATCCAAGTGACACCAAGAGTGGACCGTGGTGGATGCTATGGCAAAATGTACCCTCCCAGCTGCCAGGATTGTTGGTCACTGATGGGTCGGAGCTGAGTCTTTCTCTGGAGACTGCCGTCTGCCAGAGTTTAAGTCCCAGGGAGGAGGCATCCCAATGATGGATTAATGCAGAGGTGCAAAGGCTCGTCCCTTGAGCTAAATTCTGGAACATCTGGAAAGCCCATCAAGCTCCAGTTCTTCCAGGGTAGGCAGAGGCCTCCTTATAAGGTGACACCTGACAGCACTTCCTAATAACCCTCTTATTTGCCAATCTCAGCCTTAGAGTTCATCTCTCAGAGAAGCAGACCTGAGAGAGTGTTGTTCAAGGTGTGAACGAAACATAATTCATTCAACCTGTTGATAGCATTCACTTTGTTTCCTCTTTTTCAAACATAAACCCTGCTACAGTTTACATCCATGTAAATACAACCTTACATACTTATGGGTCCTTTGATTACTCTGAGATAGAGTCACAGGAATGGGATGGCTGGATTGAAAAGTATAGATAGGTTTAATTTTACTAGGTGTTGCCAGGTTGCTTTCCAAAAAAAACCACAACAATTCTCATCTCAGCAACAATCTTCAGAGAGCCCCTTTCCCTGCACCTTTACCCACAATGCATATTAACACTTATATTGGTTTTAATCAGTCTATTGGGTATAAAGTGATCTGTTGGTTTCTTTCATGTAAGTTTTTCTAGCTACTCATAAAAAGGTTAGAACATTTTCTCAAGTTGATCATGTGAATGTATTCCTCTGGGAATTGCTGTGTTCATTGGGTTCAGTTCAGCAGCAGGTAGCAGAAAACCCCCAAATCACTGAGGTTTAAATTGGAGTTTGTGTATCTCCCATGGAAGGATTCTGGAAGTAGGAAGTGCAAGGTTGGTATTGTGACTTGCAAAGTTGTTCAGTGATGCGGACGTCTTCCAGGTCTCCAATTTGTTCTCTCTCTGGAACAGCTGCCAGAGCACCAGGCATCACATCTCAGTTCCAAGCAGCAAGAGAGGCAGGCACAAAGGCAGGGCACACTCCTCCACTCCTGTAAGGAGATGTTCTGGATTTAACATACACAATATTCCTGCTTGCCTATATATGTGAGAACTTGGGCAGCTGGCTACACCTCGCTGCAGAGGAGGCTTAGAAATTCAGTTTCTGAGTTACTACTCTGAGTAAAAACAGGATTTTGTTTATAAGAAGGAGGGTGGAGGGGACACTACCCCCCCCTCAGTAGAGGGGGAGAGTAATTGGAGCAATTAGATCGCTCTGCAGCAAATGCCTTCTTTTTACCAATTTTTCCCGTTTGTCTGTTTCTCTTCTTTTCTTGTCCACACTGTAACAGGTTGAATTATATGACCTGGTTGCTACTTTACTATTTCACCAATAAAAACAACAACTTCACATGATCCAATCTAGTAGATAGAAACACTTTGCCTTAAAGGTGGGCACATCGACAGACATGTCACACCCTTTTTCCAAAGTTGCTGTCTGTATGTCAAATCTGTATGTGGTCCCTTTTGCCAGCTAAAAATTTAAAAAATTTTAGAGAGTCGGTGTCCTTTTTCTTTTTTCCCCCATAGCTTCTGGGTTGCCTGTTTGGCAGAGAAATTTTCATGTAGATCTTTATTTATTTTGGGGGGTAAGATTTGAATTGCATTAATTCTTTTTAAAAATATTTTTTTAATTTATTTTAGAGAGGGAGAGAAAGAGTACAAGAAGGGGGAGGAACAGAGGGAGAGAATGAGAGAGAATCACAAACAGACTCTCCACTGAGTGCAGAGCCTGATGCAGGGCTCGATCTCACCACCCTGAAATCAGGACCTGAGCTAAAATCAAGAGTTGGATGCTCAACCTGACTGAGCCACCCAGGCACCCCAGAATTGCATTACTTTAAAAACAAAACAAAAGTTGGGTATTCATCCTTTCTGATGGAGGCAGAATACTCCATAGTGTATATGGACCACATCTTCCTTCTCCATTCGTCCGTTGAAGGGCATCTTGGTTCTTTCCACAGTTTGGCGACTGTGGCCATTGCTGCTATAAACATTGGGGTACAGATGGCCCTTCTTTTCACTACATCTGTATCTTTGGGGTAAATATTTAAATCATTTGTTGTTCGGGAATTTATTTTTGTATGCAGTATAAAATAGTGTCAGGCTCCATAGTCTTCCAGTTACATGCCCAGCTATGCCAGATCCGTTCGTGAAACAGCTCACCCACGTCCCACTGAGCTGAAATTCCGTCTTTTGTGAGCATAAAAGTCATACACACAATGGGATCTATTTGGCAAATTTTTGGTAATATGAACTTTCAAACATCATGACTTAACTTGAAACACATGGGTTTCCCACCCTCCCTCTTTGCCTCTTAAAAGGGTGACTGGTATGTGACTAGTGACAGTCTGGAGAAGGTCAGATGGGAGGCCTGTGGCTATCTTCCTGAGTCACCCATGCTTTTCTTTTTGTATAGCCTGATACAAGTCCCTGGCCCTGAAGCAGGCCCAACATTAGTCTGGGCAATGAATGTCCCACTGATGAATGGGCCATTCCCACGTTCAAGTGGGTCATGGTCCAGCTTCCTTGCAATACCCGTGGGTAGGCACCTCTGGGCACCAGTGTTAAGAGCGTAGATGTTGGGTCTTGCCCACCCCACCCGCACCCAGAGTGAAATGCACCAGTGTTCACCCGGCAGCAATGGTAGCCAGCACCAAATTCTTCTACTCTCATAACCGCCCCCGAGACTGTTGTTACGAGGTGCTCTTACTGGGATCTCCATGTTACAAGATGAGTCAATTGAGATCAGAAGGATGGAGTCCCCTGCCTGACCCCCCCAGCAGCAGAGCTGGACATCTGACTGTAGACCCCCAGCCTCTAACCCCATGCTGGGTCTGTCCATTCACTAGAGTGTGGAGATAGACGGACAGCATGGGCATGTTTGTCCTGTGTGCTCCAAGAAGACTCAGACCCAGTCCGAGTTTGGATCAGGCTGCCATGGACAAAAGGAGGGGCAGAAGGGTCACAGAGCTCTGAAGAAGGCCCTGTACTGGTTTCTTGTGTCTGCATTGTGGATGAAAAGCGGGAGGAGTCAAAACCAACAGGGTGACCGGCCTTCCCCACAGCCAAGCTCAGCTCAGGCCAGCATCAGGTGAGATGGGAGACAGTGGCCCCAAATATCCTGGCTCTGAAGTGGCCAATTACAACTAAAAGTAAGGGGCTGGATGGCTCAGATGGTTAAGTGTCTGCCTTCAGCTCAGGTTACGATCCCAGGGTCCTGGGATCGAGCCCTATGTTGGGCTCCCTGCTTCTCTCTCTCTCTTCCCTGCTCATGCTTGCTCTCTTTCAGAGAAATAAAAGTAAATGTTAAGCTTTATTTACTGGTACAGAGAGCCCCTCCCTCCATGCCTCCAGTTCCTCCAGTCTTTTCTACCCTGATCTCAGCCCCTTTTAGGAAAAAGGTGAGTGTTCTGGGAAACTTCAGGGAGGGGAGGGAGCAATTCTTATGGCTCTGTTAGACAGAAGTGCTCACCTGACCATCCTACCCGGTCCTGTGGGCAACAGAGGTGCTATATTCACATATGGGAGTTTGGAGATCTCTGCATTAAGGAAAATGCCCTGTCCTAGTGTGGGCCTCCCAAGCATCTGAAATTTAACTGGTGCTGGATGTGCCATTCCTTGCCAGACTGCTCTGCCCGTGATCCAATGGCTCTTCCTTTTCAACCTTGTCCATTGCCAACAGCCGATGATCACCCAGCAATGGCACCTCTGTGTAGTAAAGGGTTAACTCATCAGGCTTGTCCAAACTCAACATAGCCCAAAAGTCTTCAGAAATGGCCCTTGACCAGCTCCTGCGGGATAACCTCCAAGTCTTTGACTACCCTGCCTGAGGAGTGTCATTGATTACCTGGGGCCTTGAACCACACCACATATTTGATACTAACAATGGAATTTATAGTGGGGGGCTGTATCGGTTTGACCTAAGGTCAGTCACATGGACATCCCGTGCCTACATAACTGGCCCCCGATAAAACCCTCAGACACCATGGTCAAGGTGAACTTCCTGTTGCATGCTTTTTTTTTTTTTTTAAATTTCATTTATTTTTAAGTAATTTCTGCACCCAACACTGGGCTCAGACTCACAACCCCAAGATCAAGAGTCCCATGCTCTACAGACATTGCCAGCCAGGCGCCCCCCTCCTTTGCACATGTTGCCCGTGTCATTGCTAGGAGAATTCAGCACTGTGCACATGATTCCTCTGGGTAAGGACTATAGGAAGTTCACACCTGGTTTCTCCTGGACTCTGCCTTATACACCTTTTCATTTGTTGATACTGATCTATATCCTTTTGCTGTAAAAACCTGTAGCCATTGGGGCACCTGGGTGGCTCAGTGGGTTAAAGCCTCTGCCTTTGGCTCAGGTCATGATCCCAGGGTCCTGGGATCAAGCCCCACATCCGGCTCTCTTCTCAACAGGGAGCCTGCTTCCCGCACCACCCCCTCTGCCTGCCTCTCTGCCTACTTGTGATCTCTGTCAAATAAATAAATAATCAAATAAATAAATAAAATATTTTTTAAAAAACACCCTGTAGCCATGAGTATAACAGCTTCCCTGAGTTCCGTGGGTCATTCTAGCAAATCACTGCCACCAAGGGTGGTCACGGGAATACCCTGCCACAACCCCCCACATTAGCTACCCCTGCTCTGGATGTCTCCCTTAGCCATTCATTCTGTGGGGTGGAAAAATGTCATCTGGCTGGTGGTGTAGACAAACAAGACACATAAGACAAGAGGCCTGAAGTAGTAATCCTTGCAAAAACAAGGGCTAGACTGAATTATTCCAATAGCTGGGAACTGGAGGTCCCATGTCAGATGCTCTGTCAACCTGTGTCGAGACTGATGGAGGTTTCACTCGGATTGTTTATAACAATTATAAACAAATTTTCTTTTCAGGAACACCATGCCTTGGAATCTTCCTTCTGGTATGGAAGGCAGGAATTACCTTCTTCCTCCTCCCAAAACACTAGACCTTGCCTAGTGTTCATAAGACACCTCAGATATTTAAGGGAACATGACCAGTAGACCAGGTAGCCTTCCAATGATGTGGGAGATTTTCCAAAATGAGATGACCCTTGCTTACTTGGTTAATTTCCAAGGGGGGTAACTGACTCCCTATTTTGGGACAGCCTGTAGGCAGTCTTCTCTGCAAGGACGAGTCATCCAATAGAAAGGGGGGTACAAAATTTGTCCCTGACTTTAGCTGAAAGCTATCAGTGATGCTACCTTAGCTCTAAAAGTGTTCAGTCCCATTATTCATGCCTGGCATGGTTCTAAGTGATGGGCACCTTCTCGCTGAATTTGCACTAAGGTCCTCATGTCCACACCAACAACCTAGATCCATTTTATTTTAAATTTATTTTTAATTGATTATTTATTTATTTAATTTATTTTTTGAGA
>NC_081569.1:17598252-17835857 GCF_022355385.1 Mustela nigripes
TCTAGCTCCTTGTCCAGGGAATTCTTCCCTGGGGGTTGGCCTGGCTTCCCCCCTGGGGGGGTCCTGTTTAGCCTTCCTTTTTTTTTTTTTTTTTTTTGCCCCTAGGAGAAGTAATCCTTCCTTGTTTTTTCCCCTGGAGACCCAAACTCACTCCTTAATGGAAACTGAAGTATCTTGAAGTTCTTCCTAGCTTCTGCTTTATTACCCTAGGGTATATTGTTTTTAAGGATTTAAAAATCCTTAAAATCCCGATGCTGATCTGTTTTTAAGGAAGACCTTTCAGTTTTGTTTAAGGGCTGGAACCGGGTCCGAGCCCAATCCAGAATGATCTGGCCGCATCGGGATTGCTGCCAGACAAGAGTTCAGCCTTGGGAGGACACAGGAATGCCTGCCGCCCCCTTTGCGTTCTGTTGATAAAGGAAACTCAGTTCCTGTGTACGCTGTGCCTGACACAGTGGCTCCGATCTGAGTTTCTGGGACATGGAACTCATGTACTTTGGAGACAAGGATCCTCTTGGTAGAGAAAGAAATAAAGTCAGAAGCCTGGAATTTGATGCAAAGCCCTGGGGAGCCCTTGCACTTGAAGCTTTGGGTTCACGGTAAGCCGGCTTCTGCTGACATGCCTGCTTCATATATTCCTCCAGATGCTTTCTCCACTCTCTATGACCATTTCATGACAACAAGAAGGGAAGCGTTTGCTGAAGGTCTGCCCCCTACCCTGGCACTTGGCCTGTTACCCTGTGTGATCTCCCTGCCACCAGGGAAGAAGGGGGCGATACCTCTGTTTTACAGCATCTGAAAGGAAGGATAGATCCTTCCTTTCCCCACTAGACAAAAGAAAAAAGATCTCATCCTTCCCAGTAATTCCAGAAAAGTAATTTTCTCAGTGGCCTGTGCTGGGCCATGCTGAGCTGCCTTAACCCCATGGCTTGATGGTGGGGGTGACGGGTGGGAGGTTCCCCCAGGGAACCTTAGAGTGTTGTCATCAGAAGGGAGTGGCCATGGGGTGGGCAGAAACTGTGACTGGTCCCCAAGGGTCCCTGGCCATGATGCACTGCATGTGCTCTGGAGGACTGGATCACAAGAGGGTGCACAGGTGCTCAGCTGGGGTCTGGTTCAGATGCAGAAGAGCAGGAGTGGGGGGCCAAGATAGTTCCAAATAATGCCATTGTCGATGGGGTGGACGGAGCCCTGGGTTCACCCCCACCACCCATGGGAACTTGAACAAATTTCTTAGTCTTTCTGATCCTCAATTTGCCTACCAGAGAAGTAGAGCTAATAAAATCTGCAGGCCAGGGGGCACCTGGGTGGCTCAGTAGGTTAAAGCCTCTGCCTTTGGCTCAGGTTAGATCCTGGGGTCCTGGGATCGAGCCCCACATTGGGCTTTCTGCTTGGTGGGGAGCCTGCTTCCTCCTCTCTCTCTCTCTGCCTCCTTGTGATCTCTGTCTGTCAAATAAATAAATAAAATCTTAAAAAAAAAAAAATCTGCAGGCCAGCAAGGGGGAGCTGAGGGCCCACCTTCCCAGCTTCTACGGCAGGGAATTCCTGTATAGTCTGACACCTGGCTTCTTGTCTCTGTCCTCCCCCACCTCCACCCAGGGACTCATCTCACGGATGAGTGTGGGGGAAGAAGTCAGGCCCGCTCGGTGTTGCCTCCCTCCTTCGTTGACAAACGGCCTACCGGGTCTCTCCGGACTCTAAACCTTACATAGGGACATCTGTCTCCCTCTGGGACGGGGTACCAGGACCACCTGTTGGCAGATGTAATCCACATTTTACAACTACAGCTGTAAAAATTATACATGTAATTTGTAAATGTAAATGTAAAATGTAAAAAAAAGGTAAAATGTAAATGCAAAATGTAAAAAACGTCAAATGTAAAATGTAAAAAAAAAAAAAAATTTTTTTTTTTTTTAAATTTCCAGCTTGCAGGAGGTTCTAGGATGAGAGTTTCCCCCACACCCCAGCTCCTCATGGGCCGTGGAAAGGGGCAAGCCCAGCACATAGCAGCTGCTCTGCAAATATTATCCTGCTGTATGCGGTCCCCCATGCAGGTCCCACTCTGGTGGAAGAAGGAGCTCTCCTTTCCTCCTCAGGGTCCCAGGTCACTTCTGGGGTCTTCCAGCTGGGAGGAAGGTCAAGGAGAGGCCCCTGCATGTCCCCTCCCATTGGCCTAAGAGAGCACGTGCGATGGGAGGGCCCTGGGTAGGGGTCTCCAGGGTCAGCAGGGCAGAAGGGCCTGGGGGAACCATGCGCCCCTCTCCAGCCAGCTGGGGTGAGCAGAGGGACCTTGAGTGACAGCTGTAGAGGAAAGCAGACCAAGGTAGTCGCAGTCACCTGGCTCAGTGTAGACAGGCCCCATGCAGTGAGTGCAGTGTGGGAATCCCCTTCGGGTACCTGTTAAGTGCAGCAGAGTGAGGGCAATGTCTGTACTACCCAATGAGGTCACTGGGTCCTTGAGGTCGGCATTATTCTCCCCAGTTTATAGAAGAAGAAACAGGTTCAGCGGCTTGTTCCAACTCAGCTCCTCCACGGCTGTGCCTTTGGGCCCCAGACGAAGGCCTGGAGAAAGAAACGAGTGTCTGTGGTCAGGGCCCTTGTTGCAAAATGCGTGGACACTGTTCCATCAGATGCTTTGTAAACACCCTCATTTGTTTCCAGAACTGGGGGTTTCCCAGAGAAAAGCCACTTGATGTGGATCCCCAGGTTTTATAACACCTTTTCTAATTCTGCTTAGGGCCCAGGGTATGGAATGTATGTCCAAAAGCCCATCTGTCCGGGATCTGGGTTCTCCTAATAGAGCGACCGCCCAGACACTTCCACTGCCATGATGGACTGAATTGTGACCCTCAACAATGCATGTGTTGAAATCCTAACCCCCGGCGCGTCAGAATGTGGCCCTATTTGAAAACAGGCCTATTTGTAGATGTAGTAGGTTGAGAGGTTGAGTGGAATCATACCAGAAAAGGGCGGGCCCCTAATTCAATGTGACTGGTATCCCTTATAAAGAGGTAATTTGGACACAGAGACGGATATGCACAGAGGGAGAACAGTGTGTGAACACAAAGGCAGAGGTCAGGGCGATGCTCCTACAAGCTAAGGAGCTCCGGAGATGGCCAGCAAACTACCAGAAGGTAGGCGAGAGGCCTGGAATGGATTCTCCCTCCCAGTCCCTAGAAGGAACCAACCCTGCCAACACCTTGGTCCCAGACGTCCAGCCTCCAGAGCAGTGAGATAGGACATTTCTCTTGGGTAAGCCCGCCAGTCTGTGGTGCCAACAGAAGGAGATAAGAGACGTTTAATCCTAAGAGATGACTAATGATCTCTCCACACACTCAGTAGTCACAGAGGGCCTCCAGGTCCGCACAGGGGGCCCCTCTGCTGTGGACCCGGGGAAATGCCCTGTTGCTGCTCAAGGAGATCCTGACAAGGCCTCACAGGCTGCTTAATTAGTCTGTTGTTTGCTCTGGCTGACCTTCCCCCTTTCTTTTTTCCCAAAACAAACTTGGCCCTCAGTTGAGGCTCTTAATTTCTGTTTACAGAGAAGCTCAGCGTATACATGCCCTCCTAGCTGTTAACAGGGCTGCCTCTTTGACCTCAGGGTCTTTGAGTCAAGTTAAGGATCCACACCCTCCCTTTCCAAAGGACAGTTGGGCAGCATCAGTGAACAGCCAGCCCTCCCCGAGGGCCCAACAACGAGAGGGGCTGGGAGGTGCCCTCGTCCAGAAGCTCAGAGAAGGCTGTGTTTCAGCAGGCAACTTTTTTTTTTTTTTTAAGATTTTTATTTATTTATTTGACAGACAGAGATCACAAGTAGGCAGAGAGTTAGGCAGAGAGAGAGGAAGGGAAGCAGGCTCCCTGCAGAGCAGAAAGCCCGATGTGAGGCTGATCCCAGGACCCTGAGATCATGACCTGAGCCCAAGGCAGAGGCTTTAACCCACTGAGCCACCCAGGAGGCCCTTCAGAAGGTAACTTAGACAAGTGTCACTACTGCAAAGAGACCTGGACTGGGAAGACTGAAACCACAAGATTCCTGAGGTTTCAGACAGATCCAGAAGACCCTTCCCACAGGTGTCATCAGTCACAGCACACACAAGGCTGTTATGGATTAGTGTCCCTCTGGGGAGCTGGTTTAATAAACTGTCCATCTGTGTGATGTTATCAGCGGAGGAAGGGTATCAGGAGGAGACAAGGAAAGATCACCCCATGTAGTGCGAAATGAACAAACAGGGTATGAAACAATGGGCAGTGTAGGCTATGCTTGTAGGAGGAAGTTTCAAGGAAGGATTTGGATTTCCTTCTGTTTGTACACAGAAATAGGGAAAGGCCATACCAAAAATTCATAGGAGGGGCGCCTGGGTGGCTCAGTGGGTTAAAGCCTCTGCCTTTGGCTCAGGTTAGATCCTGGGGTCCTGGGATCGAGCCCCACATTGGGCTTTCTGCTTGGTGGGGAGCCTGCTTCCTCCTCTCTCTCTCTCTGCCTACTTGTGATCTCTCTCTGTCAAATAGATAAATAAAATCTTTAAAAAAAATTCATAGGAGGGGCGGCAAAGGGTAAATTTACATTAACTTGGCTACCCCATGTAGTACATGGAGTACCATGGGTCCTCAGTCATTGGTTCAAATGCCAGTCTAGATATTGCTGTAAAGTCATTTTTTTTAGATGAGATTAATAATTACAGAAGTACACTTTGAGTAGAGAACCAGCCACAGTATGGGTGGGTCTCACCCAATCAGTTGAAGGCACAGAAAACAAAGGAGAGAAAGGTCTGTGTCTGGACTGCCTTTTGACTTGAGCTGCAACTTCACCACTTTCCTGTGTCTCTAGGCCGCTGGTCCACCTTGCACCATTTGGACTTGCCAGGCACCACAGTTGCATGAGCCAATTCCTTACAATCAATCTCTCTGTCTCCTCCTCCTCTACTGGTTCATGTTTCTCTGGAAAACATTGACTAATACAGGGTTCCCCTGGGGCAAACTATTGAGATCTGGAAAAAAGTAGGAGATGTAGGGGGACAGGACTGGAACAAGATTGCCTGATGTATTATTTTGTATTTCATCATCAATATTTTATTTTTTTAAAGATGTATTTATTTTAGAGAGAGCGAGCATGTGTGAACAGGGAGGAGCAGAGTGGGAGGGAGAGAGAGAATCTCCAGCAGACTCCCTGCTGAGTGTGAAACCTGATGTGGGGCTTGATCTCACAACCCTGAGATCATGACTGAGCCAAAAGGAAGAGTCGGACGCTTAACCGACTGAGCAACCCATGTGCCCCTACGTCATTATTTTTGAAGCACGTGAAAGTATTATCTATTAAAATTTAATTATAAAAGAACTTCATAGATAAATGGATAAAGAAGATACACACAGAGGAATATTATTCAGCTATAAAAAGAAGGAAATCCTTCCATACGGATGCAACTTGAGGGCATTGGGCTAAGTGAAATAAGTCAGACAGAAAAATCCAAGATCTCACTGTTATGTGGAACCTAAAGAACCAAATTCAGAGATAAAGCAAACAGCTTGATGGCTGTCAGCGGTGGGGGTAGAGGGGTAGGGATGTGTGGAATGGGTGAAGGTGGTCAAAAGGTACAAACTTCCAGTTATAAGATGAGTAAGTCCTGGGGACATGATGTACAGCATAGTGACTGTAGTTAACAATGCTATATTGCTTATTTGAAAGTCTCTAAGCTAACAAAATTAAAAATTCTCATCACAAGAAAAAACTAATTACATAGTGATGGATATTAACTAAATGTATTGGGGTGATCATGTCACAAATGGTACATATATAAAATCATTGCACTGTACACCTGAAACAAATACAATATTATACGTCAATTATATCTCAATTGTTTTAAGAAGGCTCTGCACCCAACACGGAGCACAATGAGGGGCTTGAACTCACCACCCAGAGATCAAGGCATGATGAGACCAAGAGCTGGATGCTTAACCAACCGAGCTACCCAGCGTGATCCTATCTCAATTTTCCAAAAAAGCAAATAAAAAGAACTTAAAAAGGATAGGCACGTGGCTGGTTGAGGCAAAGTGGTTCAGGAACATGGGAGGAGGTGAGGCAGCTTTCCTTGCGGGATCCTACCTTCAGTTCTGTTTGTCAAAAGCGGCCCCACCTGCATGAACTTGATGGAAGATGGAGAACCCCCGTGGTGTGGCCTAGCTTACCTGGGGCATCACACTGGCTCTTTCACCATCCATTTCGAGAATGCCAGACACGCCACCAAACATACACCCGTCTTGAGTGTCTGCAGAGATTTCCACATTTCCAAACAATGGGGGATGACTTTGGCCAGCAGCCGGCCCAATGCGTTCTCCCACCCAGACCCACCATCAATGCACCAGGCTCTCCTGAGAAGCTGCCAGGGGCTGGGCACCACGCAAAGCCCAGGAACACATTGGCGACGAGAGAGATCACTTAGCCTCCCAGAGCTCACGCAGGAAAGGAGACAGGAGGTAACTGTGCTCTCAGAAGACAGAGGCAGGCTGCCATGACCTTGGTAAGAGGGAGCTCTTTTATACAAGGGAGGTGGGGGCGGCTTACCCGAGTAGATGGCACGAGAGAAGGAGGAGAAGCCAGCTGGTGAGGAGTCTAAGAAGGAGTGACCCCACTGCTGCGTGCAGAGGACATAAGGGCACAGCTCACCTGCTTTCTTTCTGCCTTCCATGTGCCCGGGGCACCGAGGAGGACACCAAGGCCAGGAGGGAGAAGTGAGCTGTTCAAGGCTTGCACACACAGCTGTGCGTGCTTCTAATCTCAGCCGGGGAGCGGTTCTCTGCTCACGTCCACTTGCAGCTTCTGGAAGTCGTCAGAAGCCGCAGCTGTGCGCCCTGGAGTGGCTAGGTGTGGGCTCCACGGTCGGAGCTGTGTGGGTTCAAACCCTGGCTCAGCCACTTCCTAACTGTGTGGCCTTGGGTCAGCTGTGGAACTTCCCTGGGCTTCAGTTTCTCCACTTGAGGATTAGATATGCTGTTTTGGTAAGTGGTATGAAATGGGTCCTCTCTAGGTGGCAGTTCCTATATGCTTGGTTCATGTCATTTATGTAGAAAATAAAATGAAAAAGGAGAGGGAGTACATATGGGGGGAGGGCACAGGAGAGGATTCATAGGCAGAATTGAAAAAAATTTTTTTTTACTGATTTGAGGGAGACAGAGCATGCATGAGTTGGGGGAGGGGCAGAGGAAGAGGAAGAGGGAGACGCAGACTCCCCGATGAGTGTGTCTGTTGAAGGGCTCAATCCCAGGACCCTGAGATCATGACCTGAGCTGAAGGCAGATGCTTAACCAGCTGAGCCACCCAGGTCTCCCCCCAACCCAGGCAGAATTTTGCAGAGATCTCACCTGGTCCTTTTGAGCCTCTGGACTGGGGGGTTCTACTCCATGGACAGTCCCTGGGCCAGCATCCCAAACCTCAGCCCCACCTGGGAGCACTGATGGGAATCTGCATTCTGACACTCAGGGGTAGAGGTGTGCCTTATTTACAGCCAAGGGACACTGTTCTATGGCTGGGGCCACCACCCATGCCCCTCAGCCTCCCCCCACACTGGCTCCTGTGCCCTCCTTCCATGAAGCCAGCATCCCCAGCGTCATCTAAGGATCCCACCTGTGCTTTTCTTTGGTGTCACCTCATTCATACTCTAATTCACCAGACACCTTCCTCTCCAAGCAATATTAAGTTGGAGAATAGGCAAAGAAGGAAGGACCCCAGCCACTGGGAACCATGGTGAGTGTGAGGAGACCTTTTCTTCCTCTCCTGCTGACAGGAGAGTGGAGGGAGATGTGTCCCCTGAAGGAGCCTACGGACAAAGAGACTCGGGCCCTCCTTGGTCTAGAGGCTTCTGTAAGGAGGTCCCTAGGGGGCTTATGCCCTTAGGGCTGAAGAAATGGGGCACACATGGCATATCTGGGAAGGAAGCCCTCAGCAGGTACCAAAGGAGGAACCTCACAAAGGCTCCTCATGAAGAAACAGGTACCTCATGATGGAACTTGGGTGGGGGGACAGAAGCCAGAGGGCCCCTGGAGCAATGGGCACCTGCCTGGAGAGTTGTGTTGAGTTCCATACCTTGGCCAGGCCAAAGGGACACTTGGTGGGGGTGGTCCTTAGCATTGGAAGGGCTGGAGTAACACTACACTCCTCGCAGGAAAGCTCAATGTCCTCCAAGGGAGACGTCAGCAGAAGCCACCAGAATTGCTTCAAGGCAGCTCCCTGTGGACCCCTTGTCTCCCAGGACCCTTCCCCTGGACTCTAGGGGAGTGAGCCTCCAGAAGAGGGGAAACAGTAGCTCAGACAAAGCTTAGCCTCCTCCCCGGCTTCAGATGGCTGTGTCCTGGCTCTGGCTGGCACTGGGGGCACACAGAGGGGTTCTGTGTGGAGTTTGAGAGTAAAGATTTGACAAAGGAACAGGACACTGTAATTTGTAGAATGAGTAACCCCAAAAAGCCCAATAGTTATCATGTTTTAACAATATCTTAAGGAGCTGCTACCAAATGGGAAAAGGGGTTCTGCAGCAGGGGCCAGATGCTGGAGGATGTACACCATTTCATGTACGAACTCCAGGGAGTAGGGACTCCTCAACCACATGGATTTGTTGATGTGGGGTGAGCATGGAATGGTGGATGGAGATTGAGGACCCTGTAACTAAATCAGTAAAGAGTCCTGCCCCTCAGAGCAGTGTCCCCTCCTCTGGGCTCCTTCTTCTTGCTCACTCTTCTACCTGTCCACGTGGTCCTTTATTTCAGCCTGAAGAAAGGCTTTATCTTTCTACTGTTACTACACACATGCACACATGCACGCGCACACACATTATAAGGAATTGACTCACATAATTATGGTGGCGAACATTCCAAGTTTTGCCATCAGCAAGTGGAGACCCAGGAGAGCTGATGTTGTTGTTCCAGTATAAAGGCCAATGTATTTGAGACCTAGGAAGAACCAATGTTCCACTTTCTAAAGATAAAGTTTTTATCTAAAGATAAAAACTCCTGATGTCTCAGCTCAAAGGTAGGCAGGAGGAATTCCTTCTCTTACTCATGAAGGGTCAGCCTTTTTGTTCTACTCAAACCTTCAACTGATTGGATTCAACAATTAGTGATTTCAAAACCTTCCACAAAGCTACAATAAACAAAACTGGTGTAAGATCAGATGTGCAGATCAATGGAACAGAATTTACAGTCCAGAAAATCCTGACATTAAAAGTCAAGTGATTTCTGACAAGGATGTCAAGACCATTTAATGGACAAAAGAATAGTTCTTTCTATAAATGATGCTGGGACAACTGCATACCCACATTAAAAAATACAAATTTGCATATCTACTGCACACCATATACTCAAAATGGATCTGAAATCTAAATCTAATTTTTAAAAAATTTATTTATTTTCAGCATAACAGTATCATTATTTTTTCACCACACCCAGTGCTCCATGCAATCCGTGCCCTCTATAATACCCACCACCTGGTACCCCGACCTCCCACCCCCCGCCACTTCAAACCCCTCAGATTGTTTTTTGGAGTCCTTAGTCTCTCATGATTCACCTCCCCTTCCAATTTACCCCAACCCCCTTCTCTCTAACTCCCCATGTCCTCCATGCTTTTTGTTATGCTCCACAAATAAGTGAAACCATATGATAATTGACTCTCTCTGCTTGACTCTGAAATCTAAATCTAATTTAATCTAAATCTAAATCTAATTTAGATTTCGGATCCATTTTGAGTATATGATGTGCAGCAGATATGCAAATATCTACTATAGGTAAAACTATAAATAGTTTTACATAGGTAAAACTTAAAAGTGCTAAAAAGAAGGTATATGTTTAAAAATTTGTGATCTTGGATTAAGCAAAGTTTTCTTGGATGTAACACTAAAAGCATATGTAACCAAGGGAGAAATAGGCAAATTGGATTTCATAAAAACTAACAACATTGTACCTCACATAACACTATCAAGAAAGTGAAAAGACAGCTCACACACTAAAAGAAAATGTTTGTAAATCATATATCTAAGTATCTAACATCCAGAATGTATGAAGAATATATACAACTCAAACATAAAAAGACCAATAACTCACTTAAAAATAGACAAAGGATTTGAATGGGCATTTCTTCAAAGAATATATTCAAGTTACCAATAAGCATATGAAAAGATACTCAATATCACTAACTCATCAGGAAATACAAATAACACCACATAAGATGCCACTTCACACCCACTTGGGTGACTATAAAAAAATGCTGATAAGGATGTGGAGCAATTGGAACTCTCCTACATTACTGGTGGGAGTGTAAAATGGTGCAGCAGTTCTGAAAAAGTTTGGCAGTTCCTAAAAAAGTCAGACATATAGGCTCCATATGATCCAGCAATTCCATTTCTAGGAATATACCCAAGAGAATTTAAAACACATGTTTATGTGTATCTATACATATGGACAAAAATATGTACATGAATGCTCATCGAAGCTTATTCATAACAGCCAAAACAAAAAAATCCAAATGTTCATCAACTGATGAATGTATAAACAAAATGTAGTAAACCCACAGAATAGAATATTATTCAGCCAGGAAAAGATACAAAGTACCAACACATGCTACAACTTCGATGAATCTTGGAAACATTATTGAAATGTTAGTGAAACAAAAATCATGCATTGTATGAGTTCCTCATATGAAATGTTCAGAATAGGCAAACCCATCGGGGTGTAAAGTAGATTAGTGGTTGGCAGAGGCTAGGAGGACTGTGGAACAGGAATGGACTTCTAATGGGTACAGGGCTTTGGGAGGTGGTTATTAAAATTTCTGGAGTTATAAAAACCATGGGACTTTATCCTTTAAAATGGTGACTTTTATGCTATCTAGATTATGCACACAAAAAAGTCTGGAATTCAATCTAGGATCACACACTACCTTCACTTATCATGTCTCTTTAATCTTCTTTAATTTAAAACCACTCTCTCTATACTCTTCTCTCTTTTTTTTTTCTCCACAACATTGACATTTTTGAAGAGTCTAGCTCAGGTATCTTGTAGAATGCCCTACAGTCTAGATTTGGCTTATTTCCTTATGATTATGTTTCCTTATGATTGGTTTGAGTTTAAACACTTTTTGGGGGTAAGATTCTTATTGTCTTAATATTTATTATTGGTAATACAGAAATATAACTGACTTTTATAGTGATCTTGTGGCCAGTGACCTTGATTCTTTCATTAATTTTAACGTCTTATCTGTTTTTGTGAAATGTTTATGCACAGAATCATGTCATCTGTAATTAATGACAGTTTTATTTCTTCCTTTCCAATCCTTACCTTTTAATTAATTTTCTTGCCTTATTGCAATAGCTGTCTCCCCAATCTCTGAACACTAACAATAGGCAACTGTTAATTTGTTTTCCATCTCTGTACTTACATTATTTCAAGACTATTATATAGATTGAATCAAACAGTATAAAACCTTTGTTTGTTTGTTTGTTTTCTTATCCAACATACTTCCCTTGAGGTCTGTCCAAGTCCTTGCATCCAATATCCATATGATTTTAAGAATCCCATTGCATAGATCTGAGGAGAACTGACATCTTTCAATCCATGAACATAATATATCTTGTAGTTTACCTATTTCTTTAAATTTGTCTCTCAATATTATCATAAGATTTTTCTTTTTTTCTCTGCTAATGTAGAAAACAACTCTGATTTTAACTCCCTCTTTTTCTATATTTTAAAAAATTCTGTTAAAGATTGTGATATTTTGGGGACACCTGGGTGGCTCAGTCAGCTAAGTATCTTCCTTCAGCTCAGGTTACAGTCCCACGGTCCTGGGATTGAACCTCAAATCTGGCTCTCTGCTCAGCAGGTAGTCTGCTTCTCCTTCTGCCACTGCTCCTGTTCCCCCCCCCCCCCCGTAATCCACGCTCTCTCTCTCTAATAAATAAATGAGATCTTTAAAAAAAGATTAGTGATATTTCTTTCTTAATTATTTCTGCATCTGATTTGTGGGCAGTTTTAAATTAGAATATATATATTTTTAAGTTTCTACTGATAATGAGTTTCTCAGTTCTATTTGTCTTTCAGCCTCTCTATTTCTATTTCACTTTTGGAAGATATTCCCCTGAGTAAAGAATTCCAGTTTTCCAGCAGTTTTAAGATGCCATAAAATCTTTAGAAAAAAAAAAAAAAGATGCCATTCCTTGTTTCCTGGCTTCCATTGTTCCTGTTTCAAAGTCAGTTATCAGTTTAATGTTAATCCTCTAAAGGCATCTTGTTTCATGAATGTGTTCATGTTTTTGTCTTTGTTTTTCATCAGTTTATTGTCCCTAGATATGGTATGGCTTCCTTTTATTCTTCTTGGGAATTACAGTGCTGTTTTAATCTGTGGCTAGATATTTTTTATCAGTTTTTGCAAATTCTCTGTTTTTGTTGTTTCAAATAGTACTTCTGCCCTACTCTGTCTTCTCCTTTCCTGCTGGGACTCCAAAATACAAATACACTAGATATTTGCACCGTGTCCTAGATACATCTTATATTCTTTTCTCTATTTTCCAAACTTTTGTCTTCCCATGCCTTTGTGTGGACATTTTCCTTCTGATCTATCTTCCAGTTCACTAATTCTTTCTTCAGTTGAATTCAAGCTCTCGTTAAACACATCAGTGGAGTTCATACTTTTGGTTATTTTTTAGTTTAGGAATTTCTATATTGAGCCCTTTTTTATGCTTTCTCATTTTCTGCTGAAATTGTGTTGTATTTTATTTTCTTGAACGAATTAATAACAGTGATAATGAGGTGTGTTTTGATAGCTTCAAATCCTGGATGCTCCCTTGTTCTGTTTATACTGTTCGTTGATTGTTTTGAGTTTTGCTAATATCTTATCCTCTGTTATTCCTGGCTATTTTTTAGGACATTTTATTTATTTATTTTTAATTAATTCATTTATTTTTATTAACATATAATGTATTATTTGTTTCAAGGACACAGGTCTATGATTCATCAGTCTTACACAATTCATAGTGCTCATCATAGCACATACCTTCCCCAATGTCCCTCACCCAGAAACCCCATCCCTTCCAACCCTCTCCCCTCTAGCAACCCTCAGTTTGCTTCCTGAGATTAAGAGTCTCTTATGGTTTATCTCCCTCTCAGTTTCATCTTGTTTCATTTTTTCCTCTCTTCCCCTATGATCTTCTGCCTTGTTTCTCAAATTCCATATATAAGTGAGCTCGTCTAGTTCCACCCACATCATTGCAAATGGCAAGATTTCATTTTTTGATGGCAGCATAATATTCCTCTCTGTGTGTGTGTGTGTGTGTGTGTGTGTGTGTGTGTGTGCATGTACCACATCTTCTTTATCTATTCATCTGTCGATGGACATCTAGGCTCTTTCCATAGAATAGAGAGCCCAGAAATGGACCCTAAACTCTATGGTCAACTAATCTTCAACAAAGTAGGAAAGAATGTCCAATGGAAAAAAGTCTCTTCAACAAATGGTGTTGGGAAAATTGGACAACCACACATAGAAGAATAAAACTGGACCATTTACTTATACCACATAAGAAATAGACTCAAAATGGATTAAAAACCTAAATGTGAGACAGGAGTCCATCAAAATCCTTGAGAAGAACACAGCAGCAACCACTTTGACCTCAACCACAGCTTCTTCCTAGACATATCACCAAAGGCAAAGGGAGTCAAGGGCAAAAATGAACTACTGGAACTTCATCAAGATAAAAAACTTTTGCACAGCAAAACCAAAAGACAAAACCAAAAGACAGCTGGCAGAATGGGAGAAGATATTTGCAAACAACATATCAGATAAAGGTTTAGTATCCAAAATCTATAAAGAATTTATCAAACTCAACATGCAAAGAACAAATAATCCAATCAAGATATAGGCAGAAGACATGAACAGGCATTTCTGCAAAGAAGACATCCAAATGGTCAACAGAAACATGAAAAAGTCCTTGCTATTTCTGATTGAATGCTGGACATTATAGGTAAAAAACTTAAGAGGTAATTTGAGGCTCTGCATTATTGCATCTACAGTTTAAGAGGATTACTTTTTTTTTTTTTTTTTTTTGGTAGGCAGCTAGACTATAGTCACTGATGATTCCAATTCATCTTAATCTAATCAGGGATTCATATGATATTGAAGCTGGGTTTCAGTTCTTTTGAGGAGTGGTCTCTTTAATATTCTGTGGTCAAAATGGCCTCAAACTATGGACTAACTTCTCTGGGGTTTCCTTTCTTCCCCACAATTTCTCATTGACTTATTAGTCAGCTTTCCTGTTGTTAACAGGAGAATTGTGGTCTGATCCATTGGGTCATTACTGGGCTCAGAACCTACCTCACAGCAGCCTGTTTCTTTGCATGTTCTGTGCCTCTTGATTATAAAGTCAGATCCTTATAACTATGTCTGAGAATTCTTTAAGGCCTAGGCTTAAGTCTTTCCCAGAGAATTCACATTTGCTTTTGGTAGATGCCAGAAAGCACTACCAACTTCAAATCACTTTAAACTAAAATTCCCATTTGGAATTCCTTCAGTTTTCAAAGGGACTGTGAATCCTTATTACCTACCCTATTGACTACATACAAGTGGATAAATATTTTTCATGAAGAATGCATTACTCCTTTTTTTTTCTGTGTTCATCCTATTTTCTGTGTTCATCCAATCTACTAAAGGTATTGATCTTCAAGAGTTCTTGCTTTATGCACGAACTCTGATCAGAATCCCCCCCCCCCATAACTAACCCTTTTCTTTTGTCTCCTGTACCTAACATGACTCAAGGTAACTGGGGCTTTAGGATAGCATAGGATTTGGAGTCAACAGACCTAGGTTTGCCTCTCAGCACCACCATGAATAGTCAAATTGTTCCATGCAGGCATGTGCAGTTTTATCATCTGTAAAACGTATAATATAATCCACTAACTACAGGAAACTCTGAAGGATAAATCACATTACCAAATTGTAAAATCCTTGAGTCAATAAATATTAATTGAGTACCTACTATGTATAAGGAACATTTCCAAGTGCTGGGAATACAACAAACATCTGTGTGCATATGTATAGCAACATAATAAAATAAGAAAATTGAGTCAAATATATGATATTTTAGATGGTGATAAGTACTCTGCCAAAAAATAATGTAGATGAAGGAAAGGAGATAGGGATATGTGCGTGTGTGGTGGGGGAGTGCTCATTGGTTCAATATCCCAAACACCAGCCCATGACCTGGCTTAGAGTAGAAGCTCAATAAACTTTGGACATGAATTAACAGCTTAGGAAACACCTATTACCATGTATGGCAAACAACAGTTAACTTTTGTTTTTAGAATGGATTCAGTTGTTACTGGACTCTTCTTTATGCCCAGTTGATGGCAGGTTCAGGGATCCTTAGAGGCTCACAAAGCTGTGATTGGCCTCCAGAGTTATCCAAACAAAAACTGGGATAGAAAATCCACCTCCTTCCTCCTTCTCTGCACTGTATTTGCAAGTCTATTGCAGAGCCCCAGACATCTTTCCTTCCCATCTTTCCTTTCCTTCCCTGTCTTGTTGTCTGGGTTCTCCTTGTCCTCTAAAGAGAGACAGGGAGCCTCAAATCCAGGGTGAGTGCTGCTGAAACCATGCTGGGTGCTCAGGTGCCTGCCCAGGTATGTGACCAGGTGTGCGGAAGGGGGTGAGAGATAGGCAATGCAGCCTGCCCCTGTGAACAGACTGAGGACATCTGGCCGGCAGGGGGCACTGTGGCGTCACCTTGGGTCCAGTTTGGCAGAGCCTCCCTTCCCGTGGGCTTTTGTCCAAGATCGCACAGCTGTTGAGTGGTAGAGCTTGGTTTTAAACTCGCATCTCTTTGACACTGATGGTTATGGTTTTCTCACTGTCCATGGCTCAGTTTCCTCAAGTGCAGGCGGGAGCTTCTTACTCAGAGAGCCCAGAAGGCCTGGAGTTCTGGCACAGGCCTGGATTGTGAAAAACAGTATAAAAACTGACAGAAGAAGCTCCCCGGGGTTTTCCAGAGCTTCTATGCTCGTCCCCCTGGGTTTCAGTACTAACCTGGGAACTTTAAAGAGATGTATGCCTCTGAGTTCTTGGATGTCCCCAGGGCCCATGCTGGTCAGAAGCTCCTGGGGCAGCACAGCCAGGTGGCAGTGCTGGAAGCCTCCAGGTTGAAGGTGGAACCATGGAGGGTTTTAAGGACAGCAGCTCCAAATACCTGGCATCCCACACTGTGGCCCTCCCTAACCCAAGAGACTGGACTTAAATATGAAATCTCCATTGTGGATCAGATGAGTCAGCCCTGACCCAGGGAGGCTTGTGATGTTGTGAAGCTCCCATGAGAAGAAGTAAGAGACTGGGGGGCATAATGGAAGCTCTGCTAAGGGGTTCATCACATACTTTGCCCAAAGATCCACTTCTAAGTGTCCTGGGAACAGCCGTGGCGATGCCCTTGTTTGTTTGCAATTGCTGGTCTGGCTCTTTCTCTTTCTGTCCTTCCCTTTCTCTCTCCTCTCCCTTTCTGGGGAACAAGTTGCCCCCCCACCCACCAAACACCATCCTAGGCTCTTGGGTCCTGAATGTTGGAGAAGCCAGAGGTGGTTCAATTTAGCCACTCTCCCTAGGCAAATCACCTCACTTGGAATGCAGGTTCTTCATCTTTTCATCCTGGTCTGTTATATAGGCTACTGTCAGCATCAGATAGACTTGTGGGAAGGAGCAGGATTTGAATGCTTCTCTTGATGGCACACCCAGGGCTAGAGCTTGTCTCTCTTCTGGCCCAAATTGCCTAAGTCACCATCCCTGTCCACCCATCCTTGTTTAGGTGCCAAGTCCCTGGCAGGGAGTCAGTGTAGGGGGATGGAAATGTTTGAGGATGGGAATTCTGTCCACCAGGAAAGACCCTGGGCTAGAAGATGGCACAGGATGTCCATTCAGAAAGGGAAATGCCACCTTTCAGGAGATGAATGGTGAGAAGAGAGATCCTTGTTTTGTTCCTGACCTTAAGGAGAAAGCATTCAGCCTTTCATCATTAAGTATGAAGCACTTGTGTGTTTTCTTACGTGCCCTTTGTCAGGTTGAAGAAGTTTCCTTCTGTTGCTATTTTTTTGTGTGTTTTATCATGAAAGAGCATTGTGTTTTGTCAAATGCTTATTTTGAATCTATTGAGATGATTTTATAATTTTTAACCTATTGATATTTAAATCTATCTGATTAACATCAATAATATTCTATTACTATATCATTAATATGTGGTATGCTAAATAATAACACCTCAAAAATGTTCAAGTCTTAATTTAATAGGTGACAGTACTACCAACTCTACAAATAAAAAGGATTATAAGGAATATTATGAATAATTTAATGCCAAAAAGTTAAATAAACTAGATGAAATGGACACATTTTGAGAATGACATAAACTACCAAAACTAATTCAAGGAGAAGTAGAAAACCTGAATACATCTCTAAGTGAAGAGATGGAGCTAGTCATCAAAAAGTTCCACAAAGAAAAGGCCAGAACCAGATGGCTCCACTGGTTCATTCTACCAAATGTTTAAGAAAAATTAACACTACTCCTTCACAAAGTCTTTCAAAAAAATAGGGAAGGATTGAAACATTTCCTAACTCATTCCATGAGGCCAGTATAACCTAGACACGAAAACCAGACAAAGACATCACAAGAAAAGAAAACTACAGATCAATATGCCTTGTGAATAGAGACCTCAACAAAACACTTAACAGTAGTATATTAAAAGGATGGTACACCATAGCCAAGTGGGATTTACCTCAGGAGTGAAAGGGTGGTTCAACATACAAAAATCAGTCAGTGTAATTGTAATAGTTCCTATTGCCGCTATAACAAATTACCACAAACTTAATGGTGTAAAACAATACAAACTGATTAGCATCTTCAAATATCTGTCTCTTTTCCGTCATCCCACCACCTTACCTGACTTTAATACTCTTACCCTCCTTCTATAAGGACCCCTGAGATTACACTGGTTCCAACAAGAGAATCCTGAAAATCTCATCTGAAGATCCTTGACCTAATCACATCTATAAATTCACTTTTGACCATGTAGGCAGGGAGTCTACTTCTTGCTCTCTTCCTGCCACTCTCCCTGCTTGTGCTCTCTTGCTGTCTCACTCAAATAAGTAAAATCTTTTTTAAAATTAAAAAAAAAAAGATTTTATTTATTTATTTGACAGAGATCACAAGTAGGCAGAGAGGCAGGCAGGAAGAGAGAGAGGAGGAGCAGGCTCCCCACTGAGTGGAGAACTCCATGTGGGGCTCGATCCCAGGACCCTGAGATCATGACCTGAGCTGAAGGCAGAGACTTTAACCCATTGAGCCACGCAGGCACCCCCAAATCCTTTTTTTTTTTTTTTTAAGGATTTAGCTATAAATACTTCCTCTTTTTAAAAAAAGACTTTATTTATTTATTTGAGGAGAGAGAGAAGAGTGGGGGGAGGGACAAAGGAAGACGGAGAAGCAGACTCCCTGCTAAGCAGGGAGCCTGATGTAGGGCTCAGTCCTGGGATCATGACCAGAGATAAAGACAGATGTTTTACCCACTGAGCCACCCAGGCACCCCTGCATGGTGTATCTTTTGCTGTCTTTTTACTTTCATCTTATGTGTCTTTGAATCTAAAGTGAGTCTCCTGGGGCGCCTGGGTGGCTCAGTGGGTTGGGCCGCTGCCTTCGGCTCAGGTCATGATCTCAGGGTCCTGGAATCAAGCCCCACATCGGGCTCTCTGCTCAGTGTGGAACCTGCTTCCCTTCCTCTCTCTCTGCCTGCCTTTCTGCCTACTTGTGATCTCTCACTGTCAAATAAATAAATAAAATCTTAAAAAAAATAAAGTGAGTCTCCTATAGATAGTACATAGTTGGATAATTTTTTAAAATTCATTTCATTAAAAATTGGAAATTTTAATCCATTTATGTTTAATGTAATTACTAATAGGGTAGGATTTATGTCTTCCATTTTGCTGTTTGTTTTTTATATGTCTTAGGTCTTTTTGTTTCTCTGTTTCTGCATTACTGCCTCTTTTGTGTTAAAATATACTTTCCAGTGTAGTGTATTCCTTTGTGTGTGTGTGTGTGTGTATATATATATATATATATTATCAGTGGTTGCCCTGGGTAGAAGTTGAAATAATACTGACTCAATTTTAATGATATACAAAATCTTTGGTTCTATATAGTTCTGTTCCCTCTTCCCTTCTTTAAGCTCATACTATCATAAATTATAAATCTCCTGTTCATTCTTCTTCATTTTATAACTTATTTCTGTCCACCTACAGCTTTGAGCATCCTTTTATTTCATTCTGTGTGCCTGCAAGAGTTTAACTTCCTATCTGTGCAACCATTGACTCCTGCCACTTTCCAAGGTCATGGTTCCCAAGCTGCCTTCTCCCTCTGCCCTTATCCCAAGTACAGTGTGAGGGCACCTATTTCCCAAGCTGTAGGAACATAATTCACTCGAGGAAAAACTGATCGACTTTCAAAAAATACTGTATATTGTATCTTGTTTCTGGAGAGTGGGGCAGTAACCTCCATGTTGTCTATTCTACTGTAGCTGATTACACATAATTAGCAATCATTAAATAAAGCAATCATTAAATCCCCTTGAGTAGATATGGGGCTCCAGTAGGGATGTTGTAAAACACAGGGTAGACTTAGTAATGGAGATCTGGTAGGAGCAGACCACCAGGGCTGGCCATTAACACCACATTATTCAGGGCCATTGTTAAAGGACTAATCAATTGTGAATTAGAGTTTGAGCCACATATAACTTAATTGTAGTATGGTGTCACCATTAATCATGTTCTGGAATGCCGAGGAAAGACTGAAGTGAGCTAAAAGTCGAAGGTTTAAGGTTTCTTGAAACAAAGCTCATTTAATGATATTCATGAGTGAATGACGTATTGTGGTAACCAGTCTTTGGTATTAGTCCAATTCCATTGGTGATCCCAGGGGCTAGATAGCTGCCCAGATGCTGAGCTTTCTGGAAAACAGTGATTAGTATTCAGCATGTGTCTGGGGAGAAACTATATACAGCACATCTTGTATTTTCAAAGATCCAAATGGAGACCAAATGAGAAGGAGAGGTTTAAGATTTCCACATAAAATTCAACAGTTGTATTAGGCTGGAGAGAGGGGCCAGATTACCATGCAGTTGGGGACTTCCTCAGAGTCCCCATAGGACTGGAAACATGACCTAAACATGAGAGTCAACTCTGGAGGGACAGGAAACAAAGCAAGCTTAGCACTGGGAAAACTGCTAAGATGCTTTTGAACGCTATTGATCCAGCTATTATTATTACCATGAACAACAATAAAACTTGTTGACCATATGTTTGGACCTACTGTGTACCAGGTTCTGTCTTAAGTGTTTCGTTGACACTGAAATACACAGTTCAATTTTCAGAACAATCTTTCATGAACCATGAACCACATGTGCCTGTGGCATTGAGAACACAAATGCACTGGAGTTGGGGTGTTCATGAATCATCTTATTGCTGCCTCTTCACTATTCCTATAAATCTATATTGTGAGGCTGGTTCTTCCCTTGGCCCTGGATGGAAACTTTGGCCCATGAATTTTCTGGTCTCTCCTAGGTAATAAAAACAGTTCTAGGGTCAAGGCTCTCAAGTCAAGTAAATCTGCAAAATATTATCTCAATTCAGTAATAAAAATATCTTGTTCCACTTAATAATCCAAATTCTGAACTTAGTTAAAGTTGAGATTACTCTTTGTCTTGCTTGGACTGGAAACCTGCTTGGAAGAGGGGTCTATGATAAGCCTCCTGAGTTTTTCTCACCAGAGCATTCTTCTTTTGTGAACGTGGGGAGGGTGGAAAGATCCCACTTGTCAGGTACTCATGTGGCTGCTGAGTATAAGCATTTTTTGGAACTCATGGGCACCAAAGGCTGACTTTCCTCCTAGAATAGTTTGAAGGGTTGCTTGGAGATATACACTCACTATTGGGATCTCTCATCTGTAGGGCTGTGTGGGAGACATTTTCCTCCAAGTGTGGCTGACTTGTGGCTCCTTCCTCAGCTCCTGGATGTGGGCAGGTTAGAGTTGAATTCTTGTGGGTCCCCTCACCACACAGTCTTCTTGGATAGGACCCAAGCTTCCCTACACTGGTTCTCTCTTACATGGAGCCCACACACTCCACACACTAGAAAAACAGGCTGATCCTGGTGTAGCCATCAACATATAAAACCCCATTTATATGTTGAACTCTTAAGCCCCTATGTGACTGTATTTGGAGATAGGGTCTGTAATTAAGGTTAAATGAGGTCATAAGAGTGGGGCCCTGATCCAATAGGATTAGTGTCATTAAAGACAAGATACCAGGGCGCCTGGGTGGCTCAGTGGGTTAAGCCGCTGCCTTCGGCTCAGGTCATGATCTCAGGGTCCTGGGATCGAGTCCCACATTGGGCTCTCTGCTCAGTGGGGAGCCTGCTTCCTTCTCTCACTCTCTCTCTGCCTGCCTCTCTGCCTACTTGTGATCTCTGTCTGTCAAATAAATAAATAAAATCTTAAAAAAAAAAAAAGGCAAGATACCAGAGGCTTATTCTCTCTCTGCCTCCCTTTCTCTCTCCCTGTCTCCCCCGCCATTCCATACTAGAGTACTTTCAGAGGGAGGGTCATGTGAGAGCAAAGCTTCGGTCCACAAGCCAGGAATGGATTTCTCACCAGAAACCAAACACTGCTGGACCTTAACATGGAGGTTCCAGCTTCCAGAATTGTGAGTAAGACATCTTGCTTGTTTAAGTCACTCCATCTGTGATATTTTGTTATGGCAGTCAGGGTGGACCGATACGGTCCTCTCTCACATTTTCTGTTTCTCTGGTATAAGCTGGGCCCTAGGCCACTGTGCCACTCAAACTTCTGGATATGTGTTAAATCCTTACCCCATGTAGCCCCTTTTCCCAGGTGTAAGGGCAGTAGGAGACACGGTCTCCCTCCACCCACTGGCAGGGCCAGAGTGAGGCTCACAGCATACCATCATTGCTCCCCGAAGAAATCCATGAAGTGGGTGTGGGGTTTAAGAGATGGGTGGCTGGTTTTTCCACACAGTTTGACAATTTTGGTCAGGCACTATCTTGGGCACATAGTATCTCCTTGATAGCAATCCAAATGTTCACTTCAATGCCATTTAGTACACAGATGGGAAGAAGGTACACCCATGTCTTCAATCCAGGGCTCTTGAAGATTTGTGGTCTTTCCACAAAACTGTTTCACCAACCTTCTGAAATGGAGGGATTTCAGGCCATAGGCTCATGAGGACAGGGCTCAGTCTGTCATATTTACCACCATGTCCTTTGACTTCTGACATGCTTAGCACAGACCCTACATTATTTGCAGGGGACAACTGTCACATGGACATCAGCTAGTACAGTGCCAGGCACACCACAAGGGCTCAGTAAATAATTGTTAAAATTGTTGAATGGAACTCCCTAGCCCCAGAAGAAGGGTTTGGGAATCAGGTAAAAATTCTGGGGTCTTTTGAAGGGTCCAAGGAAGTCCGTTCAGTGAAGGGAGGCACCTCTGTGGGACATAGCCATGAAGTGTTACCATCTGAACATTTCCCCTGGGACTAGACCAGGCCCATTTCCATTCGGGTCTAGCTTCCACCTTGCCTTGCTTCCTTCAAGGGATCCATGAGCCATCTCCTCTCTGCTCAGGGGCTGCTGTTCCACCTGGCCCCCAAAGGGGACACTTATGGGAGGACAGAACCACAATGCTGTGAGGGTCAGAAGAAACGAGTATCTCAGTCACCCTGGAGAAGAGGAGTCCCCACTTGGTCCCAGACGCCAGATAAGGCTTCCGTCCATGGTTGGGTGGATCGTCTTTGGCCCTTGGTCAAAGCAAATGGAAAAAAAGAGAGGGAGAGGGAGGGAGAGAAGCCCAGTTTAGGACAGGGGCCAAGGGTCATTGTTGCTTTCCGTTTCACCCCAAAGTGCTGAGTGACATTGGCGAAAATCATTACTCTCTGAACAGGCCAGGCATGGGGTGGGGGGATGGCAGGGAGATGGGCAGTCTGCTGGCTAATTCATCACATGTGTGTGTTGCAAGGAATAATGAAATAGGCTCCACGAAGCCTGTTTTGTCCTTGAGGGGCAAACAGTACAAACTATTTATTTTAGGAGCATGGCTTCACTAGTTCTTCCAGCTCAGCTCGGAAACACCCCTGGCCATCCTGGCACAGTCTCTCAGAAGCAGCAAAGTCTAATTAGGTGTCCTTTCTTGCCTGGAGCCCAGCTGGCCTGCTCTGAGCAGAAGGCAAATATGTGGTTAGTCAGGCAGCAAGGTCCTCTGTATCTGACCATGGCTGCTCTTGTCCTCATTCACTGATCCTGTCTCTTCTTTGAGCTTTTCAAATGCACCAGGCCCAGGAGGTGCAAACATCTGGGTCTTCGCACCTCTAGGTTCAACTCCTATCACTGCCATGCTGTGGCACTCCATGTTCCAGCCCCTCCATCCACCTCTGTCCCTTCCATCCGGAATGCCCTTTATTCGCCCCTGCCTGCCAAATCCTTGCTTCTCCATCAAGTATCCTCTCTGTGAGATTTTCATGGACTCCACTAAGTGGAGCAAGTCACTCTGTGTTCTTGTCACTGCGAGGGTCAAAGACAAGAGTGACTCGCTGGCTTCAGACTTCCTGGTGTTGAACGTGGCCATGCCTTTTCTTTTCGAGCTAATGCATGGCCCAGGAAGCCAGTATTCCTTTAGATCTCTTGGGGGCAGTTTCTCGTTCTGATAAGGTAATGTGCTCTGATAAGGCTTACAGAAAGCTGGGGTCTGTGATGGGTAGATCAAAGGCTCAAAAGGCTCCTACCATCCAGGAAGCTTGCACGATAATGAGAAAAAGATAAATATTTTGGTGTTTAATTTATTAGTGTTTTCTCTTTCCAAAGAGAGCCAGGAAGGGTCAGGCCCATTTCCCAACTTAAGAAGGTACAACAAGCGATGAGACGGTTGAAGTTGTGAGGGCTGAGCATGGTGGGGTGGTTGACGGCTGTTGACCACCTGCTTAAACACAACCTATTGACCCATCTACTCTCCTCCCGTGAAACCCACTCAGCTGGGCAAATAGGTCCCAGTGTGTCCACCTGTGGATCCTGCCTGAATTCCCCCTGATATAATGTATTGATAGAATATTTAAGGTAGAGCATGGCCAGCAGACCAGGAGAGGAAAATGAACAGAGAGTGTGTTGTTATTCACAGTTCCCAAAAGGGGGGCACAAGGCCCCATGGGAGGCACTAGGGTCAGTCAGGAGGCAGCCGAAGCTGATGTAGACCAAAGCCTTTACTGTGGTTTTTGTGGGAATGGGTAAGGCAGGGGAAGCAGGTTTAGTATTGCCTCATTTGAATAATACCACTGGGCTCTGGAGTATAGGGGCTGTCCCTAGTTGTTTGAAAGGCTGGTCCTGAGGTGATTAGGGCAGGAGGAGAGTAGCCCAGAGTATTAGAGGGAGAGCGCCGCAAAGAAGGGGGTTGCAGGTGTGGTATGGTAGTTAGGGATTGTTTGGTTTGCATGTGAAAAGCACACCCTTGGACAGACAGGACACACTCTCCTGGGGTATCCAGATGAGGAAGTGCCTAGGAATTGGCTAGCCCTGGGTAGGGGGAAGATTTGTCCATTTATTCAACTCTGTCTTTGCAGTGCACAAGCAGGCATGCTTGTTTCAATAAAACTTTATTTATAACAATAGACAGTGGGAAAAGAACTGGCTGGTGGGCCACAAGGTGCAGACTCCTGGCTGGGAGAGTTTGCTGTACATGGGGAAGCATGGGCAGGGGATGGTAGGGGGGTGGAGAGACAGGACTGGAGGGGCAGCAATGTTGCCTTGAGAGTGAGCTGGGTGTTGGGCTTCGAGTAGAGAAACAGTAAAGGGAGCCCCATTAGACTTCAAAGAGTTGCTTTGTTATTAGTATGGTGGCTGGAGGGGGCAAGACTAGTGAGGAGGCAATTGCAATGAGCCTAAAGCTAAACAGTGTCCTCTGGGGATAGGGAAGAAGGTTGGACTGAAGGGAATTTGGAAGGCGGAAAGTGATAGCACTTGTGACTATCCTGTCTATGGGCTGGTTCGCAGGTTTCTGGCTTTTACAAGAATGGGTGGATGGTGGGGCCACTCACTGTGATGAGCAGGCATGGGGAGGAGTCATGAACATGAGAATTGACCCCTACCCATTGTAGGAGATTCTGGAGGGTTAAGATGAGCTTCCCCTGTATGTTCCATGAGGCACTAATAGGTGAACCAAGCCAAAGGAGGTATAGCTGCTCTGGGCCCTTAAAGATACTGTTCCATTTCCTTCTTGCACCTGCTGTCAGCTGTTATTCCTCTGGGGTTCTGTGCCTTTCCTCTTTGGTTGCTTCTAAGATTTCCTGTTCATCCTTGATTTCTGCAGCTTTACTACAATGTGTGAGGTATAACTTTATTTCTATTTTTCTGTTCAGTATTTGTGGCACGTTTTGATATTAAAACTCAAGACTTTCATCAATTCTTGGCCATCCTAAGTATCTCTTTCAAATATGGCTTCTCTGCCATTTCTTCTACTCTCATCTTGGAAGCTCCTCTCAGATAAGAGTTGATACCTTAGTATTTTCACTCTTTTAATGATACTTTCATTAAAAAAAAAAAACGAACCCAGAAAAACTTCATTTCTCAATACTGCCTTTTAGGTAAAATTCTTCAACCTTACCTTCTAATCACAAATACTCTAATTCCTTTGGTGCTAGAGTTTATCCTGTGTTCTGAGTTTTTCACTGTAACGACTTTGCTTGTTAATTAGGAGTCTTCTTATTGGCTTCTTTCCCTATCCTCTTGATTTTGTTACATGATTTTGTGTTCCTTTGAAAATATACGTTACTCCTTGATTTATCTGTTTGGGCATCCCAAGATAGCCATGTCAGAGTCCGGCTTCCATCAGCAACTGGCTGTGTACAGAGAGCTATGTCCATCCACCATGGCCAGGCGGCATGGTCTTGATGGAGCAAACTGCACAGGACCATCCAGTGTGGTCTGACCCATCTTTCGCTTGGAAAGCACAAGTAATGTCATTAGGAAGTGACACTGGTGATCAATGCAATGCTGGAGGCAGAGAAGTCATTTGACGGTGCTTACAAGGAAAGCACCCAAAGTTGGAGAACTTGGCTTTGCTGAATTACAACCATCGAAAGACAGCGGATCTGATTACTCTTGGGCAGAGGTTTGTTTATCCTAAATGCTGAGCCAATGGCCCTATTAGTTTTGAAATGAGTTGTGTATTTTTCCACATTTGGGCAGAGTCACTATTTGCCAAGAGAAGGGTAGTACGGCAACATGTTGTTATGATTCTTCAAGGACAGGGGACTGCATGTCATCACTCATGTCTCCCTCCACCTCACAGCCACCACACTGCCCCATAAAAGTATACTGACTTAATGCTGTGAAATGGGCATTCAGCACAGAAATCACGATATGAACAAATTTGATACTCCATCATTTGTACACTGAGATGGGTATTGCATTTGCCTTGGGAGCCTCTGAACTCATGAAGCCATGTGGCCACAGCTCCAGGGGACACAGAGATCCTTGCTGAAATTGCTCTAGGGCCATTATATAAGGCACAACAGAATGTCCCAATATAACCAACCCTGTGGTCACACTTCACATGTAGACATTATGTATATTCATGTATGTCCATTGGATGTACACACAATACAAATGAAATATATTATAATGTAACATGTATGGATATAATTATTTCATGAAAACAATATTGGCAAAAATGATTAACACATCAAACCAACATTGCTGAACATTTGCAACATTCTCTCTTCCCTTTACTGAATTCCAACTTAATAAAAGGGCATCTGGCTTCCATCGAAATTTCACAGATTTTCTGTATTTGATGGGTCAACAATTACAATAGTATGTTGACCTTGCAATATACTATTTTAATAATGTGTTAATACATAGCAATCTTTGGATGGAACTTCCAGAATTGCTGTTTTATAACCATCAGCAGGCATATTAAAACTAACCTCAGTGGCAACAAAGCCAACTGCTGATGTGTATCATTAGCCGAAGGATTGTTGCACGTGTGATCGGCACACACAGAATGAAGCTGGAAGTGAGCACCCGGAGACTTCTAAAACTTCTAAAGAACAATTAGTTTGCAAGGATTCTGGGTGAGTGGTCTAGGAGTGAATTTTTAAATGTACTCGGTCATCTAAAGACTCCGTGGCAACTCAGTCCCTAGAGGAACTCACTCTTCCCTGGGGACCCATGAGTGGGCCATCAGTGAAAGTTTCTACATCAACCACGGGGCCAAAATCAAAGCGGACACTCATCTGAAACTGGAGGGACTGGTAAAATATAGACAGTGACGAGGAAGAGAGGAGTGAAGGAGGGATGGGTAGAGGAAGGGACAGAGAGAATAAATACATGTAACCCAAGGAGACAGAAATTAAGATACAAAGATGGCAAGCATGGAGAAGAGAGAATTCTGAACAGAGGATGAAGATGAGAGAGATACTATGGAAGGAGCAGGGAGGGGCCTGTTGAGAGCCCAAGAACCCTTCTCCCTGAGCTTCATTTAGGCCAAACTACACATCTGTGCATGGAACTTCTGTGTGTTGAACCATAGGTAAGTGGTGGTCACTGAGGGGTGGGCGGCGAGGCAGCCCTGCTATGGGCTGATTTGCATCCTAATCGCTCTGCCAGAGAGGAGTTTTGTTTCTTTTTTTTTTTTTTTTAAGATTTATTGAATTTATTTGACAGAGATCACAAGCAGGCAGAGAGGCAGGCAGAGAGAGAGAGGGGGGAAGCGGGCTTCCCGCTGAGCAGAGAGCCCGACGCGGGGCTCGATCCCAGGACCCCAAGATCATGACCCGAGCCGAAGGCAGAGGCTCAACCCACTGAGCCACCCAGGTGCCCCTGGGCTTTATCTACCAAAAGACACTTCCATTCACTGGGTCATTTACATTTTTCCTATAGAAGGACAGAGTCCCCCAGACCTGAGTAGCTAGTCTTTTCCAAGGGAAATCCCAGTATTCTCCTAAGGAATTCCAGGAGGAAAAACCTAATTTTGGGATCATTTTTGAAAGTTAGCCCCTGAAATGCTGAAGCTGCTTGGGTTCTTTTTTTTTTTTTTTAAGATTTTATTTCAGTGAGAGAGAGAGTGAGCGAGCGAGTGGGGAGGGGCAGAGGAAGAGGGAGAGAGAAACCCAAACAGACTCCATGCTGAGTGCAAAGCCCGGCATGGGGCTCCATCTCACGACTCCAAGATCAGACCTGAGCTGAAAGCAAGAGTTGGATGCCCAACCAACTGGGCCACCAGTTGGCCTGAAGCTGCCTGGGCTCTAGAAGGGGTTGTTTTTCTGAGAAGGGCTTCAAAATCAAGGGGTTGACAGTTTCATAGCGCATGGGGGAGTAACAAATGTCCCTCACCCAGGAAATCTCCCAGTGAGCACCCACATTGCAGGGCTTGCCCGCAGGCACAGATGCCCTTCCGGACAACTCCTGGAGCATCAGGGTTAAACACGAGATGGTGGTGCCATGTCAAGCCCAAACCTCAGCCTCTTTGCTTCCCGAATCTGTCACTCTACTGTTCCAAAGATAAGATGAAAAGGAGAGAAAACAGCTTCTAGATCGCCATGGCAACCATCTGGAAACACCTGTGTCTGTTGGCAAGGGGTGGCTGACAAGGGGGAGAATCAGAAAAACTGCAAACATCTTGTTTTCATTGACTTAAATAAAGCTAGTTGTCCAAATATTTATATCATTTAAGGTATAAGCAAAAAAAAAAAAAAAATCATTGAATTTAGAGTGCACTTCTTTCATCCAGTGCAAATATCTTCTGGTACAATCCTGGACTTACCTGAAAATACTCTAAGTAATATAAGTTGTAATCAGCAAAGAGCTAAATGAGTTCACTGAGTGCATTCACATGTTGGGCACGGGAGTCATGTGTTTTCTGCCCTGGTGGCACTTACATTCCAGATGGGCACACTTGCTAGCAAAACAGGTTAACAGACTAATGATAGGTTAAGACAAGCACTGAGGAGGGAATAAAGATGGCCGCCATGACTAGGCAGTGACTTCAGAATTCAAGGAAAGTCTGTCTGAGGAATAACATTCCAGCTGAGACATGAGAGATGTAGATATTCAGCCATGGGAAGAACTGGGGCTGGGGGCATGTGGGAGCAGCACAAGCAATGGGACCAATAAAGGCCCCAAATGGGAAGAAGGTGGAGAATTGTCAGACAGAAGGAGGTCGGATGGTTGATGTGTGCATGACCATGTGGGAGGTGAGGACAGCAGGGGCATGATCACACAGGGCTGTGAGATGAGAAAACTCCAGGGGTGAGAAGCTACTGAAGGGTTTTAAATGGGAGAATGCCAGGATTTATGTTCAGGAGACATGGCTCTGACTGGTGTGCAGAGAATGTATTGGAAAGATCCAGAAAGGAGGAAGGGAGGTCGTTGGGAAGCTTCTGCAGTCCTGGTGGAGGTCTGTGACTTGGTGCACGGTGGTGGCAGAGATAGAAGGAGAAGCAGACAGATTAGAGGCATAATTTGGAGATAGAACCAGTGGTATTTATGCCTGCTTTGACCTGGGGATAGAAAGGGAAACCGAAGAAGCAAGGATGACCTTGAAGTTTTGATGTGAGACATTAGTGGATAGTGGTGCCATTGACTGAGAGGAGGAAGTACCTGGAAGGAAAGGGTTTATAAGAGGGAGGAAATTGGGAATTTAATTTTGTAAGATCTAAGCTTGCGGCCTGCAGTGGGAGCTGTGGTGTGCCACACAGATCTCCCTCCAAAACCTAGGTAGTGTTGGCTGACCAACAGCACCATCCCCCGGCCTTGCCCTCAGCACAAGGGAGCTAACTCTTAAGACTCCACCTTCTCCAGGGCAGCTGTCAGCCAGGGCCATCCACTTGCCTTAACAGGGGACAACTTCGAAGGGCTATTCCATCTCCAAAGCTCCCTATGGCACCAGCTGTCGTGACTGCACCAGAGTTTCATGTCTCCCTGTACCCAACCCTGACTCTCTCATGCCATCACAGTATTCCTGAGCACCCCTCCCCATGAACCTCCCCCCAATAAAATCGCCACCTCAGAGATGGTTCCCAAGAACCCAAACCAAAGCAGTTGGTGCCAGGAGTGATCCTAGGAAGCAGACCCTAGAATAGGATTTTGGAGCTACATCACCTGCCAGCTAGACCAAAGGACCTCATGCTCCTGGCATCGGTGTAGGGAAATGGTGAAAACTTTCAGGATGGCATAATGTCTCAGTCATTTGAAAGATACAGGCAAAGAAATTCAGTAGCTGTTACTGGGTGTTACTGATGCATTGGAGAAAGATGATAAAAATGCTGAGGGTGATTAATTTTAACTATCAATCAGTTACATGCTGCACACCAGATCCAAGTTGACATTGCTGCTGGGGACCCAGAATCTTACCGTGGTCCCCTCTAAGAGTGAAGGGGGAATGGGGTTCAGATAATAAATGGAGTCTTGATCCAGGCTGGGTTCATAATGGGCCAGTGGTTCCTTTTGGTCACCCAGTGATCATTTCTCCTGTCCCTGAAAGTGCACTTGGAACGGATGAACTTGGCCTGTGGAATAAGGCGCCACTGTTGTGGGGTAAACCAAGTGGAAGCCCAAGAAACTGCCTCCCCCTCTCTAGGCTAGAAGGTAAGTCGATAGCAATATTGCAACCCGGGGAGGATGGCATATTTGAGTGTCATGCTGAAAGACCTGAAGAATGCAGGGGAGGTTATCCCATCATATCCCCATCAAAGTCATCAGACGGGCCCCTACAAAATTTAGATTTGGTCCTGTCTCATGACAGTGGACGACCACAGTCTTAACCACTGTGGTAGAATTAGCCACAAATGGATGGCTATGCCAGATATATTTTTTCTAGAGCTGATCAACCAGGTTTAAGATACAAGGTATATGATGATGAAGCTAGGAAATGCATTATATTCCATCTCTACAGGAGAGAAAGACCAGAGTAATTCACGATCATGTGTGACAGCCAGCAGTAGCCATCACGTACAGTCTCCTCTGAGGGCTATGTTAACACTCTGTTATAACATAGCCCCAGAAGGCTTGAACTGCACAGACCCTCCACAGAATCCACACTGACCCACTGTATCCATGGTATCCTGTTAACGAGACTAGACAAGCAAGAAGAGGCACGTAAATTGGAGGCCTTAGTGAGATACTTGTGCTCTAGCAGGTGGGAGATAATTACCGTGAATATTCAATGACACATGTCATCAGTGAAATGTTTAGAGTTCCACCGGTCTGGAGCATGCCAGGACATCCTCTCCAAAGGGAAGAGCACTTGATTGCATTTTGCTTCCCCTACAGTTAAGAATGAATTATGACAAACAACAAAGTGTTGCTGGCTTCTGGAGGCAGTCCCAGGAAAATCACTTGCCAGCAGTAGGGCTGGGACTGAAGGATCTGGCTACAGGTGCCATGCTGGACTTTAGAACTGCTGTGGAGTAGCTGCCATGTGCCTCCCCTGCCCTTCCTTTTTATTTCTATATTTTTATTTTTAATTTTTTTCAGTGTTCCAGAATTCATTGTTTATGCACCACACCCAGTGCTCCATGCAATACATGCCCTCCATAATACCCACCACCAGGTTCACCCAACCCCCCACCCCCCCCCTCCAAAACCCTCAGTTTGTTTCTCAGAGTCCACAGTTTCTCATGGTTTGTTTCCCCTTCCAATGTCCCCCAACTCACTCCTCTCCATCTCCCCATGTCCTCCATGTTATTCCATGTCTTTCGTGTTTATTCAACAAGTAAGCGAAACCGTATGATAATTGATTCTTCCTGCTTGACTTATTTCAGTCAGCATAATCTCTTCTAGTCCTGTCCATGTTGATACTGAAGTTGGGTATTCATCCTTTCTGATGGAGGCATAATACTCCATTGTATATATGGACTGTATCCATTCGTCCATTGAAGAACATCTTAGTTCTTTCCACAGTTTGGCAACTGTGGTCATTGCTGTTATGAACATTGGGGTACAGATGGCCCTTCTTTTCACTACATCTGTATCTTTGGGGTAAATATCCAGTAGTGCAACTGCAGGGTCATAGGGAAGCTCTATATTTAATTTCTTAAGGAATCTCCACACTGTTTTCCAAAGTGGCTACACCAACTTGCATTCCTACCAACAGTGTAAGAGGGTTCCCCTTTCTCCACATCCTCTGCAACACATGTTGTTTACTACCTTGTTAATTTTGGCCTTTCTAACTGGTATAAGGTGGTATTTCAATGTGGTTTTGATTTGAATCTCCCTGATGGCTAGTGATGATGAACATTTTTTCATGTGTCTGTTAGCCATTTGTATGTCTTCTTTGGAGAAGTGTCTATTCATGTTTTCTGCCCATTTTTTGACATGATTATCTGTTTTGTGTGGGTTGAGTTTGAAGAGTTCTTTATAGATCTTGGATAGCAGCCCTTTGTCTGTACTGTCATTTGTGAATATATTCTCCCATTCTGTGGGTTGCCTCTTTGTTTTGCTGACTGTTTCCTTTGCTGTGCAGAAGCTTTTGATCTTGATGAAGTCCCAACAGTTCATTTTTACTTTTGTTTCCTTTGCTTTGGAGACATATCCTTTCTTCTTAAAAAGATTTTATTTATTTATTTGACAGAGATCACAGGTAGGCAGAGAGGCAGGCAGAGAGAGAAGAGGAAGCAGGCTCCCTGCTGAGGGGAGCCCAATGCAGGGCTCTATCCCCAGACCCTGAGATCACGGCCTGAGCTGAAGGCAGAGGCTTTAACCCTCTGAGCCACCCAGGCGCCCTGACATATCTTGAAAGAAGTTGCTGTGGCCGATGTTGAAGAGGTTATTGCCTATGTTCTCCTCTAGGATTCTGATGGATTCCTGCCTCATGCTGAGGCCTTTTATCCATTTCAAGTTTATCTTTGTGTATGGTGTAAGAGATTGGTTGAGTTTCATTCTTCTACATGTAGCTGTCCAATCTTCCCAGCACCGTTTATTGAAGAGACTGTCTTTTTTCCACTGGATATTTTTTTCCTGCTTTGTTGAAGATTATTTGACCGTAAAGTTGAGGGTCCATATCTGGGCTCTCTACTCTGTTCAACGGGTCTATTTCTCTGTTTTTGTGGCAGTACCACGCTGTCTTGGTGATCACAGCTTTATAGTAAAGGTTGAACTCGGGCAATGTGATGCCCCCAGTTTTGTTTTTCTTTTTCAACATTTCCTTAGCAATTTGGGGTCTCTTCTGGTTCCATACAAATTTTAGGATTGCTTGTTCCAGCTCTTTGAAAAATGCTGGTGGAATTTTGATCAGAATGGCATTGAAAGTATAGATTGCTCTAGACAGTATAGGTATTTTAACAATGTTTATTATTCTGATCCATGAGCATGGAATGGTCTTCCATCTTTTGGTGTCTTCTTCAATTTCTTTCACGAGTGTTCTGTAGTCCTTGAGTACAGATCCTTTACCTCTTTGGTTAGGTTATTCCCAGGTATCTTATGGTTCTTGGTGCTATAGTAAATGGAATCAATTCTCTAATTTCCCTTTCTGCATTTTCATTGTTAGTGTATAAGAAAGCATCTGATTTCTGTACATTGATTTTGTATGCTGCCACATTACTGAATTGCTGTATGAGTTCTAGTAGTTTGGGGGTAGAGTCCTTTGGCTTTTCCATATAAAGTATCATGTCATCTGTGAAGAGTGAGAGTTTGACTTCTTTACTGCCAATTTGAATACCCTATATTTCTCTTTGTTGTCTGATTGCTGTTGACAGGACTTCTAGTACTATGTTGAACAAGAGTGGCAACACTGGGCATCACTGTCATGTTCCTGATCTCAAAGGGCAGTCTGTCAGCTTTTCCCCGTTGAGGATGACATTCACTGTGGGTTTTTCATAGATAGATTTTATGAAGTTGAGGAATGTTCCCTCTATTACCCTAATCCTAAATTAGGCAAAGACCCCACCAAAATGTAGAATTTCAGACCAATATCCCTGATGAATATGGATGCCAAGACTCTCAACAAGATCCTAGCTAATAGGATCCAAAAGTACATTAAAAAGGTTATCCACCATGACCAGGTGGGATTTATCCATGGGATGCAGGGGTGGTTCAATATTTGCAAATCAATCAATATGATAGAACAAATCAATAAGAGAAGAGAGAAGAACCACATGGTCCTCTCAATTGATGCAGAAAAAGCATTTGACAAGATACAGCATCCTTTCCTGCTCCTCCTTTTTAAATAGAGCGTATCTACACTGGTTCTCCCATGCCTATCCCACCATTTTCTCTTGGATGCTGGAGGTTGGAAGGAGGCAGTGTCTCTTTTGAGTTCCTTGGTCTTTAGATTGAGAGAAATAGTGCTCAAGAAGCTCTCCTGGAGGGAGCTGCACACTTAAGGAAGCCAACCTGCACCTGACTTAGATGATGAAATCCAGGGCTTTTACCTTGACGATGATGTTGAAATGGGATGAGACTTTAGGGGAAGGGTGAGCATATTCTGTGTCTGAGAGTATGTGAATCTTCCTCCAAATGGCTAAATATTTCTCATCTCATCTGCTCTTCCAGAGCCTTCCCATTCTCCCCAGCATGAGACAGACTCTTTGTCCCCTCCCCTTGAACTTAATGTGAGCCTTTGTGACTGCCTTAACTATTAGAGGATGATGGACGTGATGCCATGGAACTTTCAAGTTGTCTAATGGGGTGACACAGCCGTCATGAAAGTCATGCTCTTTCTCAGAGTGTTGACCAGTGCAACCTCCTATCGTCCTTCAGGGTTGCCCAGCAGTTCCTCGGAGAGGTCATGTTGTAGGTATTCTGGCTGTTAAGTCCCAGCTGAGGTTCTTAAGACCGGCACTGTTGGTCAGTTAGGCAAGCAGGGGAGCCATCTCATAATCCCGGCCTCTATTTGTGCTTTGAACCACGCCAGCTAATGTCACATGCACAGAGGTGAGCTGTTCCCACCATGTCTCAGATTTGTGATAACTCTGAAGGGTCATCCTAGTCCCAGAGTTTTCTGCAGGATGGCCTGTGCACACAGAGAGGTGGTGTATGAAGATGGAGGTCAAGAGAGAGGTCAGGACCAAAGATGTTAATTGGAAAGATACAAGAACATGCTTGGTTCTCAAAGACTTGGGTCTGGGTGACACGACCTACAATGAAAGTACATAGAAAGATGGGGGTTAGGGCTGAGCCCTGGGGCATTCCATAGTCTAGAGCTGGCAAAGAAAGGAGACCTAGGAAGGAGCAAGAGGAGGACAAAAGTCAGGAGACAGTGATCCAGAAGGTGCAAGAAGAGCATGTCCCAAAGGATAGAGCCTGCTGAGGACAAGATGCAATGGAATATCTAAAGGTCACGTGACCCAAGAATAGTATTAATGCAGGACAGGGGGCATGAGCCAGAGGAGTGGTCTGAAGAGTTCATGGAGGTTTCAATCCCCCCTCTTCTAGCCTATGTCCAGAGGTCAATCAACAAACCCACAAAGGAAGCCTTAACCTTTCCTTTCTTAGAGTTCCGGCAGCTCTCGCTCATTCTCTGTTGTCCAGGACTCCAGGCTTGTCTGCTCAGTAGGGCTGTGAGCTACTGAGCTGGTTCTTTGCTGTTTCTGTGTTCTCATCAGTTCCAGGGAGTGCTTGGTTCCCACTAGAAACCCACTCAACACTCGCTGACCGAGAGCTTGTCCATTTCACCCACCAAACAGCCAACTGAGGGCCACCTGGGAATCGCAGCCGCTCCTGGAGAAATGACATACCACCAGGGCTGCTGGACGTTCCAGAGAAATCAGAGTTCTCAGAGAAAAGAGGAGACGATACTAGCAGGTCTCTGAGGTAGGTGGCTGATGATTAATGAGAATGAACGCCAGCAACAGGCTTGTGTTTCCTGGCAACTGGGGATGCTGTGGGCAGTTTGCTGTCTGTTAAACAAATGGTCTTTGCTTCAGGAAATTTCTGGGGGCTGCTCCAACATTCAAAGGAGGCCTTCTCTGTTGAATGGAGCTCCACGTTCTTGGCTGGGAAACTTTTTCTCCTTGCTGCTAGAAGGAGAGGAACCACCACTTCCTGATCCAGAAGGAGCAGTATCCCTGCTCCGTGTCAATCTCAGATGGGGTCCCACGGTGTGGTAACCTTGCCGTGTCCTTAGCCTGGGAGGATGGCAGGGCCAGGACTGCTTCTCATCCCCGCATGAGGAGGGAAGCTATGGGCAGGGTGGGGGACGGAGGCGCTAAAGATAGAAAAGCAAGGCTGTAGGGAGCAGCTGCCCATTCTGGCATTACCAGGGCCCAGGCTCTGTTTGAAATGCCCCCTTCGACTGCACCAGGGGTCCCTGCACCCCAAAGGAGCATGGGTGTCTCTGCAAGTGAGGTGGCTTCTGCTCTGCATCAGATGCAGACTCACAGCACAGCTGTCAGGCCTTTGTGTCCCCACCCAGCGCTTTGCAACCACACCAGGGTGAGGCCCGGGACAGGATGATTTGTTAGTACTTGCTCAGGGAGATGCAGCCACTGGCCAGAACCGCATTAACCAGCAACTTCTGACATCGTCCCCAGCTGTGGTTGGGACACCATTCCAGGCATGCTATGGGGCCACTTGCAGGACAGGCCGCCCTCTGTCAGCCCTCGAGGACTGGTTTTTGTCTTTTACTTCACAGACAGCTTAATATTGTTATGGAAAAACATTTTATTAAAACATGTTCAACTCACTTCCAATGAAATGATTAATTTTTCATTTACAGTGGTGTCCAATGTTTGTCTTCTGTTTTTTTTTTTCTTTCAAAACCAGCACCAAAAAATAAAACAAAAATACCATGGGTACAGTACGTAATGTAAGTTAACTAATGGAAAATATATACATTTGACTCTGAAACGAAGAAAAGAGAGCAAAGCAATCATATTATTGCTGCCGAGGATCTTCCCTGTGTTCTGATAATATCAAGCCATGATCAAGTGAGAGGGTTTCATTTGTACTCATGAAAGTAGCACCATAAGGTCATAAGACTCTGCAGTTAGTAACACATTTGTGCAATCAAAAAGGTACAGTACTCGAGTGACAGTACAGGGTAGTGTTAATAAAGAAACGTCACTGCTGTGATCACAGGGTTTCAATGTCTTCTGTACACAGTGGAAGAAGAGCACCAGGCTGGTTTCGCTAACATTGATCATTGCTTGTGCCATAAACAGAAGGCAGGCTGGGGAATTTCAGTGCCAGCGTGAGCTAAAAGAGGTCAGAAAGACACCAATGGGGGAACCAATGGGGTGTTTAATAAGAATCAAATCAAATCAATTATTTTGGATTTTGAAGGTGTGAGGCCCTGGCCAGATGCATCCAGTGGACACGGTCAAGGTAGCCAGTGGGGGGTAATTCAGAGGCACCAGGGAGAGGGCTCGCTTATGGGCTCACGCAACTTGGGTACAAGCGTGCGTATGAGCAAGAAGGCTTCCTGGCTTCCTTAGCTGGCCATCCTAGCTCTGCTCCTCAGGTTCCGAGGCTGCTACCTTTCTGAAGTTTTGGGGTGAAGCATAGCCCACTGGGGGCTAGGGAAACATGGAAGCCTAGCTCCCCATGAATTTGAAAGTTTTGTGGCAACGGGGTTTGGAGGGATTCTGTTGGTGCCCAAGCCTGAGTTGGGGAGGACAGCATCTTGCACAGGCCCTGGTGCAACCATTGGGGGAGCGGGGGTTACATTGCAGGGTGGATCACTCCATCCTGGCAATTTCTCAGTCCTTAACACAGCACCCAAGCAGGTTTCTCGAAACTTCTCATGATTCAAGTGGAACCGCACACATTTTTTGTCATCCCTATCACTTCTCTGTCTCTGGAATATGAAAAATCATACATTGAAACAGCCTTAAGCTAACCCTAACGTTGTGACATCATCAAAAACAAAAGCAGATACATAAACAGCACCAATAAGTCAGGAAGTCCTTGGAGATGACCCCAGGGAGACGGGCATACATGAGGCTTCCTGTCTGCAATCATGAAGGCGAAGGGGGTGTTTATCACGATAAAGTCCTTGAATGTAAGCACCCATCAAACACCCACCAAGTTGGTGAGTGAAACAGGCCTCTTGGCTTCTAGAGTCTTTCCCTTCCAGCTCCCAAAGTGGATGGGGTCCCATGGTCTTCTGTACTCTTGTCATTTGCCCAGGCTTCTGGAGAGGGTGCAGCTCTGCTTTGAGGGGCTGCAGCAGGGAAAGGCTTTCTTCATGCTTTTCTGAGAGTCATCCTTGCCTTACTAAAAAGATGGGTCAATGACAACAGTGTGACAATGCCAGGCCCCGCAAGGTCTGGGCTATGGGAAGGCATGGTGGTTGTGCCGCGATCCTTGCAAGGGGGGCCGTCCTCCATGTTCCTGGCACACCAGGCTGAGTGGCTTCTGGAGGAAACCAGGGTGAAGTAGCCAGAGGTTCTAGAAAGAATCAACTTCAGGTAGATAGCCAAGATCAACGGGAAGCCATTTGTAAGGTGCAAAGTTTTACGAAGCACTGCCTGGAGCAGAGGCCCCCAGAAGGCAGAGGGGCCATACGCCCCGGATGAAAGGTTCACCTTTATGCCAGGAAGCAGTCCCATCCCCCTAATTAACATACGTCCCATTTCATAGCACCTTAGAGAAAGACTTTTCTGTTTCCCAATGTGGTCGACTGTATAGAAATTAGATGCCTCCCCAAACCCAAACACTTCCAGAATATTCTTCCTGACACAGGTGGTATGCAGAATCACGTGGTCTTGGCATCCTTGGCTGACAGAGATTCAGACTGTCAGGGACAAGACCTCCAAGACAAGGCCCATGATCTAGAGAATGTGTTTTCAGAGATGGGCCGAGAGGCAAAGTTCTGATGCTCATGTGGTCAGGAAGGGCTCCGGCAGCCTGGGCCTCTCAGAAGCCCTTTGCAGAGGCTTGCTGACATCCATCCTTCTTTCCAGGGTGGTGCCAGCTTTCAGAATAAAGCCAGTTTTCATGTAAAATGTCTCCTTTCGGGGATAATCCCCCCGGCACATCAAGCACCGGGAATTCAAATGTCAAAAGAAAGCCAAGACAGAAGTGCACAGGGACGTCTCTTTCTTTTGACAACTGTCCATCAGAGGTGTTCCCTTTGAGGTACACAGACCCTTAGAAAGGACAATAATTTTGTGACTCACGCCTATTTCTTTCCTTACTGTAGAAAGCCATCCAGTGGCCATTAACAATATATTAAGTACAAAAGCGCTAACAGCAAACGTCAAGTCCACACTCCAGTTCTATAATGGTCGGATTCTTGGGACAGCCTCGTGGGTGAGTGGTGGTGTGCTCCAGGGGTGGGGGGGTGGGGCCGGCTGCAGGACTGGGGTGCTCTCAGGTGGGCGTTCAGCTTGCCATGTCATTAGCACGCAGGCCACGCGCTGCCACGCCGGGGGGGGGGGGGGCGCTGGGCCACGTGTCATGAGCTCAGCGATGGCGGAGGTGGCTGGCGCATCTTGTTTGCATAGAAGTCCCTGCACGTCTGGCAGCAGCGCTGGTACCACCGCATGTCCTGGCAGAGGTTTTTTTCTCGGATGACCCGGCAGTACACCGTCCACTGGTCCCGTGTGCATTTGTAGGTCAGGGCGGCTAAGGGTGTGGTGTGGGGGGGAGAGAGAGCCCAGGGGTTACGGACGGCTTGGGTACATCCTGATGCATGCACAGAGAGGGCCCGTGGTCTGACTCTAGGGCTGCCCTCGCTCACACATATGCCTGAGCCCTGCATGGACGCGAGGAAACAGGCCCCCTGCCGGGGCCACGGGATGTCACTTTCTTCTACAGGGGATGCACTCCCGTGTCTAACCTGACCGCTTCGCAGGGAACGGTGGTCTGGCTGCTTCCTCAGGACAAGGGCACTGTGCACCCTGCTTCCCAGCTAAGTGGTATGCACTGTTGCTTTCTGGCCTAGGATGCCATCCCTGCTGGCATTTAGGAGACAGAATGACCTGGGGCAGTGGGCCTCAAAGGGCCACTGAAGCAGAAGCTAATGGCACAAGTGGTCTAAACCTCCTTCAGGGTCATCTTGTGGAGAGAAGTTCCTGCCAGAGGGAGATGTCTGAAGCGTATCAAGGAAGTTTGTGCACGCAGAGGCTGGGGGAATCCCTCTGCAAGCTCCAAGACCACCCCCACGTCTATGAAACAACTTAGAAGCCCCCCTCCTGGCTGCATTCCAACATTAGGGAACGGGGCTCTGGGTAGGAAAATATTCCTTTAGGGATTTCTATTTGGAGGAGGAGAGACTGTTAAAAGGAATCATTAAATTGGTGTTAAATGTCTCTCTTCTCCCTCCCATGCCACCGAATTCAAGACTACAACCCGCCAACACCTGCTTTCTTCTCGTGCATCAGCTTAAAGAAAATCCCATGTGCCCATCCCCAAGGTTTCGTGAATCACACCCCAGCTCCTTCATTTCTGGAAGAACGCACCTCCCCTTGCCCTCCTCATGCACAGGAGCCCCAAAACCTTATTGGGGGACCATCCTGTGTCCCTCACTGTTGGCAGAGGGACTAGCGGGTGCTTGCCATGTTGTGTTTGAGGTTGCTGCTTGCAGACAAAGAACAAAAGTCCATCTCTGAAACCTCTAACCTTCAACAGAGCTGACAAATGCTGGCCTCTCCAGTGCTGGGATCAGCCCCAAGGGGGGCGCTTTCTGGATTCTAGAACCCCTCCACAAGCAGGGACTAGCTGGCTGGGAGCAGCAGTGCCCTCCCCACCAGCCTGGGGCCACTCACCGAGGCGAGGGGAGGTGATGGTGTTCACGTTGATCTTGTCATTGCAGACCTCCTGGTGGCACTGTCTGTAGGCAGCGGGCTTCAAGAGGGCGGGGCACTCGTTGCCATGGCGCCCGGTGACCTTGTGCATACATTGTACCACGCGGGACTGCAGGCCCTTCCCACAGGTCGAGGAGCACTGCCAGAGATAGAGATGGTCTAAGCTGGGGGCCGAACCTGGGCCGAGTGGTTGTGACCATGGCTACACGGAGCAGCGGCCCCTGTGCCTGGCCCCCGCATGTCATTCCCACGTGCTTGAAATAGTGCAGGACAAGGAGGCTTGGCTGCACACCAGCTGCCTGATAGACGCCTGTTTCAAGATGTTATGGACTGAATGTTCTTTGTCTCCCCAGATCCACATGTTGGAGCCCTAGCTTCCAATGGGTTGGTATTTTTTTGCGGGGGGGGGGGGCGGCTTGGGGAGGTAACTAGGTTTAGATGATGCTACGAGGGCAGAGCTTCCATGAAGAGATTAGGGTCCTTTTAAAAGAGGAAGAGAGACCAGAGACTGACTTTCCACCACTTGAGGACACAGTGACAAAGCAGTCATCTGCGAGCCAGGAAGTGGGCCCTCACCAAGAACCAAATTGGCCAGCACCTTGACTGTGGACTTCCCTGCCTCCAGAACTGTGAGAAATAAATGTCTGTTAAGCCGCTCATCTATGGTATTTTGTCTCGGCAGTCCAAGCAAAGACAAGATCGTTGCTAAAATATTGATTTATGAGGCTTGCATCTTACTTCCCACCCTTTCTACCCCTGTACCAAGCAGAAAGCTGGGCTTCCAAATTCTCCAGCTAGCAGACAAGACAGCTTGGTGGCACCCAGAAGGTGCTGGGCATGATGACCTCAGGCATCTCCCCCTGGCCTTGGATGTAGAGGCGAGCTCAGTCATGGGGGGGGGGGGGGTTGAATTTCCCCAAAGCCTGAAGAGTTGGGGCCCAAAATGAAGTAGAAGAAAAGGAAGTGCAACCTTCCATCCTGGAGTCACAGATTATTTGTGGCTCACAGTTTTAACTCAGACACCAAGGCCTGAGCTACTGGCATCTCCAGTCCTTGTAGACCTGGGTTTGCCAAACCAGCCCAGTTAGCTCGGCAGACATCCCAGGTTCTCACTGAGCACACTTGTTTGGACTTCCCCATATAGTTCCAGTCCTCCTCCTATCCCTCTCTGCACCCTTTTATAAAGTGTTCCACAGTGTTCTGCCAGCAACTCGGCCCCTCTGCCCTGATCCTGCCCTCCGAGCTCCTGGGCCCTTGCTGGCTCTCCCAGGAGCCCCAGGAACTCTCTCTCCGGAACTCTCTCTCTGATAAGCTGGTCTCCTCCATGGGGAGAGTCGGGTGCACAGGCGCATTCTCTCCACCTGGGGTCCCCTACCCACCCATGATTTATGGGGTTCTGAGAGCACTCTGCAAAACTTTAATAAAGCAAACACCTCTGGAGCCACAGCCCAGATGGAATTCATGCCGGCAGAGAGGGAAGCGGGGGTGTCCTCCGAACCCCACATAGAGTAGTGACACCAGGTTCCTTTGGATCATGTGCCCCTCTGTCTCCTCCCTGTCCGTCAGGCCTGACCTTGGCCCGTGCTGGAAGGAGGGCTGTCCTGGGGGCAGGGAGGGGGAAATCTGTGAGGAGTCACCAGGCACTGGATCAGTGGGAGACTGCCGGGACCAGCTACGACCAAGGGGACACGGTCTGCTCCCCAAAGTGCTTGTGCACACCCGGTGAATTCCTCTGCTTCCCAGTCTGACAAGTAGGATCTTGGTTGTTGGTTTTTGTTTTTGTTTACTTTTGTTTTGTATTTCTTACTTTAGAAGGGTTAGGAATCTTGAGGGAATAGTGCAGGGGGGCCCCAGTCTTTTCAAATCAAAAAAGAGGTGGGGAAGCCACAAGCAACCCTCCCTGTGGGCTGTGGCATGTTTGAGCCAGAACAGGCACCCTCCCCCGGAGGACGTGGCCAGCTCCAGGGGCCTCAACATTGTGTCTTCTTAACAGCCTATTTTCTAGATAAACGAGGGAGGGGTTTGACAATGGGGTACTCCTGGGACTCAGGAGTTAGCACTGGGACCCAGGGAAGTTTGAGGGGTGCTGAGGTAGAGGGATGAGGCCATATGACAAGGTCCCACCAACAGGATACCTGGAACATGGGAAGCCGGGATCTGTTGCAGGAATTTCCTGTTGTGCTTGTAAAAACCTCAATGTCCCAGACCAATCCATCTCTATAAGAGGCACCCAGAACTGAGAACCTCTGATTTATCTGGAACTTCTGCCCAGTGTCCTATGTAGAGTATAATGAGCTCTCTTTTCTTAACAACAAACTGGTGAGGATTCATATACAAAAATGTGTAATTAAGTAAGAGCGGACATCCAGCTATCACCCTGCTGAGTTTATACAGGTATGCTCGAATAAAAGGGGGAGATGGCTTTCACTCAAAATTATTCTTGGAAAAGACAAAGTTGCCATATACTTTAGTGAGAACAAAAGCTCTCACAGTTCAGGGGCAGGGATAAGGGGTGCCTTTAATTCTTTGTAGTGTGATCACTTGGGGAGCAAGAAAAAAAGAAGGAAGCAAAAGAAATGTAACTGTCTCCCGGAGGCATGACTCAAAATCACAAATGAGGAGGATGAGCTAAAAAAGATTTAAGAATCACTGAAAAGCAAGCTGGTAAGTGGTTATACAAAGAGCCTGGGATCCACACCAACAGAATGAAAGAAGGAAAAGCCTAAGGATCGTAACGTACTACGAAATCCCGAGGACGCGGAGCATGGCCATGCAAACGCAGAGCAAAGTCCCGCAAACACAGCACTAAGTGACACCCCAGCTCACGAGGACCTGTCCAGCGAGAGCAGCGCTTACAGATTCCGGAAGAGGCGGCATCTCTGTGAACTCAGCGGGGACAAGTCCTATGCTGGCCAACGGGGGACCCAGAAGGTAGAGGGGGTGATAATGAGGGCAGACACAGCAAATGTTAGGTTGCACCTTATAAAACTGCTCACATGCACTCGTTTTTGACCCCGTACACCCAGCAGCTTCATCAGGTCTGACTTTATTACATGAAGAAAACTGGCACTATTTCTAAGTTAAAAGATAAGTATAAACCTTTAAATATGCATGGGTAATGACCTGAATGAATTACATATTTTAGGAAGGCGTTTGACCTGTCTGCCTCTACCATTACAGACTTTTATATGTCAAGTTGGTTGTAAAATTAAAAAAAACTTGCTTCCTGGGAAAATGGGATTACTGTGTACTTGGGACCTGGTATCTGCCTATTTAGCACTGGATTACGCACGTGGGGAAAAGAGGAATCTGCGTACTGATCTAGGGGCAACATCAACATTCCTTTTCTCATCAGATGTTGTCTTGGACTACAGGCCCTGGATCCACCTGGTGCAGGAGACACGTCAAGAAGGGAGAATTAGGAATTGAGTGTCTTCATACTCCTTCTAGGAGAGGGGCTCCTTCTGGGGTGGGACAGACAGTGGCTGGGGCCCCAGGAAACTGCACTGGTGAGTGGAGAAGGCTTCTGAAGCCGTGCTTTTCTCGCTCCCATGGCACCCCCTGACCACACAAGGTACCCAAGGCCCTGCCGGCTGGGCAGTCAGCCCAGCTGAGTCACTTCCTGACCAGCAACATCAGGAAGGGCTTCAATGTCTTTTGCAGGTGTCATTATTATGTATGTAAAAATCAAGGCAAGAACTCAATCCTGTGGGTCTATTCAAACCAAATGCAAAACTGACAAGGTCTCTGCCTGAAAATGATCGATGACCATTGTAAAACTCAGGTGTCTGGGGTTGCCCTTGAAAAATGATTTCCCCTCTGAAAGTTCTTAGTCTTGTTTCACAGGCTCTAAGGCCAGTTGGGGAGGAGGAGGGTGTGGGGGGGGGGGCAGGAAGGGAGTGTATTCATGACAGCCTTGTGTATACAGGTGGTGTGTCTGCTTGTCCCATGGGCTCACTTGTAAGGTTCCACAATAGTGTGGAACATTCCACAACAATCTTGAGGCTGCTGGCCACTGAGCTCAGTGGGGGGGTCACTGTTTGGGCCAACGTCACGTAGTAAGTGGCAGAGGAGGGACAGGACCCCAGTTGCCCCATTTCATGGACCAAATTCCATCTTCCTGTATGAATTATGGTTTGTACTGGATAGAGCCTCCATGTGAGCCAGGAAACAAGAAGTCAGGTTACTGCCCAGGTCCACCATCTTCCCTAGCACAGGGTCACTGGCTTTTAATTTTCCAGCCCGGAGAAAGAACTGGCCTGACATCCACAGGTAACCACACTCTCCTTGACTGGAGTCTTATTAGGGACAGAGCAGCAGGGGAAGAACAGACCTGTTAGCACACTCCATACCTCGGGCAAGTTACTTAATCTATCTGAGCCCCAGTTTCTTCATTTGTGGCTTGAGGATAATAAAATGTTCCTTGCAGAATAATTTTGATGATTAGAATAACTTAGAACAGGGGCACCTTGGTGGCTGTCATTAAGCATCTGCCCTTGGCTCAGGCCATGGTTTCAGGGCCCTGGGATTGAGTCCTGCATCGGGCTTCCTGCTTGGCAGGAAGCCTGCTTCTCCCTCTCCCACTCCCCCTGCTTGTGTTCCCTCTCTTGCTGTCTCTCTGTCAAATAAATAAATAAAATCTTAAAAAAACCCAAACAGAATAGCTTGGAATAAGTGAGCAGCAGTGAGGGAGCCGTCTGCAAGTGCTACTGTTATTATTAACAGTCAGTGCTTGGACAAGAGCAGAGAACCGACCAGAGAATCCCTGGAGCCCAGGAAAAGGCGCTGAGCCGCTTGCCTGCTGGCTTAGCTCTCTGGGGGGTTGGCCACACCCCACCACCAGGCCCCACAGGCAGGTGATCTGGCAGCTCAGCGAGATAACCTCCCGGAGCTGATCTGACCCTGAAAACGAATGCGACTGTAGACAAGTCTGAGGGGCTGCTTTCAATAGCAGCCCCTTGTAACCTGAGCTTGCTGCATTCGGGTTAACACAGGGGGCACAGACAAGGAATTCCGTCTCCTCCTGCCTCCCCTCCGCCTCAGCTTTAATTAAACAGGGAGGAGACCACAGTGTCTCCTGCTAGCGCTGGATTAGCCCCAAGCATCACTGTGAAGCCATTCTGGGACTTTTAAAAATCCCAGCAAACAGATCTATAAAAAACATATCTGGTCTTGTTGGAAGTCCTCTTTCACTGTGGGGTATTTTTTTCAGGTCGTTCATTACATTAACGTTTAATATGGCTCCCTGAGACTGGGGAAACAAAGAAACGAAGCAGTAATAAATCCAGCTGGGAAAGCTCCCCACCAGACGACCCAAAGGGAGGACAGCCCCTCACGTTCCCCCTCCCCAGCTGTGCACCACAGACAAGGCCTGGTGACCTGGCCCCCAGCCCCGGGCAGTCCCCCCGCTGGGATGGGGAGTAAAAGACACATGGGGGGGGGACTGTTCACTGGAAAAGCAATAAGAATGAAAATTCTAGCACCTGGGGAGCAAAAGACTTATGGCCAGAGAGAGAAATCTTTGACTTGGACATATCCATGGGCTCGTGGTATTCATTCGGGTGTGGCTGTGAACAAGAATTCCCTAAAAAACTGGGGAAGGCCTTTGGACTCTCGGACCCAAGTGACAGCGAGACATGGTGCAACGCTTCCTTGCCAGCTTCTTTGGGGGTGATGATGACGGTGGTGGTGGCAGCGATAACAGCAGTAGGAACAGCTGGACCCACCTTCTGCATGCCTACCATGTGCTGAGCCCTGGGCTTAATGTCACTCTTGTTAGACCTCATTTATCATCCCGCTAACAGTGGCTACGGCCAGGGCGGCGCTCAGAACATAGTAGGTGCACAGTAAACATGCATACACCACACTGGCTTTCAGAGAAGAGGAACAGGAGGCCCAGAGTATCCCTGCAGCTCCTCCCCAGTGACAGCTCCAGCCCCTTACCCCCCACCTCAACCTCCTCCAGGGCCACAGGGCTCCCCAGCAGGGAGGAACCGGGTCTCTGTCATCCCATGGTGGCCCAGCCTCGATGACATGCTCCTCTGCAGTGAGGTCTGCCTTCTCTTCAACTTCTCCCAGCTGTAAAATCACGACTATAAATAACACCAGATCCCAAAGCGGTGTTTTGAGAATTAGCTAAAGGAGGTCGTAAAAACCTCAGGAAGATGGCAACGCTGCAGGAATGTTCGATACTTGCTGGAGCCCAGGTTCCGACGGTGGCGGGGGCGGCCAGGCTTCCTCCCCGGCTCTGGGGTGAGCAGCAGAGCTGGCAAGGGGGGAGCCCTCACCGCCCCAGCGTGAGGGCCCCATGTTCTTGTGCTCTGCCGGGCAGGTTCGGCTCGCAGAGCCTGAGGCAGGGGTGGGGGAAGGGCAGACCCTCGTGCTAACTCCATTTTCTGCGGGTGTCTGAAAGGCACTTGGCTGGTGAAATGTCAAAAGCGCTTCAAAAGCATTTTTGACAGATTTCCCCCCAGACTTGGCATAAGCCGTGCAACCGTCGGAAGCTGTTGAAACCTGAAATAGCAGGTTTTAAACAGTAATGAAAATCCCCACTCTTTCCTCCAGCCTTGAAACTGGAAATGCTTTCTCAGACACACACACACACACACACACACACACCCCTTCAACTCATACTCCCTCTCAAACTGTTTTTCCTTCCTCTCCACAGCCTTAGCTTGAGGTTTCCCCAGTGTCTCTGAATTTGCAACCTGCTGACCTATAAATCCTGGCTGGGGTTCTACAGCCGGGGAGCCCCAAGGTCAAGGTGACCCCCGAAAACCCAAAAGGTCTGGTGATCCCAAGAGCTCCTGATTGTGCTCTGTGAGCCTGGGGCGCAGAGGACCCTGCAGGGCCACTGTCCCTGTCAGTCCTCAGGCAGGAGCTGTGATCACTCTGGTAGCTTAGCTCTCTCAGCCCGTTAGTGACTGTGTGAAAGGCCTTCCACTCCTGCTGGAGGAGGCTGGCCCAGGCGCTCTGCAAGCACTACAGCCTGCCTCCTGCCTCCTACGCACACCGTCACCATGTGCAGGCACCACTTTACAGGACCTGAGCCACATTCAAAAGGCTGTTGTAAGACATCAATATTTGATAGGCTCATGGAAGAAATGAGAGTCTGATGAGAGACAGCAGAGCAGGGATGTGGGACCTGTGTCCTCCTGACCACAAGCCCTGTTTGGGGGTCACCGATAGAGCATGTGTTCCATAGAGACAACAGCTTCTCTGATTCAACGGCAAGGTCCAGGTAGTGGCTAAAACCCAGGCTGCTGTGCAGGGGAGCGACACCTCTCTCTGATCCCTTGCTCCACACAAAGGCAGCTAGTTTGACAAAGGTTACTGGGTCAATGGAGGGACAGCAGGGCAACAGAGGGGACAGAGGCATCTGCTGTTAAACTATTAGCTCGCTTCCATGCAGGTACCTGTCCTGGCAATTTCCGGGGGCTCCCCTGCTCTATTGGAAGCTCATTTCTCTCAACTGAGCAGATATGGGCTCTAGACTTTTCTCCGGAACTCGGTTACCTGGTGGGAGGCTCTGTTCAGCCACACAAAATGTTCCACACCAAAGGGGTAGTCTGGCCTCTCCCTTCTGCCCCTGCTCTGAAAAGCAATGAAACATGATGACCCTCCTTTCCCTGGGTGCTTATAATCCTATGAGTAACATCGAATGGAGGACTGGCTCTCTTATCTTCATGCAGAGTGCTGGCTGCCTGAGTGGTATGGCTTCACACAGTCCAGAAAAAGGTCCTGATACTGCTGATGCCTCACACACTTCCTCTCTGATGTACAAGTTTCTTTTTAATAAGGACTCAATTTTTTATTTCACAAATGAGGGCAGACAACAGGCAGGACCTCAGAGAGAGAGAGAGAGAGAACACTAAAGAGAGATTTATACTACAGTGTGAATGACTGATACAGAGCCCTTGGAGGAAAAGGTTGTGAGAGACAGGCAGATACCTGACTTTCTGATAAGCACATGCCTGTGATGGTTCGAGCTGCAGGCATCTTAGAATTCAGCTCCTCCATGTTTCAAGGTCACAATCTAAAGCCCTGACATTATTATGCACCTGAACAAAAGGTGGATTAAGAGTCAGAAGGCAGGGACCAAACTCTTAGCTCTGCCATTTTTTAATTGTGTGACCTTGGGGGGGAAAAAAAAGCCACATCAGCACTGTGAGCCAGTTTCCTCATCTGTAAAACGGGGATGGGGCCAAATGAGATAATATGAGTGAATGTATTTTGTTAATTCTAAAGCACTAGGGGATGTCAGGGGCCACTACCACTGAGCCCAAAAGAAAGAGCATCACTCTCCACCAGCAACCCCATCCACAGCTGTCCAGGCAGAGGATGCCTGCGTCCCACAGCACAGTGTGCACACTGGACCAGGCGACTGAGTGTCATTGGCTAATGTCAATGACTAATGTCATTGGCTCCTTGTCGGTCCATACCTGGGCTGGGTCACTGTCCACTCTCATACCCCCTGACCAGGACAGGTCTAGCACGCTCTCTCCTAAGAAAAGGAGCTCAGGAAATGCTGCTTGAATCACAGAGACTTGGCTGCAGACCCCCAGCCTTGCAGAGTGGGGTGTGGGGTCAGGCCCCATCCAAGAAAGGAGGTGCAGGCTTTGGAAGTGGTGTAGGCTGAAGCACTTTCTGTAGCAAACCACTCTTGTTCTTGCTAAGGCCCTGGAGCTGAAAGCCCTGTCTCCCTGCCCAGAGCACAGGAAGGCATCTACCAGCTGTCTGAACAGCACGGGATAGCAAGGTAGGAGCGAGAGGCTCTCCCTGACTTCTTCCCTGGGGTGCGGCAGCCCAGAGGCTCTTGTGTGCTCACTCCTTCCCCTGACCTCCCAAGGCCTCTAGGAGGTGTTGTGATTTCCAGATCACAATCTGGGGCTCGGGTGTGAGGGGGCACAACTGGGGCCTGACTGAGGCCTTACAGTCAGACCAGCTCCCTTCCACGGGACCTCCAGTGGCACCAGGAAGTCAACGGTCCTTTGATCTCTTCAGTGAAAGGGAACGCCATACTCTTAACGCAGAGAGCCAATGGTTTTCTTTAAAAACACCATACATTACAATCCCTCCAGAATAATTTGTTTCTAATCAGAAACATCCCATCATCTCAGTGGTGATTAATGCCTCCGGTCTTGAAACTGAAACATCTCAACTTGTGATCAAAAGTCTCACTATTCTAGAAAGAAATGTGATTTCCTCCTCTCCCATTTTAAGTGACATCTCCCTGCCCCCAGGTCGAATACCCAGCATTTAGCGGGTGGAAACAATGATTTGCACAGATCTGGAAATAGCTGGTATCCCAGGAGGACAGGTCATTTTTCAAACATGGCAGAGAGTAATAATGCCCTCAGCAGGAATGGGAATGTGAGGATTGTCCCACGCAGGGGACCCAGGTTGGGGTTCAGCCATGTGCTGAGGCTGGGGGAGGGGCCTTGCCTCCCCACAGTTCTGGGTGCTGTTCTCAGGCACCCTCACCCAGCTACTGGAGAAGACTGGTGCCAGCCCCTTCCCAAGGGATGACTGGTCCTTCTTGCTTCGGTGGGGGCAGGACAGCACCTGAGGCATGTCCTTAGACTGGCCCGTCCATCACCTCCCTAGAGACATGCTAATCTTTCTCAACAGCACCTTGGGGCCAAGTAACAGGAGATTTCTTAGAAGCAAAATGTCAAAGTTTCTAGATCACTGAGGCTCTGACAGCCCTCAGAGTTCTATTGACTTTCCTTTTGGGCAGCTTGTTTGAAGCCTTCAAAGTCTGGCACGTGGTGGTTTGGGGGCTGGTTATAGAAGAGGATTTAAAAGTGTACCATGTGTGTGATGAGGGCACTGTCCACAAGCCGTGAAGCCAAGCTAAGAGGTCAATGGCAAAGCAAATATAGTCCAAACAAGTGTGAATATCAGGGTAACATTCATCCAGTGGAATCCACTTATGTTGGACAGTTGCCCAGTGAATGAGGACCAGGACCCCCCTGGGGAACTGTATCCTTTCCATTCTCCAGAGAAGAAATGGGGAAAAGCAACAGGCAGATTTTTAGAACTGTGCTGTACAGATCTCTGCACCTGGGGGAGGGGCAGCCCACCTGGTGATGGCAGTGGAGGAGGGAGTGGTGGCGAGGCCAACGGTCAGGGTGTGGTCCCCTGGTTCAGTTCTGTGTGGCCCCTGCCCCATCATGCTCGCTCCCAGTACATTTGTGCCTATACGGACTTCCAGTTCTGGGGCCAAGTTCTCACTTTGGGAGGTCAAGTCTTCCCTGGGCCCTAGCTCTGGCCAGACCTGCTGGGGACGGGGCAGCTGGAAGCATGGGAGAGCACGCCCCCCTTCCATGCTGAGTACTCTCCCTCTTGGCCCTGTGTGCACCAAGCCAGTGCCATCAGATACCAGCCCTGAATAGCAGCCGAGATCATCACAGGCCATCAAGCTGTCCTGTTTTTATGGCCAGGGGTCACTGATCAAGCTGGCTGTGCTGAAGAGTAGGCTCTGTGGCCTTCCAATGCCTTTCCAGAAAGCTGGGAGGCATTATTCACCATGGCCTGGCTAGTCAAGAGGCCGGCCAGCTAAGGGCTTGACCTCACTGGTGAACCTGGTGGGAGAGGGAGTTTGCTGGATGGCAAACCAGCCTCCGCAGCCAAGGAGGGGCGCTTGAACAATGGAGGAGGGCGAGTGGGGTAGCATGGTGTTGGGCCTCTCAGGTATGACTTACATTCATATCCTGGGGTTCTGTACCTCCCCACACCAGGAAGTTCAGGGTGTTAAGAAAACCGAAGTGTCCATCTGGTTTTCGAAACCAGAATGGTGAGGCTCGAGAAGGCCAGGCTCTGGAGAGCTGATGACCGTCTGTGGGACATGCTGTGGCTCAAAAGTACCATCATAGGGCCTCCGGAGCGCTTCTCCATGTGGCCTGAGCTCTGACTAGTGGTTCAGGAGCTTGGACTCTGGCAGAGGGGTATAGGCCAGTCCCTTCATCTCTGAACATCTACTGACTCTTCTAGAAAACAGGACTAAGGACCTGGCTGGAGAGCACAGGTGCAGGGGTAGACCTCAAACAGAAAACTACGCAAGGTGCCTCATACTCTGGTGGCTGCACATGGCCCAGGCCCTCCCTGAACCCTCCTCCACTCTGCTTCTTGCCCAGGGACATCTGTGACCATGGAAGTCCCCCTTCACTAGCACAGGTGACATGTGGGGTGTGACCACAGGACCCTTCTAATTCCTTGGGTAGAATGACAGCTTTGTTCCAATCCACACCTGGATATTTGGAGTCTGGACAATGGTCTTCTGCCTCTTACTATGTTGGAGAGCTCCCCTTCCATGTCTTCTGACAATTCTGACACCTATGTGAACCTGATACCTATGATGCCTAGTCTACAAGAAAACTCCCAAGTGTTTTCTTGTAGACTAGAACCCAAACTGTTGAGAGCTCGCTTCCATTTGGCTGGGCCTTTGGGATACACTGGTGACCTTTCTCAAGCTGGGTCTGACGCCCTTGTCTAGGAGACATTTCTTGGCACGGTTGTATAAAAGGCTGGGCCCTCTGATTGATAAGACAAAGTCAGATGAGGTCAGAACAGGTTAGTCCTGGGGACTGTGCCTCACCACAGTGTAAACACTGGGTGCTGGGTTTGGGGCTGAGATGTCCAAGAGCTACTCACACTTACTATAATGCCTTGATAGCTCCGAGCATCTCTGAGAAACAGGCAGGGCCAGTGTTAATGAGTCTCTGTTCCAGAGATAAAGAGAATGAGGGCCAGAGAGGTTAAGATTTGTTAAACGGTGCGACAGAGCTGTAACTCAGCCCCTTGATGCCTCAAGTCACAGGACTCCAGCTTCTAATGGCATTTTTGCAAGGCCTTTGAAGTGAAGTTCAAGTGAGGCCTTCCTCCAATGGAAGACACATCCTGGCAACTCCATCCTAAATGTTATTACATCCACGCAGAAACTGGACTGTCGGCCCTGGTTCTATTGCTCTGGTCAGATCTACTGATCAGGGAGTAAATAAAAAGGAGGTGTTTTTGGTCTTCCCCAAATTTGCAGTTATCCAGAGGCTGCATTTTAGCACAGCTGGCAAACTGAAACCTGACCTATTTGGCTTTTATGTCCTCCAGGGGCTTGGAGGAGACTGTATGCTCACTTGCAGGAAGGTGGCATTTCTGCAAGGCCTGGTCTGGATAAGTCTTGCTTTCCAATGACCAAACCATCTCTCCTTCCACAAAGCAGAGGCAGAAAGCAAATTATTGTCTGGACCAGGCAGCTAAAGCAAAACATAGAGTGGCTGGAGGAGTGTGAGGGGCTGGAGTGCCCCTTCCTGGGGAAAGGTGCCAGGCCTGCTTGGCCCCAGGTCATGGTGGCCAAGCAAGGACACAGGCCACACTGCCACGTTGCCAGATATCTAGATAGGAGCCACAAATTCAGATTTTCAGGTGAAACCACCGTGTTTTTAAATGTTGGTAATGAATTCCAGAACGTTTATGATATCGTGCAGGCCACACAAAAACTGGGGGCAATTGGGCCACCAGTTTGCAAACACAGGGTGAAGAGACATCAAGAGAAATAAACGGGGAGTCTTCAGTTGCAAAGACCAAAAAGGAAACATAAACATCCTTGAAGCTGCCATTAGAAATTTCCCTCAGCCAGTCAGAGGTTATCAGAAATTCTACAGTTCTTGGGAAAGAGTTCTCTAGCAGGCCTCCTGGCCGGTGGTCATGTGTCACAGCAGTACTTACCTCAGCACCCACCCCCCTGGCCCGGAAAACAGGCATCATAGGTATCAGGTTCACAGAAACCAGGGGAATGAATAAAAGAGCTGAAGAGGAAAGCAGTTTTTGTGTCTGATTTACGTTGCAGTGCCGTTTCACCATCTCTTCCCCCAACCCCGGGCTGCAGGCCAGGCTCTGGAAGATGGCCCTTCCTTTCTGCCACACCCTACCCTCCCAGAACCCCCATCCCTGCATCCTGTGGGCCCTCACCCAGGGGTCCTGAAAGTGAAGGGAAGTGCTGTTTGCCTCTGAGGCCCCTCTGCAGCCGCCTCAGCCAAGGCTCCCCCATGTTTACAAGGCTTTTGTGATGGCTGGTGGCCAAGTCCCCCGCGGAATGCTGGGGCACAGCCAGCACGCAGCACAGGAAAGCCAACTGGCATCGGGAGCACCCTGCTTCATGCTCTGGGGGGCCTTCGGTTTCCTTCCGACTGCACGCAGCACAGGGGCACAGGCAGGTGCAGAGCCTGGAGAGAAAGTGAACTTTCCCAGGTGGCCTGGGACTGCCTCACGCCAGGGAGGCCCAGGGTGACTTCCAAGCTCTGGCTTGCAGAGTGTCCTGCGCTGCTGGGCAGGGTGGAGATGCAGACCCGCCACTCACCTTGGACCAGTCTCCAGTCTTCCACTCGTAGCAGCCTGAGTAGTCCTCGCACACCTCCTCTGCTTTGGGCCTCGTGGATGCGTCGCATTTTCCTTGTGAATTGGTGCATGTCACAGTTCGTTTCTGCGTCCCTTTGCCGCAGGTGGCTGAGCACTGCAAGACACCGTTGGGATGGTTGACCCTGTCTGGTTCAGTTCAAGGTCATCAATGTCTATTAAGTTGCAACCGTGTGCCAGACCCAGTGCTGGGGATGTAAGGATGAGGATGCTTCTATAGGCATCTAGAGTCTGAGGCACATGGTTCCAGCTGTGACTCAGCCAAGTGACCAGGGATGGGGAGAGCTTGAGGTACCCAAAAGACCAAACTCAGAATTTACTGGCCTGCTACCAGGTCCAAAAGACCAACACAGTGGAGAAGTTCAAGGGGCAAATGCTGGTAGATCCCTTCAGTGGAGCAGGGGACAGGGCCAGGGAAGCCAGCTTAGGATGCCCATGCAAAGACTTCTGACGCCCATGACTCCTCCTGGCTGGCCTCCAGCTCCATGCACACTACCTGGGCCAGCCTGGGGCAAAAGCACAGGATCGGGGCGGAAAAGGTGGAGATGCAAAGCCAAGCCATAGGTGACTTTCACCTTAGGCCGTTGGTAAGGTCTTGCAGAGAGCTACAGTGACTGTGTTAGGTGTGGATGCCAAGAATGTCACCGAGCAATGGTCCCTGTGATGATTTACCTACTTCCCAGGAGACACTGCAAGAGAAAGTATGGTGAGGGGACCCAAAGAGGGCCTGAGGAATGACCAATCATGTGCGAGCCCTGAGAGTTCAAGATTCCCACGCCCTCGGGCAGGAAGAGCCTTGGAAGAAGGGAGGAGAGATGGGGTAATGGGTAAACATGGCGGACCTGCGGGGTGTAGCTGGACCCAGCTTCTGGCATGCTCCCTCTGAACTCAGGGAGGGACCTCCCCAGGCTCCGACAGAGCTTACCACCTTAAAACAAAGAAGGAAGCCCAGGAGGACAGACCTATGACCTTGGGAGGACGGGACTGACAGCATACATGATCCAGCCAGCAACAGGGGGCAACACAGCCTGCAAACCCAGGGAGCTCTCCCTCCTATTTGTGGGGTATGGAAGCCCTGCACGTCTCTACCACAGAAACAAAATGTCATTTGTGGAGATGGTGGGCTGAAGGCTGCATTCTGCCAAGAGGTACAGACAGAGTGAACCCCAGGCTCCCAACAGCTGGGTCCCAGAGCTATGTGGGGGGACAGCCCATCCACTGTGGTAGCACAAAATGGAGCCCTCATGATTCAAGCATCTGCTTTCATACTTGCTTGATTTACCAGAAACATAGAGCAGTGATATTTTTGAGACACAGCAAACTTGATTTTTTAAAAAGTTCCACTGTGTCCCCTGGGAAAATGCATCTAAAGGACAAAAGTTGTTCTTTATATTTCTATTATTAACATTTATCCCAAAATGTTATATAGCTCTATTTTTCCGATGAGTTCAATTTAGCTCTCTGAAGTTTTTGTTTTGTTTTGTTTTGTTTTTCAGACTTAGCTGGCTTATTTTAGAAGAAACACACATACTTCAGAACTGGCTGTGGCATCATCTGGGGGGAGGTGGAGAGCATGCGTATTTGATCCCGTGTGTGGGTGAGGGGTTGGCTCAGAACCTTGGAGGCAAGGGGTCAGTCCAGAGCAGGTGTTACCCTCTTGCAGTGGGAGCCTAGGTGACTGAGTTGAAGGTCAATCTCTCTGCTTCTATGCTTGGTGATGCTCCCTGACCATTTCAGTAGCTCTGCCCACACCCACGCTCCTTCTTCAACTAGAAACCTACTTACCACTTCTGCCAGAGTTCCTGCATCATCTTACTTATTCTGCATTCCCTGTCCCTTTCCATCCCCTGCCCTTGAATTTCAGATGCTAATGTCTAATCTGGTTCTTGACCAAACCTTGGTTCAGCCCTTCTGAGCAGCAGCCCTGGAAGCCTGAAGTTTTGAGAAAAGGGCAGCATTGCAGGTGAGCCTTTCTCTGGAGGAACTGAGAACAGGAGACAGTCACTATCTTTTGCTTCCTTCCTGGTAACTGCTCCTCATTCTAACAAAGCTTGGAAGAAGCTGGGGGAGAGATAGGAAGGGCAATCAACAGATGCCAGCTCTACAAAGGCAACTTCTGCAGTCAAATAAATTTCTCTACCATGAGAAATTTAAACCCATTTGTTTCTGGATGAAGAAACATTAAAGAAGAAACATTTAAGGCTTCAGCAGTGGGGTGCCTGGGAGGCTCAGTCAGTTAGGCATCTGCCTTCAACTCAGGTCATGATCCCAGCTTCCTGGGATTGAGCCCCATGGTGGGCTCCCTGCTCAGCGGGGAGCCTGCTTCTCCCTCTCCCTCTACCCCTCTCTCTGCATATGCTCTTTCTCTCTCTCTCAAATAAATAAATAAAATCTTTAAAGGGGCTTTAGCATGTGGTGAAGCAATAGAAACACCAGTTTGGTGAGTATCTCGTGAATGAGGGCAAGATTTGATTCCAAATTGACTGTTCAGAAAGAGGCATTTGGCTCGAGCCTGAACTGAGCCAGAAGGAGACTGGTGTGGATACTATTTCAGCATTAGGATCAGGTACACTCAGAGATACAGATGTGAAACTAGAGATATTTCTTTAAACCTTGCTTTAGTTGTCTCACATTTTCCAATCTGGTATTCTTAATGCTATGATGATAGTTGATAATGTCAGCCTTGGTTACTTTGGTAAGGACTTTTTTTTTTCTATTAAAAAGAGTCTGGATGGAAAATTTATGGCTTTGATCTGATTAAAGCATAAATTTTGTTTGGATCAAGAGCTAGTGATCAAGGACCTCAGGCTCAAGGTCGGGGGCAGGGTGGTGGTGGAACTGCATGCCTGCCCCAACCCCTCCAGCAAGTAGTCCCCCTCCCTAAAAGAGGTCCCTTGAATGTTCAACTTACAATCCTAAGTATATATAAAAAATAAAAATTTTAAACTCTTTTCCCTAAAATATCATAAAGTGCAGGATAAAGTCTCAGGTCTTCAAATGTGTATATGTCAAGATCTGTCTGAAAAGTAAACCCCATTTCTGAGCAGCCAAGGGTAGACTTTTCGCTCATTAAGAATGGGCTGAATACTTTCTTATTCAAAATAATTCCAACTGTTTGGCAATAAAAAAGAACTTTAAAAATATTTTCCACACTGAAGAGTGTCTTGGATTTAGCCTTTCTGACTTTCCTAGAACACATTTGATGGAGGACCTGAGGGAAACTTGCCCTTTATTCAAGCTATTTTTTGTTTTATGGCCAGTCAAAATCATTAATGCAAAGTCAACACAAAGCCTTGAAGGATGATATTAACAAAGATAAAATATTTCCAGAATCAGTCTTTCAAGTTAAAACTTAAGGCTTAACTGACCTCTTTCCAAAATGTTTTATGGCATGAGATATGTGACTCCAACTTGTATACTAAAAACTGTCCCTCCAAGTGTCTGCTTTGCCTCTTATAATCTGCAAAGACTGACACAGAGTTCAGAGAAAACCTTTGAAACTGCCTTCCCAATCTGATGGCACTAGAATTCAAATACACCAAAAGAAAATTAGAAGGTCAGCTGGTTAGTCAATTGGTATGTTTACCTACGTAATTACCTCCCCAACCACCCACCCAAACATCCATCCATCCATCCATCCATCCACCCACCCACCCATCCATCCATCCATCTACCCACCCACCCAACCAACCATCCATCTATCCATCCATCCATCCAACCACCCACCCAACCATCCAACCATCCACCCATCATCCATCCATCTTTAAATGAGAATTTTCTAAGGAACTGGGATTGAACTGTGGTAAATATTACCAAAAACATACATATGATCAAAAACACATTACCCATGTTTGTTTAGCCATATTGTCTTCTCAGTTGGAAGTTAGGAACACATGAGCTAGAATACATCTTTTTTAGTTAGCTAGGGGCTGGCAAGCACTGTGATACTTGGGATTGAGTCACAAATAGCATAGAGGGAAAGGCACCATGTTGGGGTCCCTGTGGACAAGGCAGCCCGGGCACCCACCTGTGACCACTCAGATGCCTCCCAGATGGACAGGCAGTCTTGGCCTTCACAGCTCTGCACTGGTGCTGGCCGGGGGCCTGGGCAGTAGAGGGGCCGTGTGGTGACGTGGGTGCCGTCTTGCAGCTGGTATACGCAGGTTACCTCACGATGCTGGATCCCCTTCTCACAGGTAGCTGAGCAGGGGCTCCATGGGCCTGCCACCCACCTGTCCAGGAGAAGGAAAGACAATGAGAAAATAACCGGGTGGGGAGGCCAGCTGCCCCAAGGGGCCTTCCAGACACATCATGGAGTCTTGGGCCTGTAGCATGAGGGAGGGAAATGGATATAGAGAGCTTTGCAATTGACATGCAAAATAATTCTGAAGTAGTAGAGCAGAGGGAGTCACATGAGTTAAACGGGTCAAAGGCTTATTCAAAACAGAAATCCTTCTGCTCACAACAGCTCTATGGCAGATATAATTATTGGTCCTGAGTGGTTGCTCTCTCTGGGGCGGGATCACATATCCCACCCACTGTCTACGTCATGTTTTGTTCAATGGGGTGTGAGTGGACATGAAGCTGGCCATTTCCCAGCAGAAGCTTCGAATGTGATTGTGTTGTTTGGCTCTGCTTCTCTCTGTTTCCTGCCCTCTGCCATGAGAATAGCAGGTCCCACCATGGGAATCTCCGACATCTGACCTCTGCCATAACAGGACATGGCTGTCAGCCACTGAGAGGCTCAGGTGGTTTGTGACTACAACAAAACCTGACCAGCACGGTCCCTGACAAAGGACACCCAGGGCCAGCTTGAACACACCAGGACCAGGGACTTCCTGGTCCTCCAAAGAGTGGAGGGCCTTCTTGGGTGGGGACAGTCATTCTTGAGGAGGCAAGTTGTGGGCTGGGACAAGACTGAGCTGGTGACAGTGCTCCACTAAAATTTGGCTTAACTGCCTTCCATTTCAATGACCAGGGTCTCAGCCTGGTGTGGCAAGAAGCTAAGCTATTGGAAATCACGATTTCTCAGGACACAAATGGGGCTTTGAATGCCTTTTTGGGGACACAAAAGGACCCTCTCCTCTGTCGGTCCCTGCATGAGCCTCAGATCCTCCCAGCTCCCAGGAGCTCACCACTTGACAACATGGCTGAATCCGGGGTGCCTGGGTGGCTCAGTGGGTTAAAGCCTCTGCCTTTGGCTAAGGTCATGATCCCAGGGTTCTGGGATTGAGTCCCGCATCGGGCTCTCTGCTCAGCAGGGAGCCTGCTTCCCCACTGCCCTGCCTGCCTCTCTGCCTACTTGTGATCTCTGTCTGTCAAATAAATAATAAATAAAATCTTTTTTAAAAAGGGCTGAATCCACTGATGGCCAGGTCTGATAACCATTCAGTTCTTCCTCATTAGTTGGAATAGCCCTAAGCTCCTGAAACCAATTCTGATCATGTTCTACTGTTAGAAATGTCGGTGGTGTCTTCCACCCTGGCAGGGTTCTTGAGGGGACACTAGGTGGTGCCAGGCCTCTCTTCATTTCCAGGTCCAGCTTACTTGCTCATTCATCTATCCCAGCGCGGCACATGCACGGAGGGCTTCCCATGTGCCAGGCACTGTTCTAGGTTCTGATGATGAGGCAGGGAACAAAACAAAGCCCTGTCCTCTGAATCTTAGCCTCCCGATGGGGACAGACAGTAAACCAAGGAAGGATACAAAGTAGACTATATATAGTGTATAGTAGATCTATATATTTATGTCAACTATGTCTATCAGTATATATACCCAATATATAGTTGATATATAGAGGATGATAAAGATACACAGAATGATTTATAAAGAATGATAACACAATAGACCATACATAGTGTATACTATACATCCTACATGAAAAGAGAAGATGCCACATGGTGGGTAAATGCTTTAGAGAAAAGTAAAGCTATGGAGGGAAGACCGGGGAGGAGGTGAGGGGTGAGCACTTAAGGTGGCAGGGATGGTCCCATGGATAAGCTGACATGTGAGCAGAGCCTAGAAGTAAGCAAAAAAGTCATCATGTAGTTCCTTGGGAAAGGACTGCTAGGCAGAGGACACAGTGGGTGCAAAGGCCCTGGAGAAGAGTGTGCTGGCAGGGCTGAGGAACAGCATGGGGTCTGGTGTGGCTGGGGGAGGGCTGAAAAGAGAGAGGGGCAGACAGAGGAACATGGGAGAGGACAGGGTGAGATCCTACAGGCCCTGGTTGGCCACTGTGGCTCTTGTTTGCATAAGATGCAGTCACATGGGGTTTGGTGAGAGGAGTGATGTGCCCTCCAAGCTCAGAGAGGGTCATTCTTGCTCTGGGCAGATACCAGTCTACAGGGCAGCAACGAGGAGACTACTGCACTAGTCAAGGCAGGAGATGAGGGTCATTTTTATTAGCTGGGGGTGGTGGCAGTGGTTGGGCTAAACTTTGAGAAAATTTTGGGAGCTACCCAGGCCCTCTCCCCTCCACCTCTATATTGTTCTTCCTTGTCTGTTAGTGCAAGCTCAGGCCTTGAGCTCAAGCTCTTCTGACTTCCAGTCCCCTTGGTAGAGCTCCTCACTGTCTTCTAAGCCCCTGCAGGGAAGCTCTTCTTACCAGATCCCTTGCCTATGCTGTGGGATGGAAGTGACCGTGTCTACCCTGGAGTGTGAGGACAAGGGACATATTGCCTGTAAGCTGCTCACACCAACACCTGGCACACTTAAGCCTATATAACTCTTGGTAATTGTTCTTCTTTATCTCCTCAGTAGGTGATAATGAAGTCCTAGAGAGCAATGAGCAAATCTTGCCCCAATTTTAGCCTGGACAACACTCAAAATGAAACCAACTCCTACCTATTTTTCCTCTTCTGGTCTTAGGAGTAACAGGATCGCCTTCTTAAATATTTGAAGATAGCTCTTTTGTTCCCCTTTTAAGTTTTCTCTTAACTTGATAAGGATAATTTGCATGTGGCAGATTCTGAATCCTTTCCCTTCTAATTCTCTAATCAGTCACTACTATTCTCAAAATGGATTGCTTTGTTGTGGGCAAAATGGCCCAGATGTGGTCTGAAAGCATCAGGGGAGAATGTGATGATTTTTTCCCCTCTTTAAAGGGAGGCTCTGTGTTCATTAAAGTAGCTCAACTCCACACTATGTCTGTTTTAAACAAGCAGACTGCACCTCTGTTACCTCCTATGACTTCTTTTTTTCCTCTCCCGAACTGACTCTCAGCCAGATTTCCTTTGTCCTGACCTTTTGCCATTGACTTTGTGAATGCAAATGTGAGGTTCTAGCCAGAGACCTGTTTGGTGCTACTGCATTGACCTCAACCATGGAAAAGGCTTCATATCCTCCTGTTTTTTTTTTTTTTTTAAGATTTTATTTATTTATTTGCGTGTATGAGAGAGCAAGAACATGAGGTGGGGGGAGCAGAGGGAGAGGGAGAAGAAGACTCCCTGCTGAGCAGGGAGCCCCATGCAGGGGCTCGATCCCAGGAGCCCAGGATCATGACCTGAGTTGAAGGCAGACTGAGCCACCCAGGTGCCCCCTAACTGGAATTCAGATAAAAACTTACAATAAAAACACTGATGGGAAAATATCTGGGTGTCCCTGCTCATGGCAGCATTACTCATGGTAGCCAAAAGGCGAAAGCAAGCCAAGTGTCTGTTGGTAGATACACAGGTAAACAAGGTATGCTAAGTTTGTACCACGGGGATAAGATTCAGCCTAAAAAGGAAGGCGCTCTTGTCCCAGGCTGCAGCATGGATGACCCTGGGGGACATTATGCTGAGCAAAATAAGCAAGTCACGAAAGTAGACATCCTGAATGATTCCGGTTGGGTGAGGCAACTGGAGTAGATTCAGAGAGACTGAAAGTGGAATGGGGGCTACCAGGTGGGAAGGAATGGGGAGCTCATGTTTAATGGGCGTGGAGTTGCGCTTGCACAAGAGGTCTATAGACTTCTGGAGATGGTCGGCTGTCATGGCTGCACAGCTCTGTGAACGTACTTCATGCCACCGATCTGTAACTTAACAATGGTTAAGGTGGTAAATTTTTTTTTAATTTCAATGTATTTTTTATTTTTTTTTAAAGATTTTTTTAAAAAATTTATTTATTTGACAGAGAGAGATCACAGTAGGAGAGAGGAAGGGAAGCAGGCCCCCTGCTGAGCAGAGAGCCCGATGTGGGACTCGATCCCAGGACCCTGAGATCATGACCTGAGCCGAAGGCAGCGGCTTAACCCACTGAGCCACCCAGGCGCCCTCAATGTCTTTTTTAATTAAAAAAAATTTTTTTTTATTTTCAGTGTAACAGTATTCATTGTTTTTGCACCACACCCAGTGCTCCATGCAATCTGTGCCCTCTATAATACCCACCACCTGGTTCCCCTAACCTCCTACCCCCTGGCCCTTTCAAAACCCTCAGATTGTTTTTTAGAGTCCATAGTCTCTCATGGTTCTCCTCCCCTTCCAATTTCCCTCAACTCCCTTCTCCTCTCTAACTCCCCTTGTCCTCCATGCTATTTGTTATGCTCCACAAATAAGTGAAACCATATGATAATTGACTCTCTCTGCTTGACTTATTTCACTCAGCATCATCTCTTCCGGTCCCGTCCATGTTGCTACAAAAGTTGGGTATTCATCCTTTCTGATGGAGGCATAATAATCCATAGTGTATATGCACCACATCTTCCTTATCCATTCGTCCATTGAAGGGCATCTTGGTTCTTTCCACAGTTTGGCGACCGTGGCCATTGCTGCTATAAACATTAAGGTACAGATGGCCCTTCTTTTCACTACATCTGTATCTTTGGGGTAAATACCCAGTAGTGCAATTGCAGGGTTATAGGGAAGCTCTATTTTTACTTTCTTGAGGAATCTCCACACTGTTCTCCAAAGTGGCTGCACCAACTTGCATTCAAGGTGGTAAATTTTACATGTATTTTACTATAATTTAATTAAAAAAAAGTGATGGTTAGAAACAGGGAGTAGAGACATGAGAAAGGGACAAGGAGGTGAAGTGTCTCCTCTGTCCCAGGGAGGCATGGATGAGGCAGGAAACAAGGCTGGTGCTCAGCTCCATGCAGCCATGTTGTGGCCATAAAGCATCCGTGCGGAGCATCCTCACAGCCCTGCCTGAGAGATGGGAGGAGCTGGCTCACAGTGATCAGAGATATTTTTCAACTAGATGATGATGATGATGATGATGATGATTTTGTTTCTGATCTTGACAAATACCTCAGCGAGGTATGGGGAGAAAAAAAAATGACTTTCTGGAAACTGGTTTTTGTGGCTGAACCATTTTACCAGAATGAGTACATGGCTGCAGGAAGCTGGTCTACAGTGGTGGACCATCTCCATGCAAGTAAACATCTGAGGAAAATTCCATTAATTAATTCCAAGTCCAGGAATTTGAGAAAGGAACTGCTATTCCATAAAACAATTCATATAACAACTGAAGTCTGATTTTTTTTTTTTTTAAACACTCATTCCCTCTCAAAACCTTAACAGTGACATTTACTAGCTAAGTTTGAGTTCGCAGATCTTCTTAAAACAAATTCTTGAGGAATCCACTGTTAATGCTCCTTTAGTTCAGGTCACCCTTCCTTAGTTCCTCTGGAGTGAGGAAGGATTCCTTTTCTGTCTAATAGGAAACAGATGGCTCCTCCACACACACTTCAAGTTTGACCGTTCTAATCAGAACCTACCTGAGACCTTGTATTATTATTATTTTTACTATTGCTATAGCAAATAACCATAAATGGAATGGCACAAAGTAACAGATTTAGCACTTGACACTTTGGGAGGTTGGAAATCTGACATGGGTCTCCCTAGTCTAAAATAAAGGCTCTGCTCCCAGGGCTGCTTCCTTCTGGAGACTCTGAGAAGACCTGCCTTTTCCAGCTTCCAGACACTGCCCCCCATTCCTTGGCTCGTGTTCTTTTTCTCCATCTTCAAAGTTAGCAGCTTCAGGTCAAGTCCTTCTCACACTGTATCCCTCCAGCGTTCTTGTGTACCCTCCTCCCCTCTTTTAAGAACCTTTGTGATTGTACTAGACCTGTGTGGATGCTATAGGATAATCTATTTTAAGGCTAAGCTGATTAGCAACTGTATTAGTCTGTGAGGGTTGTGGGAGAAAGGACCACAAACTAGGTGGCTTGAACCATCAGAAAATTATTCTCTCATAGTCCTGGAGGTTAGAAGTTAAAAGTCAAAGTGTTGGTAGGCTTGGCTCCTTCTGAGGGCTCTGAGCGATCTGTTCTATGCCTCTTTCCTCGGTTGTAACAACAGCTGGCCATCCTTGGCATTCCTCGCTTGTGCGAGTGTTTCTCCAATCTCTGCTCCTGTCTTCACATGGCGTCTGCCCTGTGTCTCTATGTCCTTACATAGCTGTCTTTAGAAAGACTACAGTCAGATTAGCTCAGGGGCTCACCGGCTTCAGTATGACCTCATCTTCGCTAATTACACCTGTAATGACCCTATTTCCAAACAAAGTCACATTCCGAGATACTAAGGCTAGGACTTCAACATCTTTTTTGGGGGCGGGGGTGGGGTTGGTTGGGGGAAGGATACAATTCAATCCAGAGCACAAATTTAATTCCAGTTGCAACCCTCTGCCTCCCTCATTTCCCTTTGACACGGAACTCAGCATACGCAGGAGTTCTGGGAATTAGGATATAGACATGTGTTGGGGGGGGGTGTTATTTTGCCTACCCCAGACCCATCATATTCACAGTTCTGAGAAATTTCAGCTTTTATTCAAAATGCACATTCTATTCAAATTTTAATTTGGCTGAGATTTAAACTAGGCAAAGATCTTGTGAAATCTGCTGAAATCTGACTTGGTGATTACAAAGAACAAATAACATATTCAAAATCCTGCTCTTTTCACATGGATATTTTATGTTGAATATCAAGTGAATCCCAAATATAGACAACCAGAGAGAGAACATGGGTAGGTCATTCACTTTCAACAAGTTCAAACTAAAGAAAAAAAAATAGCATGAGATGTATTTCAATACAAGAGGTGCTTGAGCTAACAAGTGTGTCTATGGGATTCAGTCAACTTTATCCATCTCTAAAATGCATCACTAAGAAGGGTCTGGCATTGGCTGAGCACCAGTCTGGGCCGACCTCTGTGCCAGGGATGTTCTCTGTATTGACTAAATTAACCAAAGGAAGGAAATGAGATGTTCATATGTGACAATCTGAGCAGTTCTTACAGAGACAAATACCAGGCATGGCATCATATAGGCCACATGTAAAATATCACAGCTTAGAAAGGATGATGCAAAACAGATCCAAAGCTCCAGGAAGCTGCAGGGCAAGTTAAAGAGAGAACAGCTACTATACAAAGTACAGTTGCTTTGTTCAACCTTGGCTTACATGTCCCCCAGGCACATGAGTGTCAACTTTATGCCAAGTTCTCAACTGAGCGCTGGGGCACTTGGCTCAGTGTCCCTACATTCATGAAGCTCAGGCAATTGTGTGGTCCTTGGGGGAAAGAGAAACATATAAACAGACAATTTCTTCACTATCTGATAAGTGCTGTGGAGGAAATGGAGTTTGAGTTGGATCCAAGGTGAAGTTGGCCCATCACAGAAGCCGGGCTCAGTGCTCTCACAGAGAGAGCCTGCTATGATATGCCAAGGGGTGAGAGAGTGAGGCCGCCCAGTTTGGGACAGCTGGTACTCAAAGAGTACTTAAAGGTGGGTGGAAGAGAAGTTGCCTTGGGTGTCTCAGGTAATCATGAAACTTGGAGAAAGGTGATGGCCTTCACCGAGGCAGTAGTGGAGAAGTGGAAAATGGACTCAAAGCTGTTTAAGAGTGAGACTGACAGGGCTTTGGGTATGTGGGGCCAGAAACAAAGGGGACAAGAGTCAAGATCAGGATTCCAGTGGGCTCAGAGGACACCAATGCTGCCTCCACAGTGATGCAGAACACAGGGAGAAGACTTGGCCTGGGGGGCAGAAGGGTGGGCACCACTTTGAGAAGGTCAGGTTGAAGCACCTCTGGGAGCTGAGTGGTGCTGGGAAGGGTCCGCAGGGGCAGTTCTGGCGTTCAGGGGTGTGGTCTGGGGTGGGGACTCAGGGTGGGAAGTCATCAGCAAGAAGGTCATGGTAGAGAGCCGGTAAGAACAACTCACCTGGGGAGCTTCTACAGGGAGAAAAGAGAACAGAGGACAGATGGCAGGGGCCAGGAAGGTGAGCATCTATGACTGGAATAAGGAGAAGGGGCAAGACTGTTCAAGAAATGCCAGATAGGGTTGGGTTGGAAGAGGCCTGAAAAGTATTTTCTGGATTTAGCCACAAGGAGGTGTTGCTGAGTGAGGAGAGGCCCCAGGGAGAAGGGCTGCCAGCGCTGTGACTGCTCAGTTGAATGAGGGTGGAGAAGAGAGACTTCAAACAAATCTGATTTGATGTCTACACAGTGGGCTCCACAGATCTCAATCTTGGGGTCATACTCAAGCTTTGGAAACCAGGCCTGTCCCCATGGCAGAGGTAAGGAAGACCTCTCAGCATTCTCATTGGGGCTCTGGTCAAGAGGCTGCTCATGGAAGAAGCACCAGTGAGAGAGGGCCTCTGAGTGAGAAGGAAGTGCTGAGAATAGCTCCAGAACAGACCAGGAGCTTCCTCTCATGGACACGTCTGTCTACAAGGGGCAGAAGCTCTGGGAAAAATCATCCTGGGCCAGATGACAGAGCAGGTGATCTGTCAGAGGCCCACATAGTATCTGAGATGCAGATGGCCAGCAGGGGTGGGAGGCCAGGGACTGGTGAGTAGAGAGAATGTGTTAAGGGGAAGACTGGGACTCAGTCAGGGCTCAACCCTGTCTCCCCTTTGAGATTTGGGGCAAAGTCCAGGCCCATTGGTTAGTCCACTTTGATAAAGGGTCTGGGCTTTGATAAGAGTGATATTGTCCACCCCAAAGCCAGGAAGCACCCAGGATGTCTGATCTGGAAAGGTAGACGGATCGAAGCTCTCCCTTTTCATTTAGAAAGTTTGAAGAGGGGCACCTGGGTGGCTCAGTTGGTTGGGCATCTGCCTTTGGCTCAGGACATGATTCTAGGGTCCTGGGACTGAACCCCAAGTCAGGCTTCCCGCTCATAAGGGAGCTTGCTTTCCCTACTCTCCCTACTCATCCTCTCTCTTGTTATCTCTGTCTCCTCTCAAATAAGTAAGTAAACTCTTAAAAGAAAGAATGAAAGAAAAGAAAGTTTGAAGAAAACTTGAAAACAAAGGCTCACATTTGCCCTTTGGTGAGTCAGCTTTGTACTCTATGAAGTCACGGTCACCCCTCTGCTTTGTGACCCAGTCCTTTCCCACCACCATCTTGATTTGCACCGCCAGAGTTCCCAGAGGAAGGCTGCTCAGGGCTGGCTAGTCCTGCATTAGAGATGGAGAAACCACTGGGAGAGGTGGCCAGACTGGCCCAAGGCCCACCAGTTATTAAGGGGTGAGGGTCCTCTGTGTCTGAATCCAAGGGCTTTGTTCTTTACTTACACAATTATGGTTCTGGTTAGGGTACACCACCCTAATCATGATGTCCTATAAGTCAGGGGGGCACAGGTATGTTAGACAGACATTCTCAGATTCTCGGAAGCCTACATTCAGGACCTGGACTTGGGTCTTCACTCCACTGACTCACCGGCCACGTGATCTTGGGCAGGTCAGTGCTCAAGCCTCAGTTTCCTTCTCTGTAAAAGGTCGGTACCAGTGTTCTCATTTCACAGGCTTGTTGGAGGACTGGCCCAGGTGATCGCTGCTACATAGTCCAGGCCAGATGCTAAATCATGGGAGGTAAAGCTCTGGGGGAGACGGCTCACCCAGAGGAGGCCCCCTGAGGATGTGGGTCTCTTCCCATCCTCCCTGGTAGAGGGTTGCTATCCATTGGGCAGTGAGGGTATGGCCCAGAGAAGGCAGACTCCTTGCTCAATTTTCCCATGGATGACAAGGCCTTCTCCAGGGTGCCACTTGTGCTGCATGCCTGGGAGTGAGGACACATGGCAGAGGCCGACTGGCCAAGAGCTGGACCCCCTGGACCCCTTCCCCAAAACACCAAGGAGGACTGTAGGCAGCATCAGACTCCCATCTGTCCGAGTGGCTTTTATGGCTCAAGGCAGACTGAGCCAGCAGCTCCGTTAAGAAAACAATCAAAACAAGATTTTAACATGTGCCATTTATAGTCTCTGAAGATACATGGCTGCTTTTATTGAACAGATGTCTGTGAAAGAAGGCGCAGGGCGAGGAGCAGTGACTGGGACTTCACAAGCTCAGCTGTGATGTTCTCCCTGGGGAACGAAAGGGACGCTTTATAGCCTCACGTTCCGTTTCAACTCAGCGTTTCTCCATTTAAAACTTGAGAATTATGAGTTCTCATATATATTTCCCCGAAAAGTAATATTATTCACATATTTGTCTTTTGAAGGAGGAAATGAAAACCTGAAGGGCATAATGAGGAACAAATATGCAAGTCTGTGAATGTGAGGTTTTCTGGGCTCCAGTCTGTTAGTCCAGCCCTGAGAATCAAGATGGCTGGTTGGCCAGGGTCTGAGAACTTTCCACATGTTCCTGAAAAGGTCTTTGAATCTGTGGTTAGTTCTCATTTGCTGGGGAAGGGAAGACAAAGAGAGGGAGAGAGGAAGGAAGGAAGGAAGGAAGGATGGACAGATAGACTTCAACACTTAGGTAAAATATTGTTCAAGGGAAAATGTTTTAAAAATGGGTTTCTCTAGAGGAGGTGGGTGGGGGATGGGTGAAACAGGTGATGCGGATTCAAAGTACACTTATCATGATGAGCACTGAGTAATGTATGGAAGTGTTGAATCACTATGTTGTACACCTGAAACTAATAATAATGCTGTATGCTAACTACACTGGAATTAAAATAAAAAATCTAGAAGAAAATGATTTCTCTAGATCTTATACCAGGTAATCCTTTTTCCGGGTCTCCTTTGTGCCAGGCAATGTTCTCAGCACCTGACATAATTCAACTTATTTGATCCTTATGATGATCCCACATAAAGCCATTTGCAGGTGAGCAAATCGAGGCACAGAGAGGTTAAGCGCCTTGCCCCAGGTCACACATTAGTTAAATGGAAGAACCATTTTAATGGTTCCAGTGAGATACAATTGACATACTATATAATTCAGCCATGTAAGGAGCAAATTCAATATATTCACAGAATTGTGCAACCACCACCACAATCAATGTTAGAACAGTTAGTTACCTCCAAGAGAAACCCCCATATGACTTAGGTGTCATCTTCCAAGTCCCCTACCTCCATCACTCTCAACCCTTGGCAAACACTAATCTATTTTCTATCTTTATAGTTTTGCCTCTTCTGGACATTTCATATACATGGAATCCTATAACATGTGGTTCCTGGTAACTGGTTTCTTTTTCTTAGCATAATGTTTCCAAAAGTCATATATGTGGTGGCATACAGCAGTACTTCATTCCCTTTTATTTTTGAATAATAGATGATTGCATGGATATACCACATTTTATTTTTCAGCTCATCAGTGGATGGGCATTTGGGTTGTTTCCATGTTTTGGCTATTATGAATCATGCTACAATGAACATCTGTGTATAATTTTTGTGTGGATAGATGTTCTCATTTTTCTTGGGTATATTCCAAGGAGTAGAACTGCTGTTTGATATGTTAGCTGTATGTTTAACGATTTGAGGAATGCCAGGCTTTTCCAAAGCAGCTGCACCATTTTGCAATCCTGCAGTAGTTCAGGAAGGTTCTAAGTTCATCACATCCATATACACTTTTGCTATTGTCTGTCTTTTTCATTATGGTCATTCTAATGGGTATAAAATGGTATCTCCCTGTAGTTTTGTTTTATTGTGGCAAAAGATACAAACCATGGAGTTTAACATTTTAATCACTCTTCAGTGTATAGTTCAGTGGCATTAAATACGTTCACAATGTTGAACAGCCATCACCATCATCTTCCAAACTTTTCTTCTTCCCAAACTGAAACTCTGGACTCATTAAACAATAGCTACTTATTTCCATTCCCTTCCCAACCCCCTGGGAACTATCATCCTTTCTGTCTCTATGAATGTGATGACTCCAGGTACCTCCTATAAATGGAATCACATAGTATCTGCCCTTCTGTGAGTGGCTTCTTTAGCATAATTTCTTCAAGTTTCATCCATATTGTGTAGCATGTGTCAGAATTTCTTCCCTTCTTGGGGCACCTGGGTACCTCAGATGATTAAGCCTCCGACTCTTGATTTTGGCTGAGGTCATGATCCCAGGGTTGTGAGATTGAGCCCTGTGTTTGGTTTTGCACTCGGCATGGAGTCTGCTTGAGATACTCTCTCTTCCTTTTCCCTCTGTGCCTCCCCACTGCTTGCACACTTTCTCTCTCTAAAACAAATAATCTTTAAAAAAAATTTCTTCCCTTCTTAAGGCTAAATAATATTCCATTGTATGTATGTAATACATTTCATTTATCCATTTGTCCACTGATAGACACTTTGGGTTGCTTCTACTTCTTGGCTATTGTGAATAATCTTGCTATGAACATGGTTGTACAACGTTTTTTCTGAGTCCCTGCTTTCAGTTCTTTTGGATATATACCCAGAAGTGGAATTGCTACATGATATGGTAATTCAGTATTTAATTTTTTTGAGGAACCACCATATTATTTCCCCCAATGATTATACCATTAGACATTTTAATCAGCGATATATAAGGGTTCTAATTTTGCCACATCTTTACCAACACTTGTTATTTGCTTTTTTTGGATAACAACCATCCAAATGGGTATAAGGGATTATCTCATGCTTTTGAAGGATAGTTCCCTCATGACTAGTGATGTTAAGCATATTTTCATGTGCTTATTGACCAACTGTGTTTTCTTTGGAGAAATACAGAACCAAGTCCTTTGCCTATTTTTAAATTGGGTTGTTTTTTGTTGGATTTGTAGAGTTTATATATTATATAATCTATATATATTCTGTAGAATATATATATTCTCTATATTACTCTTTTATCAAATATATGATTTGCAAATATTTTTCCCATTATTTTGGCTGCCTTTCATTCTGTTGATAGTATCTTCAACGCCTAAGAGTTTTTAATTTTGATCAAGTCCAAATTATCTATTTTTCCTTTTGTTGCTTGCGCTTTTCTTGAAATAGCTAAAGAAATCATCATCAAATCCAAGATCATAACACTTTTTTCCTGTTTCCTTTTAAGAGCTTTATAGTTTTATCTCTTACCTTTAGGTCTCTGGTTCACTTTCAGTTAATTTTTGCATACTGTATAAAGTAAGGATCCAACTTCATTCCTTTGTATGTATTTACCATTTGCTGACTTTCACTGTGGTTTTATTTGTATTTCCCTGATGGCTGATGATAATGAGCATCTACTCATGTGCTTGTTGGTCATTTGTAGACCTTCAGAGAAATGTCTACTCAGATGATTTGTCCATTTTTAATTGGGTTGTCTTTTTTATTATTGAGTTGTATTTTTTATATATTCTAGATGCAATTACTTTATCAGATATATGATTTGCAAAAGTTTTCTTCAATTCTTTGGATTATCTTTTCATTTTCTTGATGACTTTGAAGCACAAAAATTTTAAATTTGAATAATGTCTCATCATCTACGTATTTTTTGTTGTTGTCTGTGATTTTGCTCTCGTATCTAAGAAACACTTGCCTAATCAGGAGTCAGGAAGACTTATGATTGCTTTTTTTAAGTTTTAAAGCTTTAGCTCTTACACTTAGGTTTTGATCCATTTTGAATTCACTTTTGTCTATGGTATGGGCTAAGGATCCCACTTCGTTCTTCTGCATGTAAACATCCAGTGTCTCAGCACAATTTGCAGAAAAGATTAGTTTTTTGTTCACTGAAATGTCTTGGAATCCTTATCAAAAATCAACTGACAGTAAATGGAAGGGTTTATTTTTGGATACTCCATTATATCCTATTATTATTTATGTTTTTCTTTATGCCAGTACCATACTGTCCTGACTATTTTAGCTTTGTAGTAATTTTTGAAATCAAGAAGCACAAGTCCTCCACCTTTGTTCTTATTTTTAAAGATCGTTTTGACTCTTCAAGGCCCTTTGCAATTCCACATAAACTTTAAAATCAGCTTGTCTGGTTTATGCAATAAAGACATCTGGAATTTTAACAGGGATTGTGTTATAGCTATAAATATATATATATTTATATATTTATATAGGTTTAATAGTTGAATTTTAATAGAGATTGTGTTAAAGCAGTTGATCTATTTGTAGAATATTTCCATCTTAATCTTAAGTCTTCCAGTCCATGAACTTGGGATATATTTAGATATTTGTTACTTTTTCTTTCAATAACATTTTGGTTTTTTCAGTGTAGAAATCCTGTACTTCTTTTATAAAATCATTTCTAAGTATTTTATTGTTTTTGATGCTACTATAGAAGGAACTACTTTCTTAATTTCCTTTTCAGATAATCCCTTGCAAGGATAGAGCAATATAATAGATTTTTGTATATTGATTTTATATCCTATAATCTTGCTCAGTATGCAGTTTTAGCAACTTTTTTCATGGATTTTTTAGAATTTTCTCTATATAAATCATGCCATCTACAAATAGATATAGTTTCACTTCTCCAATCGAGATGCCTTCTCATTTTCACTTCATATTCTTGCCTGAAAATGTCTACAGGCACAGTACAATGTTGAATATAAGTGGTAAAAGCAGACATTTTTGTCTTGTTCTTCTCTTAGGAGAAAAACAGTCCTTCTCCATTAAGTATGATGGTAGCTGTGGGTTTTTTATAGATGTTCCTTATGAGGTTGACGAAATTCCTTTCTAGTCGTAGTTTGCTGTATTTTTTATTGTGAAGGAGTATTACATTTTGTCAACTGCTTTTTTGTGTGTGTTTGTCAACTGAGATGATAACATGATTTCACCTTTTATTCTGTTGATGTGGTATGCTACATTAATTGATTTTCAGATATAAACCAACCTTGTATTCCTGGGACGAGTTCCACTTGGTCATGGTGTGTAATCCCTTTTATACTGCTGAATTCAATTACCAATATTTTGTTGAGGATTTTTGTTTCTTTATTGATAAGAGATACTAGCCTGTAGTTTTTTTGAAACATTGTGTCTAGTTTTGTTATCAGGGTAACACTGGCCTTACAGGATGAGTCATAAAGTGCTTCTTCCTCCCCCCACTTTTTGGATGAGTTTGTGAAGGACTTATACTAATTCTTCTTTATATGTGTGGTAAAATTCACCAGTAAAGCCATCTGATCTTGGGCCTTTCTTTATGAGAAGTTTTTATTACTAATTCAATCTCTTTACTTGTTATAGGTCTATTCAGGTTACCTATTTTTTTTTTCCTCAGTCAGTTTCAACAGTTTGTATTCCTGGGAATTTGTCCATTTTAACTAATTAATCTAATATTTGTGCCCAAACCACTTTTATTTTTTCAAAATAGTAGCACCAAATCCCCAGATAATAATGGGGACAAATAGAGGGCTGTTCAAGGGATGAGGTATGCCAAGGTCACTGTGTTGTTTGGGAAAAGGCTAGTGATTCTGAGTAACTCTGAACTTTACTGAAACCCTGAGAGTTCAGATATACATGAAACATTTAAGGGTAACCACTGAAAGAACAGAGAAACAATCTATAGTTTCCAAATAAAAGAAGGGAAAGAAGTAAATAAGAGATACTTGTTAGTTCTCAATATTTTGTAATTTTCAGTACCATTTCCATTTTAACCCACAAGTTACATATATGTATATTTTTGGTTAAATATAAATATATGTATATTTTTAGTTTCTGAAAATGCAGAGTAAGATGGATCATTACCTTCTTACAGCTTATTTCCATTGTAGCTTTCTTGTGCTCAAAAAAATCGTGTGTTTTGTTATGTTAGCTGCCAAAAATATAGCCTTACCAGTCGACAGAAAAAGAATCAACATGCAGAAGCAGCATGTTATTGTATAGAAGAAATAACTTCATGGTCTCAACTCATACTATCCAGAGAAAGACCTTCTGGATAGGTTAAAGTCTTATATACAGGGAAAGCCAAATCTTAAAATTTCTGGAGGAACATGTGAGAAAGTAGATTGATGACTGGCAACATACAGAAGGAACTGTCAAGTAAGACAGAAGAAGCAAAACCCCCAAATTAAAAGTCAATCAATGCAACTAAATTAAAGATAAAAGCTTCTACTCAAACACACCACAGGTGAAAAGAACAGGCCTCAAAGTAAGATATTTATAATCTAGGACATATTAAGAACCCTTATAAATCAAGTCGAGATAGATAAATAGCCAAATGGGTTAACTGGCAGAGAACAGGAGAATCTATCAGAGAGGAAGAAATATCAGAATTTTCTATGAAAATACTAGATCTTACTATAGAGCAGGAGAGTTTAAAAAAAAAAATCAAACAATGATTTAACCATTTCCTGCCTACCAGATTGGCAACACTACAAAGTCTGACTAAACCAAATTTGGCCATGACCGGAGCAATGGTAGTTTCTATTGTGTTTATGGCATGGTAACTACAGGTAAGCCCTTTGAGAAAGCTCAATGTGTGCATATCTTATGACTCTCTCCTTGCATTTCTAGGGATGCAATTTCTTGCAGATGTGCTCAAGGAAACTGGACAAGGATGTTTAGTGCATAACTATTTATATAAACCCCAACTGGCAAACAACCCAAATGTCGACCAATGGCAGAATGACTTAGATACAGAAAATGGAAAAATAAAAAGTTGAAAAAACAGATGCACCAGAACCACCGTGGCAACATGGAAAGATCCCAAAGGCAAGATGAACGTACATATGCTGGCTAGGACCTTGCTGAAACATGCCAGACAATGCCTTCTCTTGTTTGCTGACAGATCCATATACAGGGAAAGCTTGGAAATTTGGATGGGAAGCATATACGCTAATGGGAGGGGCAGAGAAGAGGATCAGAGGGGACAAGGAGGGTTTTAGATGTGTCTGTATTACGTTATTATTTAAGAGATATGAAGCAGGGTGCCAGGGTGTCTCAGTTGGTTAAGTGTCTGTCTGCCTTGGGCTCAGATCATGATCCCATGGTCCTGGGATTGAGCCCTGCATGGGGCTCCCTGCTCAGTGGGGAATCTTCTTTGCCCTCTCCCTCTGTCCCCTCCACCTGCTTGTGCCCCTTTCTCTCTTTAATAAGTAAGTAAAATCTTTAAATGTTAAAAAAATTTTTTTTAAAAGATATGAAGTGAATACAGCAGTGGTAAACATGTTTACACTAGGATGTGCAGACATAGGTGTTCATTAATCTCAGTGCTTTCCGTATGTAAGAAAATGTTAACAAGAAAAATACACACACCAGAGTCAGGTCAGTATGTGCCAACTGACCTAACTGCAGACCTACTGTGATCAACCAAGAACACGGTGCCCAGGGGTAGATGCCTAGACCCCACTGTTCCCCCATGGCCATGAGGGTCAAATGCTGCTGTTTACTTCTTATTTTTTAAAAGATTTTATTTATTTATTTGAGATAGAGCAAGAAGAGAGAGATAAAAAGAGAGAGTGAGCACACAAGCAGGGGGAGGGTTAGAGGGAAAGGGAGAAGCAGACTCCCTGCTGATCTGGGAGCCTGATACGGGACTCAATCTCAGGACCCTGGGATCATGATCTGAGCTGAAGGCAGGTGCTTAACCGACTGAGCCACTCAGGTGCCCCAGTATCTTTCCTCTTTAAAAACATAGCTCAGAATCCAGCATCTTTTTTACAGTCTCCTTATTTAAAGATGTTGGAAGTGGACTCTAAAACCTTAGGAGTCCTTAGGCCAAACCTTAGGCAAAGCCACATCTGCTGTGGAATCCTGTCCTGTGGTCTCCAGTCTGGGATATCACACTTTCATATTTAGGGGGAGGGGTGTGTGGCAGTTCAGACCCTCCACCCAAGTGGCCAGATGTGTATTTTCCTCTAACTCTCACCTTAAAAGGCCACTTGGCACTGTCTGCTTGCCACCTGAGTGCTCTGTCCTTGCTTTGCTCCCCACATTCCTGCTGCAGACGTGGACTACTTTTTTTTTTTTTAAATTTTTTATTTATTTATCAGAGAGAGAGAGGGAGAGAGAGCGAGCACAGGCAGACAGAATGGCAGGCAGAGGCAGAGGCAGAGGGAGAAGCAGGCTCCCTGCTGAGCAAGGAGCCTGATGTGGGACTCAACCCTAGGACGCCAGGATCATGACCTGAGCCAAAGGCAGCCGCTTAACCCACTGAGCCACCCAGGTGCCCCTAGTTTGTCTTTTGACTGGCTTCATGGGTTAGTCCCAAGAAGTCTGTCCTAAGAAGATTAGGGAAAAAGATTCCCCCAGATGAATGATATGACATGGTTTTCCCAAGACACCAATCCGAGAAGCACCCGTCTGAAATGAAAGCCAAAGTCCTGAGCCCAAGTGGGCAGCCGAAAACACCCAGAGGCCTGATTCACACCAGCAGGAGTCCCTGCCTGGCCGTCCCAGCCGCACAAAATTATTCAACGTGAAAACATGCAGGCAGACCTCCCCAACATTCCACCCCCACTGCCGCTCCAGTTTGGCTATGAAAATGCTCAGAATTTCACAAGACTCTCTGAAAATGTTCCTAGGGGGAGTTCTCAAGAGCTGGAGCGAGCCAGCTCTGCGTCTTCTGGAAGGGGTACAGAGGGGAAAGGCCGTTGTGCTTGGAGGGACAGAGGCAGGGCTCCAACACGACCAGCCTGAAAAGCTGGCTGACTCTGGCTCTGAGCTCGCCCTGGGAGGGTTCTGGCACACGAATTTATGAGCAAGAGAATTTACAGCTCTGCCCGCTTCCCCACCCACGACTCCCTTTAATTGCAAACCTCACATTTTGCTCCCTGTGCCCCTCCTGCCAGGAGTGCTCCCTGATTCCCCCAGAGCTGACGGGAGCCAGCCAGACCCTTCAACAACAAGCTATGAGGGGACTCTCTGTTGGTCTATTGTAAATCCCCCGTGCCTAGTCATACACTGCTGTGTTAGAAGCCGTGGCCTTGCTGGTGATGGCCTGTAAAAGACTGTCCATGGTGAACCTGAGAAGAAATTCTTCAGGGGCAACAAGATGGGATTGGGAGGGAGACAAACCATAAGTGACTCTTAATCTCACAAAACAAACTGAGGGTTGCTGGGGGAAGGGGGGTTGGGAGAAGGGGGGTGGGGTTATGGACATTGGGGAGGGTATGTGCTTTGGTGAGTGCTGTGAAGTGTGTAAACCTGGCGATTCACAGACCTGTACCCCTGGGGATAAAAATATATGTTTATAAAAAATAAAAAATTAAAAATTAAAAAAAAAAAGAAATTCTTCAGGGGTGACGGGCATCCAGGCCAGGGCCAAAGGGAGAAGGCTGGTTGACAGAGGACCCAAATACTGTTCAGTGGCTGGTGTCCTGCCATGTCTACCCTCCTGCCCTAAATAAAGTGACAAAGGGTCTTTGGTGAGTGTTAACAGTCGTCGATGCAGCTGATGGCTCTGACATGCTGACATGGGTCACCATTTCACCTGATTTTTGCTGGATTTTGCTTTGATGTCTTAGCTGCTGAGACCTCTTGCCACTCTGTCTTCTGTTCTCAGTGGTCTCCTCCTCCCCCATTCTCTGGACTTCAGTTTTCTGCTTGGCTCTTTTGCTCTCATAGCTCACTTTTATCTTATTTTTCCTGGCATTACTTCTGCCATAGTTTCCATAGGTGTTTTGATGCAGAGGACCCCTGACTCTCCCCACCTTGGGAACTCTAGGCTCCTGGGATTGACAGTGGAGAACAGCAGGGAACCCCAACACACCTCTGGCTCTGGGTGGGAGTGCTTATAAACCATTCCGATTTTCCACACTGCCAAAGTCTGGTGGTTCCTTCTTTTCCAGAGACTAGGCATAAAGGTGTGAGGATCTAGAGGGCAGCTCAGAATGCTCCCTTAGCCATGTCCATGCACTGCTCAATGCCACCGAGCTAACCTCTACAAGGCATCTCAAATCTGCCTTGCTTTCCCATTGCCAAGGCCACCCTTGCCTGGGATATTATAACACTCTCCTAACTGGCCTCCTCTCCTCTTCCCTTCCACAGTAATCTGTGCACTTCTGCTCTGGTTTCTGTCATGTGATTTCCTCACTCTGAAATTATCAGGGGCTCCCTAGTACCTATTGTCTTTTATACCCTGGGCCTGGAAATCAAAGAATCAAGGCCCAGTCTAAAAACAGAGCGTCCCTTCAGCCTATTCTCCTCATTCCACCAAGGACTGCTGATGTTTTCAGGAATACATGCAGGGCAACAAAAATAAGACTCTGGGCTAAGGAAAATAAGAATCAGGATAGATCAGGTAAGGGGAACCCAGTCTTATCTCTTGGGTTTTGGTTGGCCCCATGTACTCCTTCCCTCCCCAGATTATCTGATATTCCCAGACCCAGAAATGTGGGCGCTGCTCCTTCTGCTTAGCATGCCCTCCTTATTTTTCCCAGTTGGCGGATCTCCAGTGCCTGCCCCTCCGTGAGCTCTTCCGTGGGTCCTAGATGTACCCTCTTCTACCTCTGGCACTTCTAAGGTTCTTAAATGGTCTGAATGATAGGGTTTCCCCTGAGAATATCCTCATGTTGCTACAGCCGAGAGCCTCCTGGGAGGTGGAAGGCTCTGTCATAGTTCTGGCTCTCTGGCTGAGTCTTTGATGACTTTGGCTACTGAACTTTCTCCAGGTCCCCATGTGTCCATATGCGAAATGGGCTGAATGGCTCCTACTCATTCATTTCTCACATGGATGTGTCAGCAATCAATATGGTCAACCCGTTATGGTCTGTCAGCCCCTTCTGGGTTGACTCAGGTCTTCAGCTAGCACATTCCAGAACAGTCTAGGCTCTGTACCCCCCGTCCACCCCACACAACTGACTTGGCCACAGCCTTCACAGCCTGCCCAGCTCCTCCTCAGGGGTGGCTCTCATGAAGGCAGTGTGTTCTGGGAGTACACCCTAAACTTTGGCTCCAGCACATTGGAGAGACACTGAGCATTCAAGCTGCTGGCTAATAAAACAACCAGCAGTTTCCTATAAAAAGTTACAGTGGGGTAAATCCACAATAAAATATTCATGCCCTTTATTTCACTTCACAGAAAGATTCAAACATCCCAACTAAATGGAGTCACGGCAGATGCTGGGCAGATGTTCTCCAGGCAAGCAAATGAGAGACAATAATTAGTCTCAATTAAGTTCTCAATAAATTATGCAACAGAGACCTTGAGCCACTCAGCCCAGAGTGCCTTGCTGGGCCAAAGTCAGTGAACCAGGTCCAAAATGATTTAGAAACTGGATTGCTCCGGATAATTCATGTTGTGAGTAAATTGCATAGTCTTGGCATGAGAGGAAATAATGAATACCATAACCACTTTCAATTGAAAATAATAATTTGTTAATAATTTTAATAGCTAATGGGCTATAGAAAATGTGTCCCTGAGCCCTCCAAACAGAAAGGAAAGAGATTCATTTAATTCTTGGCTTTATTAAGTCTCTGGCATCAAATCACCGACATACTTTTGAGATTTTTATTCAGCAAGTATGTCAGAATGATCTGTTTCACTAGGACACTGCTTCTTCTCTTTGATCTTAAAAAAAAGTTTTCTAAGTATCTTTTCAGTGAGGGTGTCTCTGTCTAACTACATTTTAGGGATTTCCCACCAAGATGGGCACACGAGACTGGCTGCCTCCACTCCACCTTCCAGAACCTGAGAAGAGACTTCTAGATCTCGTCTTGTCAAACAGCTTTGTGACACCCTCTTCTTCCTCCTCCTCTAAGTGTCATGTGTTGTTCATTTTTAGGTGAAGAAAATAAAATTTTAACTAGAGAAGTGGAGAGAATGTTTCACGCCAGGTGAAACACCTGGGATCACTCAGAGGCCAGATCCCCTTCCCTTCATGCTCTAAGGCCTGGTCTCGTTTACCTATGAATGATCCTTGCTCAAGCACTTGCTTTACCCCTGGCACTTTTGAAGGGAAGTTTTCAGCATAGGGCTTTGTGTTCATTGAAGACACAACAAATGTTTTTTGAATGTAATTGAATTCATGGTCAATGAAGAAAATCGAGAAGGGATTTGATTTTAGATTCCTAAAATGATCTTTGTGTTTGTCTCCAGGGGAATCTCTGTCTACACTTCCACTCATTTTAGGAATCTCTTCTCTACACACATTTCTCTTTACTTGGTAGAATTTATATATATAATCCATGCACATCGTGGAAAATCTAGAAGGTACCTAACAGCATAAAACAAGAGAACCAAAGAATGCATATGATCCTAGTCTCTACCTAAACGTATTTTCTTTAATGTTAATGTCATACTATAAACAGGTCATTTGACATTTTATTTTGCTCTTAAAGGCATGAGATCTATGTGATCAAAAATCTTTTCTCACGAGTGATTTCTTTCATGCTTGCATAACACTCCATCACATGGATAGAGCTAAATTACTTAACTAGCACATACTTGCTGGATTTTTGGGTAGTTGCCAATTTTGTCCCTATTTTGGATCATTTCCAAAGGGTAGAAATTGAGGTCCCGGTTCCCAGGTGATGAGTGATGCATTCAGACAACCAGCAGGGACTGCTCAGATCTGTGCATGATGGGAACGTGTTACACCATGACCGGTGAGATCTGTCCTACTAGCCTTCTGATGAACCAGAGTGGGCACGCTTGTTCTCTGGATGATGATGCTTAAGATATACAAAGGCAATAGGGCAAGAAGGTCTCAAAAATCCTTCTACATATCTCTTTAGTCTCTCTCTCTTTTTTTAAACCCATAGACACAGCACTTCAGCTATTTTCAATGAGGCAGCTGTATCCAGGACACTCGCCCTTGACTCCCAACTCCTGCTTTAGACACACCCAGTCAATAAGCAATAACCACACTGATTGGACATTTCTCCATGCCAGATGTCACATGCTTTGGGTCTCACTCAATCCCTAGTTAGGTAAGGAAAGAGAGGCTCCTTTAAATTAGGCTGTCTGGGTGATGTCGCCAGTGAGCAAGGTGGGCTTTCTCCCCCTTTGCAAACTCCCCCCAGCTCTGGTGTGATGCAACTCGGCCACTGCTCCCTGGGACGCTGACACACGTCCATACAATTCCTGGCAGGGTGTTCGTCCTGTGTCCCCAGTCATAGGCCTTTTCCATAGGGCTGGAGCTGTCTTGCTTCCCCGTCAGGCACAAAGCTCTGAAGGGTAGGAAGGAGTGTCTTCATCTTAGGCTGGGCTCAACTGGACCTATGTCTGTGCATAGAAGATGCTCAGTTAAATCTGTTAAATGAGTGAGTGAAGGAACAGCTTCAGGTGCTCAGATGAGTTTAATGTCATAGACACCCCAGGTCTCCCCATTTTTTAGTTACTGTCACATGTGGGTGTTGTATCCTGTATAATTTTATTTCCGGGTAGAGGGGACTTTTGCGTTAAAAAAAAAATGTTGGCTATTAATTTCCATCTTTATTGCTTTGTGATCAGAGGGTCTTGTTTGTATGAGTTCTACTTCATGGAGCCTTTGATACTTTCTCTGTGACTAATTACATGATCGATGAATTTCTCTGTGCCCTTGAGGAAAACATGATTCTCTACTCTCAGGGTGTGGTGTTTGAGATACTATTTTTTATCTACTTGCTACTTGATCTGTCTTATACTGCTAGTGGCATATTAATATCTCCTACACCCAATAAATTTCTCTCCAAATCCCTTTGTGTATCCTGTGATTTAAGCTTGAAGTAGTTGCTGTATTATTGGGGCACAACTATTCATAACTGTTTTATCTTCATTATTAATATTCTTGCCTCCATATATGCTTAAGTCTTAGTTCTACAATTAAACATATTAAAATGTTTACCATCCAGTCCTTTGACCACAGTATCCCCAGGTATCTCTTAGTTAGATGAAGAACAACCCTATCATGCAAGGCTTGGCCAAGCATGGTCTGGGGGCCGAGTCCCTTTTGACTCCTGTTTTTGTAAAGTTTTACTGGAACACAGCCCTACCTATTGTTTATATACTACCTATGGCTGCTTTTGTGCTACACTGTTGGATAGTTACCACATAGATCATATGGCTTGCGGAGCTAAAATATTTAGTATCTTCCCTTTTCAGAAAAAGTTTGCCTAGATGTCCATCAACAGATGAATGGATAAAGATGTGGTATATATACACAATGGAATACTATGCAGCCATCAAAAGAAATGAAATCTTGCCATTTGCAACGATGTGGATGGAACTAGAGGGTATATGCTTAGCGAAATAAGTCAATCAGAGAAAGACAACTATCATATATCCCTGATATGAAGAAGTAGAGATGCAATGTGGGGGGGTTGGAGGGTAGGAAAAGAAAAAATGAAAGAAGGTGGGATTGGGAGGGAGACAAACCATAAAAGACTCAATCTCAAAAATCAGACTGAGGGTTTCTGGGGGGAGGGGGGATGGGAGAGGGTGGTGGGGATATGGACATTGGGGAGGGTATGTACTATGATGAGTGCTGTGAAATGTGTAAACCTGGTGATTCACAGACCTGTACCCCTGGGGATAAAAAATACATTATATGTTTATTTAAAAAAATAAATTTAATTAAAAAAAAAGTTTGCCAAGTTCTGGTCTAGTAGATTCCTCAGGAAGGGCTCATGGGTACAGTATCCTAAGCTCTTGCATATTTAAGGCTGTTCTTCTAAAGTCTTGATACCTGAAGGACCGTTTTGCTGGATATAAAAGCCTCAGTTCAAGTTCTCCTTCCTGGTCTGCTGTCCTGTCCTGACACCATTCCTAGTTATATAAGCACTGAGAATGGGGGTCTGTGTGCCACTCACTGGAACCACAAGGCATGGGTGGGTGATGGAAACAAGGGAGAGCAGAGTGGGTGCCCTGGTAATGGCAGGAGCCCTACCACTCAATAGCCACAGGTTTCTATGGTGCACCTTGGTCCTGTTGCAGTCTCCACCGTGGAGGCCTGCCCAGAGCAGTCACATAACAGGAAGCAGACATATTCAATGGGCCTCCAGGACACAGATGAAGGAGACCTGGATCTAGCTGTAGCTCCATGGCAATGGACTATCAGTCTGCCCCTGTTTTCCTGCTTCATCATGATGACTTGCCAAATGCTCTGCTGACCTGATCTACCACCCCAATATAACACTGACAGACACTGGTGTTCTCATTAAACCCTCCCCCATTTGGGGCATACATGCAGCCTTCTCCCTAAAATGCACATAAACTATCTTACTAAGTTATTGATCTGTCCTCTAGTTGGACTGGGGTTTGACAACAGGTTGAGATTGTATTCCTTGGACCTGTACATTTATCCACTTGGGAAATTGAAACCCACCCTCAGAATCTGGTCCCTCCCTCATCAGCCAGAATTTCACAGAACAAATCAGCAGAGCTCTGGAGGTAACATTTGTAGGGCTCTGTAGCATCTTGAATTGGACTGGATTTCCTTTTGGAATGGGGTTTCAGACACATCTAAAAAATCATGACGATAAGAACAGTGATTGTAAAAATGATTTATTTAGCACTTACTGTGTGCCAGGAACTGTCCTAAGCAATTTATTTCTACAAACTCATGTAATTCTCATGACAGCCATAGGGCAGCAGGTGCTATCTGTGTCCCCCGTTTTACAGAGGCTGAGTGGCCTGGTTGAGATTTCCCAGTGGCAACTGTGGAGCTGGGACCAGATGAGAACTCAGTAGCTGAGCTCTCATCCTTGAACTTGGACACGCTCTGCTTCCTGGGGCTTGTGCTCCACACTCCCTATATTGTCCTTGGCCATCATGTTCTGTGTGTTTTTTTGTCTTGTTCCGGTTTTAACCTCATTTGCCTCGTTAAGAAGTATTTTGGCCTTATCCTTCCCAGTTTTGCATACTTCAAAGTTTAACTTAATCAACAGCAAAAGTCTTTTTTTTTTTCGGAAACAGGTCTCAGCCGGTAGGCTTCTGCTTGACTGGCCTGAGCTGCTGAGGTTCCAAAGTGTTCTCTTGCCACATGTCCCTTTGGCCTGGTGTTCTTATGCCTTTGTGTCCGGCTCATTCAGAGGGGCTGGGTAGCTCCCTGGTCCTCTGTCTTCTCTTGTATGTTCTTTTGGGTCTGTTCATGATAATGGAGTCAGAATCAAATCCTCCAGAATTTGCCCTACCCTCCTGAACTGTACTGACCTTCCTCAGCTCCGAGATCAGAACTAGCTCTACTTTGACTTTTATTTCTTTTGTTCTCCAAAAGCAGAGCAGTCCTTGCCTAACCTTGCTGAATTCCCTTTGTGTGACCAACTGAAAAAATGTTATGGCAAGTCATGGCTTCCCTGTTTTCGTCACTGTCATACCAATGATTGACTCCTTCCTGGTTTGTCAGAATTAAAGTGAGAGTGATGGCCCTTTTCACAGCATCCCTCTGAGAGTAGTGCAAGTGAAGAGTGCTTTGTCTATAAGTATGGGTGACCAGTTGCCTGTACTGCCCCCACTCCATGCCATCTTCATCACCATTCAGTCATAGAGCCTCTGCCAGGCAAGGCCAGGACCCTCCTTGAGGGCCCCACTTGCATTCTTGATGTGGTTAGGGTTTCCTGCCACAGTTGCTCCTTCCCCCTCAAATGGTCTGGGATCTGGGTCCCCTGGTCCTCCAGCCCCCAGGAGATGAGATAACTGAGTACTTTTCCTTCCTGGATCAGTCGCACATTCTTTCTACTGGAGGATTTTTGCATCTGCTGTCAAATTCAAATCATGGGACCCAATCTGCCAAACCTGGTTCTTGTCACCATACTTCTTGAGTTAAAATTTCGAGCAACCTTTACTACCATATATTGGTGGCTCTCAGTGTGGTGCCTGGGCCAACATCATTGGAAAGCTTCTTAGGGATGCAGATTCTCAGGTCCCTCTATAGATCTTCTGAATCAGAAATTCTGGGGGAGTGGGCCTGGCTATCTGCAGGTTCATAAGATCCCAAGAGATCCTGGTACGTTAGAACCACAGCAAACACTATAAAAATAATCAACTGATCTCTGACTTACTTCTGATGAGCTCTATGAGAATGGCTGGTCCTCTGGTCACCTTTTGTTCTCCTTGACAAAATTCAGGTGCAGCTAAATTTTTTTTTTTTTCCATCCCTGCTCTCAAGAGCTAATGGAAAGCTCTCTCCAAGTGGCCAGTTTGCATTCTCTTCCCAGGAAGTGGATTAGGAGTCATGGAAGGGAAACCACTACTGAGTCGTGTGCTGGGTATGGGCCAGAGCACATTCATTACCTCCACGGGGCTAATTTCTGCTCCTCATGCCATCAGGAATTCCTCTTGGATATTAAGTACTTATATTTCACCAAGCTCCTTCCTTCAGTGGTATTTAATTCCAAGTATAGGTTAGCAGGCAGAAGTGCTGGCAGGATCCAGCATTTGACATCCATCCACATCAAGTGTAACCTTATTACTTACTCCCCACCATCTCTCCAGCCTGCTTCATAATGAGCCATCTGGGCATGACACATCTGTGAAGCTTCTAGTCACGCACCAAGCCAGTAACCCAATCTTCGGGCTTGAATGACTCTGAAACCCTTTCATATAATCCCTTTTCCTTCCCAAGTCCTACCTCCATTCTGCTGATAATATTATCTGCAGTTCACAAATACAGAGCTCAGAAACAGTCATGATGTCGGAAATGAACCACTTGAGATTTTTCTGCTATTTCAATTTACCCCCAAATACATATAAATTATATAATCTTGTTCTAACAACAAGGGGAATACTACCATATATTAGGACCTTCCCCCAATCTTTCATTACCTGGAAAACACCAGTATGGGTTATTTAAATTAGGTAGTTATACACTATTAAAAATATGTGTGTGTGTGTGCAGTGTCTTAAGAAATGACGGATAACCCATAAAATGCTGGGGTCCAACAGCTGGCTGATGTTTATCATTAGTATAGTTTTGTAGCTGAGCAATGATGACGGTTTTGGCCAGCATTTCGTCTAGTGCTTACTTGGGGTGGAGGAATTTATAGGCATTACTTCATCTAATCTTCTCAAGATTTCTATGAGAGAGGTTCTAATTTCCCAATTTATAGATGGCAAGATCAGGTAACCTGCCCATGTGTTTGCCTGTAGCTGGTGGTGGCACTGAGACAAGAACCCAGGCCACAATTGACCAACCAGCTCACAGGAGGCTACCCCTGGCAACATGGAGAGACATTTCACTCTTTTTCTCAGGTACCAAGCCTAACAAACTGTATGTCTTGATGCCTCTATACAACAGGGATATAATGGTTTTTTCTTTTCAAACTTAAAGCAATTCTATTTAAATGAGGACCACAGTAAAGCATGGATTTCAGAAAGTTCTGCAGGAACTGATGCGGACAGAGTGAACAAGAAGGGTTCCTGGGAGGGGGTAGGGTTGAATCAGAGTCAGGTCAAGGTTAAGTCAAGGTGGGCTTGGATAAAGACCATCCTGGGCTGTACTGAGGATGGGTGAATAATTTAATCAGAGGATAACTGAATACGCACCAGAGTCCCAAATCAGCCTCTGACTGCCACCCCTTTGTCAATGGAGCACTTGTCCAGATAGACATTTGTCTCCTGTTGGGTCAATGCTCATAGTGCTAGAATGAGACCTTATCTTCAACACAGCAGTGCTTGGTCATGGAGATTAGGACCTCAGCTGGTACTACATAATCCACTAATCCATTCCAGCAATTTACTAACCCTTAAGGTCTGGGCAATGCTGGTACTGGACAGAGAGCAGTACACCCAAGTTTTCCTTGCCCATATATGACACACTGCTCATGCTCTACAAATAGTTGCTGAATGAATGGCATATTGACAAGGTCCTTGCCTTTGCGGGGTGGGGGGAGAGAACAATAAAAAGAAGGGGAACAATAAGCAAAGGAATACACAGAGCCATACAGATTATTTAACAGGAGTGACAGAGGTGTCCTGCCCACACCTGCTATTTGGCCCAGGTGAATTCACTGTTTGGTCACAGTGGACATATTACAGGTGTCAGAGGTTACAAGTTTGATCCCTGGTTGGGCAGGCTTAGCTTTCTGCCCAGAAAATCATAGACCTGTGCCACAGACCACCTGTTCAGTCCCTGTAGCTTGGGTCTGAGTGAGAGAGTGTGAGGCTCTCCCCCAGGCTCCTGGAGCCCGTCCCTGGCAAGCTGGGGATCAAGAGTGAGCTGTCTTGGTATTCACAGGACAGCACCCCTGCCAGCACCTCTCCCTGCCCCCCTCCCATCCCGGGGCAACGCTCTGCACATACACAGGTCTCCTGGGAAGTCTCTTTCGTATTTGATCCTCGTCTCAGATGCCAAAGTCCTGAATTTAAATTTCTTTTCTAACACGAGTCCAGATAATGTGAAGGACAAGCCAGAAAACTGACCAACGAAAGGCCTTTCTCAACTTATGATGGAGTTAGGTCCTGACAGATGATTGAAAGTCAAAAATACCAAAGTTGAAAATGCATTTCACACACTGAACCTACTGAGCATCACAGCTTAGCCTCATCCACCTTAAATGTGCTCAGAACGTTCCCATTAGCTCATGCTTGGGCAAAATCTAACACAAAGCCTATTTTGTAATGAAGTGTTGAATGTCTCCAGTCATGTATTGATTATTATACTGAAAGTCAATAACAGAATAGTTGTACAGGTGCAGAATGGCTGAACGTTTATTGGTTCTTTATAGTCATGACTGTGAGGCTCACCAAGAGCTGGGGCTTGGTGCCACTGCTGGACCACCAGAGATCATCATCTCCTGTACCTATAGCCGTGGAGAGGATCAAACTTCTGGCTACATGTTTCACTTCCAGAGAAGGCAACCATGATGGCTTCTTCTGCTTCCTGTCCCAAGCTGAAGTCCATTAAAATGCTGTCCACTGCCTTTTCTTGTCTCACTTCTGAGTATCTGTCTAAAGGTGCTCTAGTGAGAAAGGGTTCTTTTTCATGCCATGGTAGATGCAAGCTGTACTTTTTTTTTTTTTTTTAATAGGAATGGTGTAGCAGGAAGAGTGCAAGATTTAAAGTAGGAAAATTTGGTTTGAGTTCTGCTCGCTACCGGTATGACCTTGGGTAAGTCACTTCTCAAAGTCTGCATCTGTAAAATGGGGTGACGACACCAACTTTCTAGCCCTTCCCTCCCTGCCTGCTTTACTGCTCACTGGTAGGAATGGATGGGACCACTCCTACCTTGCTTTGGATTTCTGCCACCTCCATAATTTACCTCTTATCAAGAACACAAGTTTTCAGTTTTACGACTCTCTGCTTTCAGGTGTACAACAGAGTGACTCGACAATTCTGTACATTACTCAGCGATCACCATGGTATGTGCCATCACCATCTGTGACCACACGCCATTATGATGATATTATTGTGATGTACTTTTCATCTCCCTGACTTATTTATTTTAAAACTGCAAGTTTGTACCTCTTAATCTCCTTTACAGATTTTCCCTATTCCCTTCCCCCCGGTCCCCTCTGGCAAAGACAAGTTTGTTCTTTGTATTTATGAGTCTGTTTCTATCTTATCATCTTTTTGCAAATGGGTATGGAGGTTTTTTGTTTGTTTTTGCAGAGAGGAAAATACTCGATTGGGGTGATAGCTGCACAACTCCTCGAGTATTACTAAAACTTTATGTGAATTATATCTCAATAAAGCTGTTAGAAAAGATTTTCTGCTTTTACAATAAAATCATTTTCAGATACTCTTTTGAGAGGGAGAACAATTTCTCTGGGATTTACAGGAACAGACTGAATTGTCAGGAGGGAAGGAGAAGGACAAGTGAATAGAGTTTAAGCAGCAGCTGATGAGCTCACTGCACTCAGACACATTTCAGCCCATCACACCTGATCCGGTTACACTCCAGGAACTGGAGCTTGTGGCTGGTACAGTTTGGGGGTTAAAATAACCAGGAGAAGCCTGGGTTTGGTAACATGTCGTACCACACCCATCACTAAAAGTTTGGAAAAAAAATGCTCATGCTTTGAGAATCGTACAATTGCTGATGCTGAAAGTTCACATCCAAGAGTAACATTCTCATCAGGCTGCCTTTCTTACTGGGACACAGGAATTTTCCAGTACAGTAGCCCTCCTGTTAATAGACTTGCCGGCTCTCACACTAGCTGGACAGTATTGACTGGATGGTTTTCCTTAGTCTTGCTTTGATCATGACATCAGCATGTCCCTACATTTTTGGGGGTGGAGGACGTCTGCTGTTTCCCCTGGCTCACTGTTGTGTTCCTTCTTGGGGTTTCCTCTGGGTGACTATGCCACACCGTGCAGAGCATGGGAGCCAAACCAGGCCAATCAGACCTTCTCTGAGAATCTAGATTCAAGTGGAGTCACTCCTTGAGGGGAGGCAGCTGGCTCCAAGATCCCTTCTCCAAGACATACTTTTCAGCATCTCGTCAATATGGGGTGCTATTCCACATCCTTTCTATGTACTCTTAACTTTTTGGTATGTTTGTAGATTTCAGTTCCATTCCTTGGGACCAAAGAACCTTGATTCACACATTTCTTGAGTCTAACTTCACTAGAGTCAAGGTCCAGTGCGTTTGAGAAGCTGGTGGTCTCAGGTCACCTCTGCTAGATTTCTATGCTATTGCCACAGCTTCAAAGCAGGTGGGAGTCCCGTGGATGCAGAAGCACCATTTGTAGCCATGTCATTAGCTAACTGGGTGGTCTTCTGCCTCCCATCATACTTGATCATCTCTTCAATGAGAGAAAGAGGTCTGAATACAGAGTGCACTTTTCTGGTAGAGGGGTAGGGTCACCCTGAGCAGGTCACCTTGCAGGGTGGCAGCAAGACACACAGTCTTACCTTAAGAGAATCATGGACCCCCATGGAAGGGAACACCAAAGCTGGGCTTGGAATGAAGGACACCCTGTCATGTACCATTGCTAATATCTGAACTGGCATTTGTGGCCTTGGCCAACAAGCAGCCTGAGCTACTGCAATTGTGAACCCTTTCCTTTGACATCTGGAGCTGTTCTGTAAGACCCTCTCAGGGAAGGTTCCAGCCAGAATGGGGAAAAGGCCCAGATGTGACTTCACACTGCACTGACTCTTTCCATCCATTCTCCCTCCTGCTCCCGTGTGCGCCTGACACCTGCGTCCTAGAGGACTCCATAAACTCATTCTGACATAGGAGGTTAAAGAAAGGTAACATTTCTTCCCTCCCAGGGCAATGTCTTTGGCCTACCAAAGAAATCCTTCATTCCATTCCTTCCTTGACATAATGGCTCCTTAGCCCAACTATGCAGGCATTCAGAGCTGGAGGGCCAGCTTCCTTGGAACAGGAGAAGCTGGCATGCCTTCTAGCTAACCTTCCCTGCTCTCACAAAAAGCAAGAATAATGCTGTGTACCACAGGGCAAACATAAGCACTTGAGGTATTTGTAAAAAGATTAATTTTCAAAAGTGCAATAAGGCTGGGCAAAGACCAGGCATGCAGGCACAAAACATCACTTTAGATGGTTAGAAATATCCCAAGTTCCATGGTGCTGCCGCTTAACGAGTACCTCTTGAAAAGCTTATGGATCCGACCTATGTGGGGCCCTTCTAGAAAGGTTCAGGTGGTTTTTTAGTGGGGAAAAGATGCAAAATGCCACTGGAAGGCAGTAGTTATTTAAGCTATTTAATTCAAATACTGGGGTATTTCCAGAGCATAGGCACTACTCGAGTCCAATAAGAACGATCCCGTCTTTGTATGAAGGAATTCTGACCACAGCTTCTGCCAAGTTCTTTTTTGAAAATTTTTACATCTTTACGTTTTTACATCTATGTGTATGATGTAATGACTTGATATTTGCTTATATTGCAAAGTGTTCATAGCAGGAAGTCTAGCTAACATCTGTCACCATATGTGGCTATACAATTGTTTTTCTTGTGATGAGAATGTTTAAGATTTATTCTCTTAGCAACTCTAAAATATGTGATTAGGTATAAGAATAGTTATAATAACTACAATAGCTATAATAATGTGCCATCCTGTACATTAAAACCCTCAGGATCTATTTTATAACCGGAAGTGCATACCTTTTGATTGCCTTACCCATTTCACCCTCTCTGCCACCCCCTGCCTTCAGCAAGGACCAATCTGATCTCTCTATCTATGAACATGTTCTTTTTCACGTTCATTCTTGTTTTAGATTCCACATATAAATGAGATCATACAGCATCTGTCTTTCTCTGACTTATTTCCCTTAACATACCCTCAACTTCCATCCATGTTGTTGCAAATGGCAAGACTTCATTCTTCTTTATGGCTGAATAATATTCCATTGTGTGTGTATATATGTTTTTCTATATCTATTAACTTTTTTATTATTCATTTGCCAGTGGAAACTTAGGTTTCCATATCTTGGTAAGTAATGCTGCAATGAGAAGTGGGCTGCATATATCTTTCTGAGTTAGTGTTTTCATTTTCTTTGGACAAATACCTAGAAGTGAAATTGCTGGATCATATGGTACTTCTACTTTTAGAAATGAAATTGCTGGATCATATGGTACTTCCTTCTATGTTTTGTAGATGGGAATTTACATTCCCATCAACAGTACACGAGGGTCCCCTTTCCTCCACATCCTCGGCAACACGTTATTTCTTGTCTTTTTGATAATAGCCATTCTAACAGGTGTGAGGTGACAGCTCATTGTGGTTTTGATTTGCCTTTTCCTGATTAATAGCGGGTGTTGAATATCTTTTAATGTGCTTATTGGTCATCTGTTTGTCTTTGGTAAAATGTCTACTCAGATCCTCTGCCCATTTTTAAAGAAGACTCTTTTCTTACTATTGAGTTGTAGGAGTTCTTTATATATTTTGGATATTAACCCCTTATCAGAGATACAGTTTGTAAATATATTCTCCATTAAGTAGGCTGTCTCTTCATTTTTTGATGGTTTCCTTCGCTATGTGGAAGCTTTTCACTTTGATTTATTTTTGCTTTTGTTGCCTTTGCTTTTGGTGTCAAATCCAAAAAATTAATCACCAAGCCTGATTGTACAGAGTTTACTTAGCCTATGTTTTTTTTTTCCCCCCTAGGAGATTTATGGTTTCAGATCTTAAATTCAAGTCTTTACACCATTTTGAGTTCTTTTTTGTGTATGGTGTAAGATTGTGGCCTAGTTTCATTCTTTTGCATGTGGCTGTCCAGTTTCCCCAACACCATTTATTGAAGAGACTGTCCTTTCCCCCATTGTATATTCTTGGCATCTCTGTCATAAATTAATTGACCATATAATGTGTGGGTTTATTTTTGGGCTGTCTATTCCATTTCATTGATCTATATGTCTGTTTTTAATGCTACTACCACACAGTTTTGATTACATAACTTTGTAATATAGTTTGAAAACAGGGAGTGTGATGTTTGAGTCTTCCTTCTCAAGATTGCTTTGGCTATTTGGGGCCTTTTGAGGTTCCAGACAAATTTTAGGGTTGTTTGTTCCAGTTTTGTGAAAAATGCCATTGGAATTTTGATAGGGATTGCATTCAAACTGTAGGTTGCTTTTGGTAGCATGAACATTTTAACAATATTAATAATCCATTGGCATGGCATATCTTTCCATTTATTTGTGTCTTCTTCACTGTCATAGTTCTCAGTATACAGGGCTTTCATCTCCTTGGTTAAATTTATTCCCAAGGATTTATCATTTTGATGCAATTATAAATGGGATTATCTTTAAAATTTTTTCTGGTAGTTATTAGTGTATAGAAATTCAAGACTTCTGTATACTAATTTTGTATCCTGAAGCTTTACTGAATTCATTTATTAGTTCAAACAGGTATTTTTGGTGGAGTCTTTAGGTTTTTCTATATATAGTATCATGTCATCTGCAAACAGTGACAGTTTCACTTCCTCTTTTATCATTTAGATATCCTTTATTTTTTTTCTTGGTTAATTGCTCTGGCTAGGATTTCCAGTATTATGTTGAATAAAAGTGGTGGGAGTGGGCATCATTTTTTTGTTCCTGATCTTAGAGGAAAAGCTTTCGGCTTTTCACCACTGAGTATGTCAATTTCTATTTTAATTGTCTTAACAGTGTGTAAGGTTTGCTCATTCTTACTGTGTGATGTTTCTGCTTCAGGGTTTGGGGAGAAAGTGCCATGGGTGAGGAGGAAGAAAGAGACAGGGCTTTTCTCAGAGTAGTATTTCACTGAGTTGGGTGAGCTGGGTGCCACCAGGAGAATGGGCAGGTCTGCATGTCTAGAAGGACCCTTGAGGTAGGGATCTGTAGTCCTAGAGACTGCTTTCCCCTGTCAGTTTTTTTTAATGGAGCCCTTTCTCATCCCATCCAGTACTAGACTCTGTGAGGTAGATAGGATGGGAGGCTATTAGGCTAATGTTAAATTCTTTGGCTGCTTAAAATATTTGGAACATGATAGTCTATTGTTCAGATAATAAAAAGAAATAACCAAGTAAATAAAGAGATGGTACTACCAAATGGTAGTTATTCCCTTCATTTTATGGATGCACAAATTACTGCTCAGAGACACAGCTGGTGATCCCCAAGTTCCCCTGCCAATGAAAGGCATGGATAGCACCAGTGTGTGGGGGTGGGGTTCGCTGCCTCCTGATTGAAAATACTGCCTGCCTACTTGCATGGCTCTACTAAGTTGATGCTAGGGGGTGGCTTTTTTGTGAGGTCAAAAGAATGATGGCTGGCATAGGGAAAAGGACTTTCAGCCTCATTTTCCAGTGTGTTGGGGAATGGCAGCTATGGGGGGACATGCTTTACTAGAAAGCTCTCCAGAGGAAAGAGCATGGAGGACCCAGGAAAGCTTGGGAGACAGCCAAAGGGAAAGGTCAATTCAAAAGGGACCAATGGGAGGATGACTGAATGCACCCACCAAATTCTGTCCTAAGAATCCCAACCAGAGGCTCAGGGAGAGATCTGGCATTTTGTAGTGGGAGAGGATGGACAAGAGCAACAGTCCATGCATGATAATAGTGGACATTAAATTAAGATCTGGTGATGCCTGCTTAGGAGGAGACACCTAAAACATTTCAGTCAAGGCTCCTGACTGTCCTTAGTTAGTTCCCCATGTTCTGAGATACCTGGGCTCTGGGTTGGGACTGGCCTTCCAGCCTCTATACTCATGGAAACCTGCTGGAGGCCTCTGCTTAAGAGTGCAAAGAGCCTGAACTTTTAAAAATGTGCACTTCTTTGTGTGTTTTGTTTTTTAACAGCCTTATTGAGATATAACTCTATACCATACAATTCAGCAATTCAATGGCCTTTACCACAATCTAGATTATTCTTATTATGCCAAAAAGAAACTCTATACCTTTTAGCTATCAACTCCCAATTTCTTTTCCTCCCCTTCTCCTCAGAAAAAGTATCTATTCAGATCCCTTATTATTGAGTTATGTGTCATTTTATTATTGAGTTGTAACAGTTCTTTATATATGCTAGTTTTTAATATATAAGATATATAAATCTATATAAAATATACATAAAATAGTTTTATATAAACTTTATATATGATAAGTTTCTTATCAGATAGATGATTTGAAAATATTTTCTTCCACTCCATGGGTTGTCTTTTCATTTTCTTTATTTTATTTTCATTTTTCTTGATATTTCAGGGTATCTCAGGACACAGTAGGAACCTTATTAGCACATAAGGTTTTAATTCTGATGAAACCCAATATATCTACCTTTTTGTTTTGCTTGTACTTTTGCTGTCATATCTAAGAAACCATAAACATAATAAAGACTCTTTTCCCACTTTGTTCTAAGAATTTTATACATTTAGCTCTTTAGGTCTTTGATCATTGGGTTAATTTTCATACATGGTGTGAGGTAGGTGCCCAACTTTATTCTTCTACATGTGGACATAAAGTATCACAATTCCACTTGTTGAAAAGGCCATTCTTTCTTCACTGAATGCTCTTGGCCACATGTCAACAATCAACTGACAACAAATGTGAGGGTCTATTTCTGGACTTTCAATTATATCCTACTGTTCTATATGTCTGTCCTTATTGCAATACTTCACTATCTTGATTACTGTAGTTTTGTAGTACATTTTGAAGTTGAGAAGTATGAGTCTTCCAACTTTGTTCCTCTTTTAGAAGATTGTCTTAACTATGCAGGGCCCTTTGCAATTCTATTTGAATTTTAGGATCAACTTATCCATTTGTGCAATAAAGAGAGATGGGATTTTTATAGAAACTGCATTGAACCTGTAGATCAATCTGTGCAATATTTCCACCTTTACATTAAGTCTTCCAAACCATGAGCATGGTACATCTTTCCATTGATTGAAATATTCTTTAATTTCTTTAAACATAGTTTTGTAGTTTCAGAGTATGAGTTTTGTACTTCTTTTGTTAAATTTATTCCTAAATATTTTATTTTTTTGACACTATTGTAAACAGCATTTTTTTTTTTTAAAACTTCATTTCTTGGGGCACCTGGGTAGCTTGGAGGGTTAAAGCCTCTGCCTTCTGCTCAGGTCATGGTCCCAGGGTCCTGTGATCGAGCCCCACATTGGGCTCTCTCCTTGGTGGGGAGCCTGCTTCCTCCTCTCTCTCTCTCTGCCTGCCTCTCTGCCTACTTGTGATCTCTCTCTGTCGAATGAATAAATAGATAAAATCTTTAAAAAAAAACTTCATTTCTGGTTTGTTCCTCACCGCTGAATAGAAATACATTTGATTTTAGTTTATTGGTCTTATATCTTGTAACCTTACTGAATTTATTAGTTCTAATATTTTTCTAGTGGATTCCTTAGAATTTTCTATGTTCAAGATCATGCCAGCTGTAAATAGAGATGGTTTTACTTCCTCACTTCCAGCCTGGGTGTCTTTTATTTCATTTTCTTGCCTAAATGTCCTGGTTAGAACCTGTAGCACAATTTCGAATAGAAGGGGCAAGAACAGATACCATGTCTTATTTTTGTTCTTAGGAGAAAAGCATCTAGTCTTTCACCATTAAGTATGATATTAGTTGTCAATTTTTTGTAGATACCCTTTATCAGAGTTTGAGGAAATTCTCTTCCAGTTCTAGTTTGTTGAGTGTTTTTATGAGGAAAGCATCTTGGATTTTGTCAGTCTTTTTCTGCATCTATTGAGATCATCATGTTGTTTTTAAAAAATTATTTCATTGATATAATATATTATATTTATTGATTTTCAAATGATAAACAACTGCATCCCTGGGATAAGTCCCACTTGGTCATGGTATATAATCCTTTTTTTATGTTGCTGGATACAGTTTGCTTGTATGTTGTTGAACAGCACTCCTAAGACGTATTCATTTGTAGTATCCCTTTCTTATGATGTCTTTGGTTTCACTATGTGGATAATACTGACTTCATAGAATGAGTTGGAAAGTGTTCTCTCCTCTTCTATTTTTTGGAGGAGTTTAGGAAGCGTTGGTATTAATTCTGCTTTAGATATTTGGTAGAATTTGCAAGTGAAGCCTTCTGGTTCTGGGTTTTGCTTTCGGGGAAGCTTTTTGATTAGTAATTTAACCTATTTACTTGTTATAGGTCTACTCAGGTTTTCTATTTCTTCTTTATTCAATTTTGGTAGTTTGCATCTTTCTAGGAGTTTGGCTATTTTATGCTAATTATTGAATTTATTGGTATACAACTGTTTGTAATATTCCTTTACAACCTCTTTCATTTCTAATTTAGGTAATTTAAGTCTTGTCCCATTTTTTCTTGGTCTAGCTAAATGTCATTTTTTTTTGTTGTTGTTGTTCTCTTCATATAATCACTATTTGGTTTCACTGATTTTTCTTCATTGTTTTCCTATTCTCTGTTTTAAATATCCCCCTAAGCTATAAAATTTCCCCTAAGGACTGCTTTGGATGCATGGTCTAACTTTGATATGTTAAGTCCTCATTTCATTCTCTTACAATTTCTTTTGGATCCAATTGTTATTTAGGAAGTTTTGCGGGGTTTTTTTTTTTTTTTTGTAAGTTTCATGCATTGTGAGTGTCCAAAATTTATTTGTTGTTGATTTCTAATTTTATATACTTTGCATTATTTCAGTCCTTTTATATTCACTGAGGTACATTTAATGGCTTAGATGATGGTCCATCCTGGGGAATGTTTCACAGGCACATAAGAAGAATGTATATTCTGTTCTCATTGGGTAGAGTGCTCTATAGCTATCTTGTAGGTCCAGTAGATTTATAGTGTTGTTCCAGTCTAACATTTCCTTGTTGATCTTTCTAGTTTTAAAGATCTATTATTAAAGTAGGGCATTAAATTCTCTATTAGGGCTGAATTACTTTTCTCTTCATACTGTATATTTTAAGGTTCTTTTATTAGGTACATACATGTTTATAATTGTTATTTCTTTGATGGACTGCCCTATTATCATTATTAAATATTACTTTTTATCTCTAGCAATTTTTTTGTTGTTTTAAAATCATTTTGTCTGGTATTTGTATAGATAACCCTGATTTTTTATGGTTTCTCTTTGCATGAAATATCTTCTTCTATCCTTTTACTTTTAAATGTCTTTTTTTTAAATTTATTTTTTATTTATTTTCAGCATAACAGTATTCATTATTTTTACACCACACCCAGTGCTCCATGCAATCCGTGCCCTCTATAATACCCACCTCCTGGTACTCCAACCTCCCACCCCCCGCCCCTTCAAAACGCTCAGATTGTTTTTCAGAGTCCATAGTCTCTCATGGTTCACCTCCCCTTCCAATTTCCTCAAACTCAACACACACAAAACAGACAATCATATCAAAAAATGGGCAGAAGACATGGACAGACACCCCCCCAATGAAGACATACAAATGGCCATCAGACACACGAAAAAACGCTCATCATCACTAGCCCTCAGGGAGATTCAAATCAAAGCCACACTGAGATACCACCCCACACCAGCCAGAACGGCCAAAATCAGCAAGACAGGAAACAACGTGTGCAGGAGGGGATGCGGCGAAAGGGGAACCCTCCTATATTGCTATTTTTTTTTTCCAATTTAGAGTTGGTTTATTTCCATACTAATTTTTTTAATTAATTTTTTTATTTTTTATAAACATATATTTTTATCCCCAGGGGTACAGGTCTGTGAATCACCAGGTTTACACACTTCACAGCACTCACCAAAGCACATACCCTCCCCAATGTCCATAATCCCACCCCCTTCTCCCAAACCCCCTCCCCCCAGCAACCCTCAGTTTGTTTTGTGAGATTAAGAGTCACTTATGGTTTGTCTCCCTCCCAATCCAACATGGGGGCTTAAGTGGGTAGGAGAAGAATAAATGTCTTTTTTTTTTTTTTAATAGAGTGAGAGAGGACACATGCACACATGTGAGCAGCGGTGGGGAGGGGCAGAGGGTGAGGGAGAGAGTATCTTAAGAAAGCCCAATGTAGGGCTTGATCTCAAGACAATATCAAGAGTCAGATGCTTAACCAACTGAGCCACCTAGGCACCCCAGGAATTTGAGTGTTTTGTATATAAATGTATATAAATGTGCACCTGTAGGGAGAAAAGAATAATACTTTCCTAGGCAAAATCACTCCTATCTATTCATACCTGTAAGACAGCCAGCCAGCATAGGACTCTGCCAGCAGTGGCCTTCATTAGCCCCCAGGGTGAATGGGCTAATTTTCTGGAATGCTGCCACACAAAACATACTCCAAGCTCAGTTCTGAAATATCCCCAGAAATTTTACAAGTCAGAAATACTTCATTGTAGACCCCCACTATAGAGCCACTCCTTCTTGGTCTGATTTTTTTTTTTTTTTCTGATGGATCATTATGATTTTAGTTGTGTTTACTTTTATTCCTCAGATTGAGTTTCAACTTTTCCATTTACCTTTCATTTTTTGTAATTGTGACACAAAAATCAAATGTGAACACTGAGTGCTCAATGTTTTTTACATTTTATGACTCAGAAAAGTGAGCAAGAGGGAAGGCCTTTTTTTTTTTTTTTAAAGATTTTATCTATTTGACAGTGAGAGACACAGTGAGAGAGGGAACACAAGCAGTCAGGGTGGCAGAGGGAGAAGCAGGCTTCCCTTTGAGCAGGGAGTCCAATGTAGGGCTCAATCCCAGGACCCTGGGATCATTACCTAAGCCGAAGGCAGACACTTAATGGCTGAGCCACCCAGACACCCCGAGGTCTATATGCAAAGTCTTGTTGAGTGTTGGGGGTCGGGGGAGATGTTCAAATGACTGAAGGGTTAGTATGGCAGCAAAGGGCAGAAAACAGAATTATCAAATGCAAATCAACTTTCTCCATCTTCTCTTTCTCTTTCTCCATCTCCATCCAAGTTAGGAATGTTTCCTAACTTAAATAACTAAAACTTTACTATTAAATTTAAATATAAGTGAAGTTCTGGCATTTAAGTAGTATTGGAAGAAAGATTTCGGATCCAACTGAACTTCTCCTCACCATTCCTCTACCATGGATAAGGGATGTAATATACCAATAATGCTATTCATCAGTTTCCCCTTCGTAGGCACTGCTTCTTTACTTCACATGGCTTGTGGGGTGCCCCCATCCCAGACCCATATGCCCAAGTGTCTGAAGAGTGGGCCAAGCCTGAAAGAGTGGTGCCCCACTCTGGAGATCCCCAGTCTATCACTGTTGACCTGTAGGAACATACAACCTCGGACCTCACCCTCCTGTCCATGGGAGGAGTCCTGCTTTGTGGCTCCCGTTTTGCCCCAGGAGGCAGGTGGTGCCAAAGGTGGCTTCCTCCAGCTTCTTCCATCTAGGGCATGGGAGATGGGTATGGCAATCAGATTTACCTATTTTATTTTCAAGGAAAGCAGAAAACTGGAAAGCTTTAGGTTTTTGACTAGCTAGAAATGGATTAAATAATGGTATCTTTTCAGATTTTGGCTCTACCTGAAGATCTACATGTTCTAGGTGTCATTCTTAAGACATGAACTCACACATATACACACACATAACATGCTTTCATAAAAACATGAAGGATTCCATTCCATTCTAACTAAAACAAGACACACCTGGTTAAGATAATGAGCAAAGAGGACAGATTTAAAATCAAATACACTTCCCTGCAGATGACTATTCAACTCAATTGGCAGTACAATATTTAATATTCTTTTCTGAATCACTCTAATCCATTGTACAGTACAGTATGTGCTACCTGGGAAGGAGTTCAAATCACAGATCCTATGGGAAACATCTAATAGCTTGGAATGGCCTTTTCAAAGTGGCCAACAAACTCTAAGAGACTGTAAGAATATTAAATCTGGGGTAGCATGAGCTATGTGTTCCAGAATGAGCCCATCTCCCTGTCATACCCCACCCTCGTTGCTCCAGCACTATTGGGGCCTGGGTCTGAAGGACCTGGAACGCAGCGTTACTCTTTGGAATCCGAATGATGGTGGGGCCTCTTCCCTGCAGACTGTGGTCAGCAAGGTGAAGACTGCCGGCCACAGTCATAACAGCTGAGCGGATCTGTGATTTCTGCCTTTCCTGCCAATGTCGGGGGCCAGGTTTGCCGATGTGTTTGTATTGGTGTGCAAGATGCTGGAGAGAGGCCATCTGCCTTGTGTGTCAGATTCCAGATTCCATATGGTTATGGCAGGGTTTGGGAGAAGTATCCACAGAGCTAGGGGCAGGATTAGAATAAAGAGGTGCTAATGGTGTGCCGTTGGGAAGGTAAGGGAAACTGTCGGGAACTTGATGGAAAAAGAGGGTTGAAGAAAATTAAAAGGAGATCAGGAGAAATAAAGAAAAATATAAGGGAAAAGACAAACATTGCTGTTGTTTTAAAGGTCAAAGAGTAATAATAATATAGAAAGGCTCTTTCACCTTGCCAGATTCAACAGCAAGTTGCATTTTGGCTTCTTCAATAAAATTTACACCGTTGGGTTCTCGGGCTCTCCTTCCAGCTTCCAGCCTCTGTCTTCCAGGCATGCCCACCCTGAAACAGCCATTTCTCCTCCGGACCCTTCACATCTCCACACCCACCCCTTTTATCAAAGTTCAGCTCTTTACTCATAGAAGAAATCTGATTACTTAGCAGTAATTTTCTAAGCCACTCTCCACTTTTCTTCACCTACCAGCCTAAGTCCATATTACTAGATGTTTTGAAGAAAGACGCAGGTCAACTAGATCACACTCTGTAATAAATCAAGTTTTATTGTCCAAATGTGTGTGTGTGTGTGTGTGTGTGTGTAAACATGTATGCAAATATGTATCTTCACATAACATATGCATATATATATTGTGTGTATATGTGTATATATATACACGTGTGTGTGCTTCTGCATGTTTAAATATAAATAAATACAACTAAGACTAGCAGGAGTTTTAAAATCTCTCAGATCACACATTTCTTTCAGCCGAACAATAAATACTCTTTGATGAGCCATGATACTTCATTCTTATGTGGGGCTCTTTCAAATGGGTTCTTCAAGACAGTATTAAGTCAGATGGTTCAAAATAAACAACTAAATAACCAGCAAATGAAACCAAACCAGAGGAGGCAGTGAAGCATTTCTTGTCTAGGCTCTGAGACAAATTTCAGGTGCCATCTTCTATCAATTTCATTTTGTCTTTCGCTTTGGGAAATTCCACTCATTCTTTAAGTCTGATTTGTGTGATTTTACGGAGTCAGGAAGGGAATGGAAGGAAGTGGGTCAGGAAGGAAAAACAGTTGACCCAGAAAGGTAGGTCGGAAAGGGAGGGAGAGAGAAAGTTAGTATTTATCAAGTTCCATGACAGTGAAGACTTTGTGTGCATTTCTCACCTCGAAATACCTTGGTACCTCAAACAGGGCCTGGTGAATGGGAAGGTGCTTGACAGGTGCATGTTGGATGAAGGAAATTCCCAATGTTGTACTGAAGGCTCAGGGTCATGCTGACTGCTTTAGAAAAGCGCACTGAACAACTGGGCACTGCAGAGTAACCCAGTATAATGACATGTCCTTCTTTGTATAACAAGAAAATGTATTTCCCGAGGTTGTACCTTCAGAGCTTGGGCTTATATTGAGGTTGTGATTCCAACATGTCAGAGGGCAAGGCAGGGCTGGCAAAGTCTGGGCCAAGTCTGGCCTGCAGACTGTTTTTGCACAAACCAGGAGTTAAAAATGGTTTTTACATTTTTAAAAGGGTTATAAACAAAACAAAGAAAAGCAGACATCAGAAACCATATGTGGCCTATAAAACCACAAAAATACTTATTATCTAGGCCTTTACAGAAAAAGTTTGCTGACCCTTATTCTAAGGAGATACTAAGCATGTGCTTTTGAACTTACTTTTAGTCCAAAGTGGGTGTGTTCAACCTGTGTTCAACCAGGGCAAGACTGCAGGCCTGTGGTCTCTCAGATTGTTCTGTGAGTGATCTGGAGCCACACCTACCCCTTCTCCCTCTACATACACACTCCATTATGCTTCATCCAAGCTTACAGCAGCTCTGTAGCACTGTTTTAAAGGGTGCATACCTTTGTTCATGCATGCTGCGTGATGTGACTTCTTTGTATGTGTTTTCCTACAAGGTTTTCTGTGTAGTTTTACAGTACAGTGAAGTCCCCTCCTGGAGTATCTGTGTGTGGCAAAAATCATAAAGGTGGCCTATTGGTGTGATGATGAGAGACTCTGTCATGGAGTTTTGAATTCCCCTGGAATCTAGTGGAAATACTCAAGAAGTGACATAATTACCTATCTTCTGTCTTTCATTAAACCTGGTTTGGTCATTGTCTCTTGATTATTTTCTGCTTTATTTTTCTCCTCTTCCTCTAATTACACTTAAATCAGTATGCCTGATGTTATCCCACAGATCACTGAGTCTTGGTCATTGTCAACAATCTTTTCTTCCTGTTTTTCCAGACTGGAGAATTTCTATTCTTCCACCTCCAAGTTTGTTCTTTTTTTCATCATCTGCTGTTAGGCCCATCAAAGGGATTTTTTTTTTAAGTTTCAGATACTGTGTTTCTTGGTCCTAAAGTTTGGTTCATTTTTAGAGTGTCTCTTTTTGTGCTTAGATTTCCTAGGCGTTCATTGATTGTGACTATATTTTTTCTTATGTCTTTGAGCGTAATAGTTGCTTCAAAATTCTTGTTTGCTAATCTCAACATATGTGTCATCTTGGAGTCCATTTCCATTAATGTATGGACAACATTTTTCTGGTTTTTTTTTTTTTTCTATGTCTGGTAATTTTGGAGTATATTCTGAACATTGTGAATGCTTTGTTAATCTACAGCACTGCCATTCAACAGAATTAAGACATAGCTATATATGTAATTTAAATTTTCTACTACCATATTAAAATGTAAAAAGAAACCAGTGAATTTAATTGTAATAATGTGTTACATTTGACCCAATGTGTCTAAGGCATAATTATTTCAACATGTACTAAAAATTACTAAGATATTTTATAATCTCTTTCTATACTAAGAGTCTCATGCTCTACCGACTGAGCTAGCCGGGCGCCCTCTTTCTATACTAAATCTTTAAAATCAGGTGTATACTTTTACTTTTATAGCACATCTCAATTTGGACTAGCTGGTGGCTACCAGATACAGTATGTGATCAGCACAGTATGTGATCAGAATATTGAAGGTTGGTCCAATAAAAGCATCCCTATCATTATGGAAAGCAGACAGTCCCTGATAGTTTGTAAGCTTTATTCCTTGGTCCATTTCTTGGGCCTACTATGATACGAGGGAGGGCAGAATGCACTAGGCTACTCTTCCTCATCACATATGTGTCTCAATTCAGTCAGAGCAACTCTGATTTCATGTTTTATGTTACTTGGCTTATATGCATAATTTAAGAAATCTCTGGGCACTAAAGTAGTTTGAAATCATAAATGATCTTAAAATGTGATTACTGACTGGTTCCCTAAGATCTTTCTTGCTCAGTAATGCCCTTGAGCCCGTGCTGACCCCACCCCCTCTAGGTTCACATATCCTACTTTCTAGTATGTCACAGAGCTGAGCTGTCTCTGTGGCCTGTCTGATCTTTGGGTTGTCATAGTGGCAAGGTCTTCCTTCTTTGCCCCTGGGTGTGTGTGCAGTTGATTCATTCATCAACTGAGGAGTCTGTGGGGTGGTTGCTCATAGCTAGATGCTTGAGAAGACTTCCCAAAGTGAGTTGTTCCTCATGACCTTCAGGGTTAGTTAGGGTAGGATGTCTTTCTTTGTTTAAAGTGAAGTATAATTAATATACAGCATTATATTACTTTTACATGTACAACATAATGATTCAATAATTTAATACATTACTCAATGCTCCCCATAAGTATACTCATCATCTGTCAGCAGACAACACTGCCACCATCTTACTATATTCCCTATGCTGTCTCTTCCATTTCCATTCATTACTTATTTTGTAACTGGAAGTTCATACCTCTTAATCCCCTTCACCCACCCTCCCATCTTCCTTCATTCTTGATTTGCTAAGGACCTCTTGCTTTCCCACCTATCTTCCCTCTCCCACTTGCACACTTGACCAGTTTGACAAGGCAAAAGGGGATGGCATTAAAACCCCATGCTTTGTGAAACTTCTGCATCAGGCAAGAAGCCCAAGTTGAGTTTACAAAACTGCCATGTCAAAAGTCCAGATTCTTTACAGAAAAAAAACATGCACAGAACCACCAAGCAAAAGTCATACACCTCAACCCAGAGCAGAATGGGAGGCCAGGGGTGCTATTACACACTCTACTAATCACAGTACAATGCAATGTCTCACTGAAATGACCAGAAATAAAAGCTTAACTGACAAGCACATTTCACACAATTCATCTCAGTTGACAGCCTCAGAAAATTCACTTCAGAGCACATGAAGTATCATGGCCATGGAATCCATAAGAACTTCGGACAGATTCCAAACAACGAACACCAAGATCCACACTCACTGGTGTTAGTTTCAGCTGCCGAAACAGACCCATCACAAACACTAACCTGTGTGACTCACTCATGGGCACTTAGACTCTGCGATTTCCTTTTCTCCTTAGACAAAATAACTTGGGGCAGCCGACATATATCAGCTGAGAGTATGTGATGATTTTTTTCTCCATGAGATGTTCTTAGGGTCATGCTAAAAAATGCCTTCTAGCTAGGATTATACATTTTTTTCAGAGTCCTGGCTTCATAGCCAGCTAATCAGTATTTCAAGCAAGCAAAAATCACTGAGCAGCAACAATAGTACATGGTACAGAGAGGTACTGTGGGATCAACTGTTTATCATTGCCCCCCCGCCCCCCCGCTGGGTGTTTTTGCCCTGATCCTGGAGGGTCCAAGCATGAAAACACAGCTCCTTACCGTGACTGACAAGGATGTGAGTTGCACCTTCGGACCTGAGGCTCTGGACGGCTTGCTTGAGGACAGTCACTGTCATTCACCAGAGTTGTGGTCTTATTAATAATCCGTGTGCAGGACACGATGGTTCTGCGTTCCCCTGGAAACCAAACCACAGGGACCTGAGCATCAGTGGCTCTCCCACCTGGAAAGGCCAGATAGAGCAGCATTTGGGTGCATCTTTTGATCAGTTTGTCAGTGAAGTGACTGTTATGCTTTTTTGGTTGTCAGAGAAAGAACCATAATATTAGGGATGAGGGTGTGTATGACATAGCAGGGGCAGTATGGGGCAGAAAGAAGATTCTATAACAGGACTGGAAAAAGGTGACACCGCAGATTAGCTATGTTTTCGGACAGCCTGGGATCCACAGAGGCCAAAGTTCTAATTTGGGACTTTAATTTCCAACAAAGATTGCCAATCTCTTTATCTGTTCTTTTGATATTTAAAGTCTACAGAGATCTGGTCTTGATTACACATTTGTACATTAGTCCTTACCAGAAATCATAGCTACCTATTGGAGAATCCCTCCAGAACTGCTGGACAGCAGTGACAACAGGGAGGTTGGTCTGAAGGGCACACAGACCTGTCTCCTCCACGTGGGCAGTCTAGAGCTAGTCTGAGAATTTGTTTAGCTGGCCAACGGCTATATGTCCTCGGCATCACCTGCATTTGGGGACGTCATTAACTGGTTACCCCAGATGGGGGTAGCCATTCCCTGGGTTTCCCCAAAGCATCCTACACATGGCTTGGCCAGGGAGAAGGATGAATAGGAGCTAGGAGGGTAGCTTCAAGAGCCAGGTTGTCTGGGCTCAAATTTGGCTCAATCACCGGCATAATGATCACAGGATCGACAGCTAGCTGCCATGATTCTGTGCCTCAGTTTCCTCAACCAGGCTGGTGCACTTAACCTCCCTGTGCCTTAGGGTGATTCAGGGACAGTTAAAACTAACTGATACACAGAGAGTGTTTAGAACAGAGCCCAGTCAGGGTTAGCACTCACGTTAGTTACCTTCTGCTTTTATGATTATTTGCGGGAGTGTAGCAATATAAGAATAAGAGGGTGTCAGGCACAACTCTTTGGACCCCAGATTCCTCACTCAATCTGCCTCCTGCAGAATCCTGAACAATACCATCAGCTCTGACTGCCTGCAGCAGCAGACTTGCATGAGCATAAGCAGCACGGGGCTACCTCAAGCCATGGTTCAACTCTGACTGCAGGTCTGACAATGGTGAGTCATCAGTTGTCACTGGACAATCTGGAAGTCATTGGTGTCCCATAGGAATGCCGCTGGGCTGACAGTGACAGAAGGAGAACAGCACTCCCCGGCCCCCCAGCCAAAGGGAGCCTGCTAACTGCTCTGTCTGGGACATGCTTAGTTTGTAAGTTGTCCAGGAGGAAAAGCCTGGCAGTCGGGGATATGGGAGGTGCTGCCTTTGGAGGCTGGAGGGCCATGGGCACAGGGGGACATCTGAGGGACAGGGACAAGGACAGGGGTGATGGAGGATCTTGGGGCTGGGCTGACTGCCAGGGATGCCTGAGGAACAGGCCAAGAACAAGCAGCGAGGACGGTGAGCCAAGATGTGCAGGAGAGGGAGAGAATTCACAGCTGACTCCAGTAGTGTCTGATAGCCCAATTGCTTTATAGCTGTAATTCTTACCCAAGAAAAATGGGACAAGTCACTTAAATCAAAAACGATCCTCTACATACTCTACATACTGGATATCTGACAAACATCATCTAGGTGGTCAGCGACCATGCAGGAATGGGTATTGATGGGGCCAAGTCACTCTCTGGGTTGGCATTCCAGAGTCCAGGTGAACCTTCCATCCTAACTCTGTGTCTCACCTCCCGAGAACTGGCCATATGTCCTGTCAGGGTGACAAAATACAAAAGGGCTTCTAGCTAATTGTTGTGAATGGCTTCCTCCTGCTTGCTCCCTAAACCTCCCAGTAAATGAATACAGTGCCTTTGCTGATACTGATTTTTAGCATGGCGGTCTCATCCCTGCAGTGGGCATAGGGGTGGATCCCTCTGTTTTAGAGATGAGAAAATTTTAGCATAGAGGGGGTAAGTCATTGGCTAAAACATGGCGGCATGCTTGGAATGTCTCCCTGGACTCGTGGGGCCCTTTCTTTCTTTCTATAGTGGGGTACCTATGGCAAAGAGGAAAGAGTATTTGGGGCATGCTTGGAATGTCTCCCTGGACTCGTGGAGCCCTTTCTTTCTTTCTATAGTGGGGTACCTGTGGCAAAGAGGAAAGAGTATTTGGGGGCAAAACATCTGGGGGGCCCTCCACCAAACAGTAACAGGTAAGGTCTATTCTGTTCATCCCCAGGGTCACTCACCTGTCATACCTGCAATGGACCTGTACAGGGGCTAAACCTCCACTCAGGGCAGAGGTCGAGGGCCCTGTACCACAGGCAGAGCAGCTGTGTGGGCGCAGGAGTGTGGAGGACTGAGTGAGTGTTTTGCAGAGAGAACTGCAGTGGGGCGTGGGTAAGTTCCTGGGGAAACAGGTGACACGGCCAGCCTTTCCCACACCCTGCAGGCCCGCCACAGAGTGCCCTGGGTTCACGCCCTCCTCCAGCAAGACCCCACACCTGACCCAACAGGCCCATGTGGCTCACCTCCTCCGCACTGCACACTGCACCCTTCCCAGCCGCTGTGGGTCCAGAGAAACAAAGAGTCCTGGGGTTTCTCGGGTTCACTCTGATTTTCTGCAGTGTAGTTGACAGGAATGGTGTACTCGTAATGGATTCCATAATTTTGGTCATGAAATAACAGCACCTGGATCAGCAGCAAAGATCAAAGGCCGTTTTGAAATGGAGCAGAAGTCTACAAGCTTGCAGAATTGGTGAACGAAGCCACACCGTGGCCGGCTCTCTCTACCAGAGTAAGCAGGTCTTTTCTGGGTTTCAAGACTGGTTTGGTCTAGGGGCGCTCCCTTATTTTGGACTCAGGTTCCTCAGAGACTCAACTGGGGCAGTAGGGTATGTGGACCCTCAGCAGGGAGCCCTGCGCTCTCCTGCTGGGGAGAGAACCCACTTCGACAAGGACTTTGGAGGAGCACATTTGTGGGTTCTCACAGGGAGAGCTGCTCTATGCAGACGAAGAACCTGTTCCCACATACTCAGCCATGAAGCTGCCCTTGCAGGCAAGAGAGACACAAATATGTGGCTTTGACCTAAAACAGGCATCTGAACAGGGAGGGTTACTCTCGTCCCTTGAAAATGAACATCAGTTTTCCGTCCCCCAGCATCAGCCATTGCTGCATGTGAGGCAGGCTTAACGGCAAACACAGCCCCACCAGACAGGAACCTTGGGGACTTCTGCGGAGAGTCCAGGGGTGACTGAGCCTTCTTGCCGCCATGGGAGCTAGGACGGTGATGCCCACAGGGTGGCAAGGGCCTGGCTCAAGGCCTAAAGCTGAGAGTGAAGAGGTGGGGAGCCATCCTGCAGCCTGGGGCGCTTGGGTCTGAAATCCTGGCGAGTGGGCAGATGGATGGCCTGCCCTGTTTGGCCCTCTCAGAGTGTGGCTGGAGGTGATGGGTTGTCAGGCTAGACTTGGAACCAGTGGGCATTCCTGGTCAAGGCAGCTATCAAGTTCACTCTGAGGCCTGGAGGAGTGTGCTCCCCCTGCCTTGACCTGGGGAGGTCCCCCTGCTGCCCCTGAGAATCTCCCAGCCCTCTAAAGGGCTTGAGTTGCAGTGTAGGGGTGAGGTGCTAAGGGCAGCCTGAATCGCATAAACATCCACTTCTCCAAGGAACAGGCTTGCAGTGATACACTTGGAAAAATGCCTCCAGTTTAAAACAAAAACAAAAACAAAAACCCTCCTTAAAAGATTTTTATTATCTCAGTATGGGAATAAGACTGGTGAATCAAGAATCCATATGAAACCAATTTCATGCAATTTTGCAGCCATGTATAATTTGCGTGTGTGAGTGTGTAATTGGTTTCAAATGCAGGTCCCTGTGACTCTGTGGGGGCTCCTGACCCCGCAAGCCATGTACACACCCCAGTTTGGGGACAACAGATGCCTCTATAGAGGCAGAGGGGCACTCTTATTTCTAGATTTAAGATCCTGAACTAATCATATTTCAAGAGAGAAAAGTGATTAATGTTAAAGAGGGCTGGGACTTGGGCTGAGTTTATTTGGTTTCTGAGGCATGGTCTGAATGAATCTGGGCTGTACGTTTGCTTTCATGGGCAGACAATTCCCTCGTGGTTTGTGAAAGCTTTGGGCAAGAGAGAGAAATACACCCCGATCTTAGGGTTTGTTAGAGAAAAGCAATTCATGAGCCAACAGGGGACATGGCTGCAGGGTCTTATCTTTTTTATCTTACGGTTCCTCTTGAACCCCTTTTAAAATCAGGACAGGAGGATTTGTTCCAATGCTTTAGACTAAGATGGAATCTCATCACAGGGCAATTGCTTGGGCATGGGTCCCGGGGGGCTGGGGACGTGCGGAGCCAACTCTGCAGTGGATTTAGTGGGCTGACTGTGGCAGACACAGGTTTCTGGATAGCTGAAGCCAGGCATGGAGACCAGTTCCCTTTGCTCTCTCATTGTAGGCTGGGGGACAGGGCTGGCATGGGCATGCCTGTCTGGCCGCCGGGTGCTCGTGGGCAGAGCCAGTCTCCTCAGGAGATTGCCTGAGAGGTGGCTGGCGACTTCTCTAGGTGTCGCCTAACCTTGAATGGCTGCAGGTTGCCAGAGACGACAAATTAACAGAGGGGGAAAAAAAAAGAATTTCCAAGAATCTCCAAGAGGAGACTCCAGAAGCACAGAGGATAAAATGTGCTTTGGTTACAGACACACAAATGGTCATGGAACCCGTGCTTTGGAACGAGACATGGAATCAATAATTATGAGCTATTAGAAGGGAGTCATGGGAACTCCTGGACCGTAAGAAGGAAATGGTGGGACCCCTTTCTCTGGAGATCTTTAGTACTCTTTAAAAGGACCCATCATTGATATTCAAGTCATTTTCATGGGGTCCCCCTGCCCTGAGACAACAGGCAAGACAAGGTGGCCCCAACCTGGCCTGACTGCCAGCTTCCATGACACCACCCCGGGGGCCAATCTTCCTGTGGAACCTGGTTCTCCGTCTCCTGATGCCCAAATGCCTGGGGCAGAGCTGAGTCTGGAAAATCTGAGTGATGCTGGTTTGGAAATGGAGTCAAACAGTTCATTTCTAAAAGGTAGTTTCCAGTGTGGATACACAAACTGTGGGGCGGACCTGTGCCATCTGATATAAAAGCAGAGACTCTGAGTGGGGCCAAGTCTCTCCCTGGCTGTCACACGGCCAAGTATTTCCTTCCTGGAGGCTGTTCCTTTTGAAAAAGATGGCAGCTCTGCCAGTGAAGAGTCAGGGTGGAGTCTGGGCAGGAGAAAATTCTCAGGCATGTGGTGAAAGGGATGAGATAAGAGAAGACCAGGAGAGAGGGAGGCTCGAGCAGCAGGTGTCAGGAAACCCACCAGGAACCAGGCGAGCTTCTCTTCTCGGCACCCCCAGGGAGGAAGGGAACTGGCAGACCCCTTGGAGCCTCGGGCTCGGGGCAAAGGCAAGAGCACAGCAAGTTACCATCAGATGCAGTGGGATCTTGGTTGGTCCCTTGGCTGAAATCTTCTCCCACAGACCCCTTCTAACGTAGCGTACGGTTGTGCCCGCAATCTGGTACTCTCCAGGGAGCTCGATCTTCCAATCGCTGTTGATGGATCTCTTATTGGTATCTTTCAGAGCTAGGAAGAAAAGGGAACATCATGGGATCAGGGGGCGTCAGTTGGCCTTTTCAGGGGAATCTGGGTGTCCTGAGGGGTGGGTTGGATATCTTCCTCTCTGCCTCTACAGGATAAAGGAGGGGGTCTGCAGTGATAGAAGGTGGGCTTTCTGGATGCTGAGAACAGAAGTCTCGCTCACAGAGGGCAAACAGCTCAAGATTTGCAGGACTCTGTGTGACAGAACGCCAGGGGATGGAGACAAGCACAGCCCAACCACATTTTACTAAACTTCAAGGGTAGAGGGTCTTCTGCCTGATGGATGAATTCTATTTTAATGTGTCCAAGGCCACAGAGATGGGTTTGCTGCTTCAGCAAAATTTGTCAATTCATTTAACTGTTACCTACCTGGGGCTTTTGACAGCCTGATCCAGCTTTTCTTAAGGACTTGAGAGCCCGACAGTCATAAAGTGGGGGCTCTTCCAAGAAATGGTCTATTAAATGGTAGAGTTAGGGAACCTGAGCTGACCACAGATGGGACAGTAGGGTTTGGATGATGCCACGAGGGTAGGGCTCCATGGTACTTGGGTTCACACTCTGCTGGCTCACCCCTCCACTGGGTAGAGAATGTGTTGGAAGAAACAAAATCAACACTTTCCTGGTTGGCCAGAGTAAAAAATCTGGTTTTCCACTTAAGATATATATTTATTATCTGAGTGCAGACAGTGACTTTCTTATGTCCCCTTGCCTAGGTTTGGAGTCATGTTGTTCTCACGACTAGAATATTCTGCAGTGAAATTCTGTTTTATTGTTGTTGTTGTTGTTGGTTTTGGTTTCATTTTGTTATTTAAGAATGACAAGAACTAAAATGTACTCTGGCATTTGGGAGAAGGTCACAAACGACAGCAGGTTGAGAACAAGTCTTCCGTCACCCAAGCGATGAAACTCCCAGGACATCCTGGGTGCTCCCCGTCCCTCTCTTCCCAAGTGCAGCTGGACACCCCACCCTACTCCCTGCCCATGCCCCAGATGCTTCCAATTGCTTTGAGATGCTGCTTCGTCCACAATCAGTGAAATCAGTTCCACCCCTTCCCTCTTCTCTGCTTCCCAAGGCAAGAAATAAAACACCCACATTTAATACCGATTTTGGATGATGAGAGCTGAAAACAAAAAGGGGTTTCTGTTAGCCCTTAATTCATGAGCCCCAAGGCTGAGTCAGGACCTTGTTGGACCTGGTCCTGGTCAGGCCACCAACATCTGGGGGATGCTTGGCCTCTCCTTCCCTGTCTCTAGGCACGATGGTCCCCCTGCTTGCTCTCACCCCGCCAGACTGTCCTGGCTTGCATGGAGGAGATGCATGGTCACGACTCCTCGCTTCTAGGAACTGCCAAGAGAAACTAGGAAAGAAGCAGGAAGAGTTGCTTTCCAGTAGAGCGACTTCCAGTCAGGATTTCATATCCAGGGTGGTTCTGTTGAGTGAGAGGTTGAGGGTTACAGGACTCCAGGGAAGGCTTAGAAAAGAGAAGGCTCTACCTCTTGGAATTGATCATTTCCATTCAAGAAATTCTACCTGCTACTGAAATTTCCTGGCTACAAGAGGGAAGGGGAAATGTAAGAGTACACACAATCTCTGCTCCTTTATCCCTTCCTCAGCCAAAACCTACCAGGCACCTTCGAGAGGCACATTCTTAGATTTAGCCCCCCACGCATACTTCTACCCATTTACTCTTCCCAACAACTCTCTGACAGAAAGCATTATTTTCCCCATTTCTCAGATGAGGAAATAGGGGCATGGAGAGGTTAAGTTACCTGCCTAAAGTCACACAGCTACAAAGACTGGACAACCTGAACCTAAACATACCGAGCTCAGCACTCTTACTACTCTGGCATTATTCTTTAGGTTACAGCCTCCATCTAGAGTTTTGCGACAAATACAAAAACGTGCAAGTGTCATACTTGTTTTTGGAGAGAACACATTCCAGGCTCCAATTGCCGCAGTGTCTCGCATTCCATATACCCTTATTGTAACGAAACTCACAGACTGTTCTTTCTACTTCTCTGTAGGTTTGGAGAATTGTTTCTTGCACACACACACGTAAATTTGGTTTCAGAAATCAGTGCAGGCTGGTGGGGAGTGGAGATGGACACAGTGAGGGGCCAGAGTCCTTGAGGAACGGTCCTAGAGACAACAAGTCGGGGAAGCACAGGGAGTGGCAGACACATGCCTCTCCTCTCCACAACCCCGCCAACACCACCAGTCAGGGCCTCCTCACTGGGTGTTGAGGACAAAGCTCTTGCCCTCGGGGAACTCAACATTTGGAAGGGAGACAGGTGAGAAAACAGATAAACACGGTAGAGTTTCATAGGCTCTGTGGCAGAGGTGAGTTCAGGGTCTGCATCTGTGTGGGGGGACAGGGACGGGGACATACGGGGAAGACTTTCTGGAAGAAAAGCAGGGAGGAGGGTGGCCTGGGAGTGCCTGGCAGGCATGGACTGTGGATCCTGACCTGGCGGCCATGAGAGCTCTTCCTGTGAACACTGCTCTGTGTGGAGAAGCAAGTGGGAGTTGAAGCAATTTTTTCCCCTAGAAGTCTGGCTGGGAAGGGGAGGCAAGATGAAGAGTGGTGCTAAAGGGTGGAGAAGGGAAGAAAAGTCTCACTGTTCTTATTACCGGGGTGGGAGACACAAGCATGTTGAGACCCTCCTCCCCCACCCAGAACTTGGAGTTAGAGAGATGGGCAGTTTCTTTAGTTTCTTTATATGTGGACCACTACATTGCTTGATTCACCCCATAGAACCCATTTACAACACTCTGGAGTGGCAGCTCTCCTTGCCACTGGCCACCCACATGCATCAGCTGACTCCCTGACTCAGTGCCTGGGCTGAGGCCTTGGGTTTAAGAGTTGCAGCCCTGGCCTTGTTCTCATGTTATGGCTGCTGTGAATGGTGTGTTGGCTGTCTCTATCTCCAAGTAACAACAACCCAGAGTTTCCTTTGGGGGTATGTTTATCCTCTATCTGACTCCAAACTCATCCCCAGTCCAGGTATGGGGCCATCCCCCAACCCTGGACTGTGAGAGTCAGTTCTAAGGCTTCCATTCACTTTGGGAAGAAGCAAATTTCTATAGGATTGTCTGGAGACTTAAAGTAAATCTGGATTACCAGCATCTGGGAAGAGGCACCCAGATTAAAGTCAACTGAGTGGACAGTGGTGCCAGGGTAGAGAGGGACACAGTTTCCCATGACATCATTTTAAGCCCCTGGATCCAGCAGTGCCTGAAGCTGATACTCACCAACTGAGAACAGTTTGGCTTTCACATGTGTCTTTTTAAGGTTTGGTTTTGTTTTTTATTTTTTTTAAAGATTTTATTTATTTATTTGACAGAGAGAAATTACAAGTACACTGAGAGGCAGGCAGAGAGAGAGAGAGAGAAGGAAGCAGGCTCCCTGCTGAGCAGAGAGCCCGATGCGGGACTCGATCCCAGGAACCTGAGATCATGACCTGAGCCAAAGGCAGCGGCTTAACCCACTGAGCCACCCAGGCGCCCTGGTTTTGTTTTTTAAAATACCAACCATGATAGGGGTAGGGCAGGTTGGGAAAGAAGATTACTAGTATGGACTCCTAGAAACCACTCTAGGATCCTAGTGTCATACCCTAAGATGTAGAAGGCTATCTAGGCCTTAAACTGTCTCCTGGGCCTCTGCTCCTGTCCAGCACTAACGCCTAGGATGAGGTGGCTCCTTCTTACTCGGCCTTGTTTGTGCATTTCCTAGGCCCTTTGTGTAAGACACTTTCAAGTGACACTGAAAGCTACCCTACCTCCATTACAGAAGTCAAACATCTGGGGGGTTAAGACCGGGAAGGACTAGCCAAAGTGCAGGAGGGGACAATTCTCAAACCGCCCGCAGAAGCAGCATGTAGAAGTGTGCAGGCCAGCCTGAGGAGCCCTGCCTCTGTTGGCAGAGGCACTGGCTGTGGCTGATCCAGTGGCCAGATGGACTGCCGGCTGGGACTTGGGACATGTCAGCCTGCGATCGTGAGAGCAGGGAAGTGCCTGTCAGTAGCGGGAAGGGTTGAGACGGGCAGGTGGAAGAGACATTGCACGAGGTGGTCTGCAAGGTGGGTCTGGGGCGGCCTGGGAGGAGTAGGTCAAGGAAGAGGAGGAGGCGACGTGAGAGAGTCAGGCTGTGGCTGGCCAGCTAGGACAGAACAAGGTCAGTGCTGAATGGGGGGAGAACGCGTCAGATGGTGCAGCACGTACTCAGCTCACTGGGGAAAGCAGCCTAGATTTACAGGGTCTGTAAATGCAACCCCCCCCCCCCCCCGCCCCAAGCAGGGCAGATTTCAAGCAGTCTGTGTGACCGTGGTGAATGCAGAGCTCCTCCAAGTCACACGTGGCTGCTGTGGTGCCCCCCCTCCCCCATGAGTTCAGAAAGCTCCTGGCTTTGCTTTGAAGGGGCTGGGCTGGAGCTGCTGACTCTACCACAGCTCTGGGGGTGTGGGCAGGTCCACAGGGCCCTAGAAAGAATAAACTCTATGGCCACCTTCACGACAGCTTCTAGGCACTGCAATCATGACTTGCAGACCACCTCAGCCACAGCCAGTGCCTCTGCTCTACTGAGCCAGCCGGGTGCCTCCAACGTGGCTTTATGATGGCCACTTGGCACCCCTTCCTCAGGACAGTTCGATGTTGATGTCAGTCCTTGATGAATTTTGCAATGGGAGGGAAAACACAGGGTTCAACATCGGGGCTCAGCAATTCCGAGAAGCAAGGTGATTGCTTCTAACCTATTGACTCGGTGAGGAATCTAGTCAGCAACAGTCACAAATTTGCACTGGTGATACCGGGACTTCCTGCTAAGATGGGAATTTAGCACCTGCAAGTCCTTCAGAAGGGTGGGACAGCAGCCTCAGAGAATCTGTGAACATCAAGATCGTTATTAATACCAAATACACAGGTATGGTGTGGAGTCTGATGGGAAACCTATGTCGTGGGGCTGGGTCAGCTCCAGCCAGTGGGAACGCTGATCATGCCCTAGCCCACTGGCATTAGCACTCCATGGGGTGTTTGAGAGCCGGTGGGGTGGGAGCACCCAGGCCCTTTGCAGAAGTGCTTTCCAAGGCCTTGGACATAATGCTGCATTCGTTTTCTGAAAGAAGGCCCCAGAGTTAAGTTTTGGGCCCTACAAGTTCCCGTCCTTCTCATTCCTGTGGCATCAAGGGTCTAGCCAAGCTCCCCTGTGTCTGTAAGCAGGTTGAAGTTAGCTTGCATTGAAATTAAGATTTTTAGGTCCAGAAGTTCAAACAGGAGCTATTAAAAGGATTACACACGCTTTGATTTGACAGGCAAATAATAAAGTGACGAACAAAGGAAAATCTTCAGCGACTTGATTTGATCTGTGTTGTCTGAAGTTTGGATTTGCAGGGGAGGAAAATTTTTTGCTTTGCTGGTTCTGTCTGGGTCAGAGGCTGGATGCTTTAAGCCACCATCCAAAATAGAGCAGTGCTTGCTTTCATGTATTTGGGTTAGAAGCCATGAGGATCCTCTCAGCAGCTGGAGAGACTTTTAGAGCGATGAAGATGGGCACAAACAAGCTCTCTCTTGCTACTGTGGCAGAACAAAACCATTCCATTAAGGAAAGGCCCATAATGTGAGGTCTGATGGCAAATGTCCATTTCTCTCCTGGGGCCCCTTTTCTCCCTGTGGACAACTACACATTGTCCTTGGACATCTAGGCACTGTGGGAAAAGATCCTGAGCCATTTTGGGGACCTGGGGGTTGGGGAGAGGGGAACAGCTCCTTACAGCTGGCTGGAGGTACATTAGAGAGGTCCGACCCCGTCCGCAGGCCCTCCTCTTGTGAGGAGCTGTGCAGAAGTTGGGCTTCTTTCTGTCTTTCTCCCTCTTGGATTCCACTGGAAGACTTGACCCACAGTAAACCTACTTCTAATCCTGGCATCCCGTTAGTTCCTTGTATTTCCACCTGGAGCTCTGCCAGCTCTGTTCTCAGCCGTGGACACAAACTGCAGAGGCATTTCCTGTGCCAGGTGCCTTGCTGCAGGGAGCCAGGCAGCGTGGGCTGAAGGTAGGTGGGGTGAAATTCTGCAGGAATGGCTCCCGGCAAATGTGAGAGAGTAATTCAGAGTTACATTGGGTTGGTTTCCAAAGCACCCAGCCCCGAGTGGAAACAGGGCTTGTTTGAATTAATTTTAGAAATATCAGGAGCGTGGACCACCTTCAGATTTGCCCGCACCCCCACACCCAGCCCTGGACTCCTGGGATTTAAAAACATAGGAATAAGATAAGAAGACCAAAGCTGGCTCTAAGCTCCCTTGGAGGTCCAGTGCTTCTGGGGATGTTGTTCTGAGACATGGAACCCATCTCCTTGGGATGGAGGTTTGCCACCTCTAGGTCCACACAAAGAAGGAAAAGCAATGTGCGAGTGTAACACGTGTTCTCTGGGTAAAGATGCCCCTTCCCCTGCCCCCGCTGATGTCTGGTGATGACCGGACACATCAGGGCGATTTGAGGATGCTTGTAAATGGCACAGCCCCAGAGGATATGAGGAGTATGCACAGGCTCCAGAATGAATCCTTGGAGCCTCTGTCTTGTCCTCAGTGAAAGAGGCAAAGCAATATTTTCCCATGCTTTTGGGGCAGTGAGGAATCGGTCTGCAGAACAGGGCAGGGCTCAATGCCTGGGAACCCCAAACACTGATGTTTGTGTCATCCCCACATGTGGCCCGCCGACTCCAGGAGCTGAGAGGAACCAACCAGAGAGCTAGTCCCCACCACTGGCAGCACTCACTAGTTAGATGGCCCTAACACAGGCTCCGGGGAGAAGTTCATTTTTACTAAGCTGAGCAATCTAAAGGATTCTGACACCCTTCTGTCCTTCTTGTCTTGTTGCAGGAAAGTACAGGTAACTTTCCTACTTTCGAGGGACATCTGGGGCTGGGTCGGGGCCGGAATGGTACTGGGAAGTCTCGGAAGCCAGGACCAGAAGCCGAGGGACTCGCTTGCTGCTGCTTTGATGGAAGAACCATGTCACTGACTGTGGAATGGGGCTTGCTCCTGGGATACTGAGATCAGGTCAAAGGCAATGTCTGCCATCCTCCAAGGCCTGGTGTCCCCCAAGGGGCAGAAATTCTTCCAGGTAGGCGAGGGCTAATGTACCAGCTGGAAAGGGTGACACTAGATGATTGGGCTTCCAAAGAAAATGCTGGTGAGGAGGGGGTGGGGTCTTTGGGAATTTAGTAAAAAGGGCCACGGCTCTGCAGGAACTGCCAAGAGCAGCACAAGGCCACCTTAAAAGTGTGCATAAGCATCGTTCTATCTGCAGGGACAGCTGGGGCAACTGCAGAGAAGGGTGCCAGGCTAGACTGGGAGAGTGGCCATGCTGGGAGAGTCTCAAAGCCATTGGGGCTGATGAGAGCCATGTGGGTGTCACCCTAAGGGATGGTAAGGTCCTACCCTGGAAGCAGGAGCAGCAGTGGCCTCAAAGAGGTGGGGCGGATGGCAGAAGTGAAAGCTGCAGAAGAAGGGACAGGGTTGCCTGGGACACAGTAGGGACCCCAGGAGGTTGCTGGCTGGTGAGCCGTGGTGTGGGCACTCAGGAACAAGAGCTCCTGGCCCCACTCCTGCCTCTCTCCAAGGCATGTGTGTGAGGATTAACTCGGTGTTTGCAAGCAGTTCTTATAGGATGGTGGCCTTCATTTTAAACTTGCCTACTATAGGTTTGTTTTATGTCTGTCTAATCAGACTTTCTTTTTTAAAAGAGATTTTATTTGAGAGAGGAAGAAGGAGCACCTGTGGGCACGAGCAAGGGGAGGGGGAGAGGGGGAGGGGGAAGCAGACTCCACCCTGGAGCAGGGAGCCTGATATGGGGCTTGATCCCAGGACCCTGGGATCATTACCTGAGTGGAAGGCAGACACTTAACTGATAGCTACCCAGGCACCCCAGACTTTCAGTTTCTCAGGTAGGGACTATTTCAAAGAAAGACTTAGAGCCTTCTGTATCTACAAAGGCAGGAACGTGGACCAAGATGTAATTTTTTTTTTAAAGTCAGTGATAAAAGTTGAAATGAAAGCATTTCATGAATAACTTTGTTTCAGCTAAAACAACTTAATTATTCAGTTTGAAGCCAGAGAGAAAGAAAAAGAGAGAGTGAGAGAGAGATCATGTCTTGTATATTCTTGTCAATCTCAAATAGAACCTTGCAACACAGACTGAGGAGATAGTAACAGAAGGAAGCTGGAAGGTAACAGAAGTAATCAGAAGGAAGAAACAGAAGTTTCTTCCTACTGATCCCCTCTCCCCTGCCCCATCCACTTGGGGGTGGCTGCACTTTAGCCAACTAGGATGGCATCATGTGGTCCACTGTGATTACTTCTATCGTTAGACCTTAGATATGAATGTAACACCCACGGCCTGGGAGAATGATGGTGGACCACGTAATCAGCCTGATGATCCAAATCTCAGAACATAAATCATGAGTTAGATTCTTTTTGTTTTACCCAGAAAACTGTGGGCGGGTTTATCCTCCACCACGCGAATCCTCCGGGCTCCTGATGGAATGATGGTAGCTTCAATATAACCTGTGGTGGCAGATAACAGGAAGGTGAAGCATGCCTCCACCCCCCATCAGAGGTGCATGTAGAACCACCCCCCCACACCAAAATCTACCTGACCCTCCCCTTCCCCCACCCCTATGGTGATTTCAGAGCCTGCTGCTGGTCCAGCTCTAAAAAATCAAGTCAACTAACACAGAGTGTTCTTCTATGGCCAGAACCTCTGAAGAACCATTTGTGTGTATGGAGAGTTGAACTGCGTCTTCCCCCACCCACCCCCATTCTTATGTTGAAGTCCTAATCCCCACTACCTCACCGTGTCACCTGATTTGGAAAATGGGTCTTTGCAGGTGTGATTCCTTAAGATGAGATCCTGCTGGAATAGAATGGGCACTGCATCTTCTACAAAGGGGGAGTTCAGATGCAGACAGGTACACAGAACCCCATGGAAGCAGGAAGCAGAGATCAGGGTGATGCTTCTAGGGGGCGCCTGGGTGGCTTGTTGTTAAGCCTCTGCCTTCAGCTCAGGTCACAATCCCAGGGCCCTGGGATCAAGCCCTGCATTAGGCTCCCTGCTCAAGAGGCTTCTATAAGCAAAGCAACACCCAAGACACCCAGCAAGCCACCAGAGGCTAGGGGAGATGCATGAAGCAGATTCTTCCTTCCAGCATTCCAAAGGAAGCAACCCTGCCCACACCTTGATCTTGGCCTTGTAGCTCCCAGAGCTGTGGGACAGCAACAGTCTGTTGTTTATGCCAGTCAGTTTGCGGTACTTGGGGACTGTGGTACTTAGTGACGGGGGCCCTAGCAGACTGAGACAGCCTGGAATCCTGCAGGAACAGCCCCTCCCTGGAGCACAGAGGCAGCCTGCCCTTGGCCACTCTATCTGCTGGAGGTTCCTTTGGGCTTTACTGTACTCTGAGCTGTCCCTCAATTCATGGAATGATAGCAGAAGCTAAGCTCCTTGCCCAGTGGCAACACCACTCCTTAACACACTGTTGGCCATTTCCTGCTTCCGCTGATCTCTGGGCATCTCTACAACTCTCCCAGTGCAGTCTTTTGTCTGTCTCCTTGAGTATTTCCAACTATAATGGGAGGTCCTTGGAGGCCGGGGGCCTTCCTCTGCCCATCCTCTGACCCCATATGTGCCCAAACAGTGGGGGATAATGAAGATTCAAGGAGGGTAGGGCTGAGGCTGCCGGGCAGGAGGTCAGGACCTGGCTGCTGCCTGATTAACCGGGTCACTAAATGAGCCCAGCCCTATGGTGTGATTTTGAAATACAGGCTGGTGATCATTTTGTTTTGATTTTCATCTGGGTTTTAGACAAGGATTATATGTGTTTGCTTCAGCAATTTAGATGAGGATCCCAAATTAGATTATGAAACCTTCCCCTGTGGTTCCTAAATGTGATCATCAGAGTCAGCAGGGGAGCATTAAAAAGGACAGATTTCAAGCCCAACTACATAGAGATTATGGAAATATCTATTTATGAGAGTTTGGTTTATTTCCTCATTTTCTCACAGTAAAACTAGCCTTATTTTTACTATAAAAATAGTTCATGATAATTCAAACCACAGAAGGGGAAAAAAACCCCAGAATGAACACATTGCACTACAGAAATTACCCCCTAAAAAAGTAAAATTTTGGTGAATAGCCTTTTTGGCACCTATTAATGCATATAAAAATACATACATCATTTTACATGAATAGGATATTGTATAGAGTTTTAAAAAATCAGGGACAACTTTAAAATAGAATTTTGCTAGGCAGTACAAAATTCAAGTTACAAAAGATTATAGTAAAAAGGACGTGTCTCTCATAAGATATACCCTATACTTAGCTACCTTTCTAACACTTTTATTATTTATAATGTGTTTATTTTGGCCGGGTTCCTATAAAGCTAATTGAAACATCTGCTCCTATGACAGTTTTGTTTCTTCCGTTCTAATCATTATGGCTTTAATTTCTTCTCCTTCACCATTGTTGTGGGAACTTACAAAACCATGTTGTGTGCAACAAGAGACTGTGGCATCCTTGCCTTATGCATGATGTTCCCAAGAATGCCTCCAAAGTTTTCCCACTGAAAATGATGTCTGTTGTGTTAATGTGACTGATATCAACCACCAGGTTAAGGAAGTTCCCTTTCATCCTAGTTAAGAGCTTTTGTTATGAAGAGATATTGAAGTTTTTGTTATGAAGAGATATTGAAGCTTTGCTGAAATCATCATATTTTTTTGCCCCAAACAATCTGAAGACTTCAGGGCATTAAAACTGTAATCACACTGCTCATGGCTAACATGGCGGGTGGGTCAGTATCTTACTTTGTCTTTCCTTCACCAATACATTTTAGCTAACTGTTAATTCTTTTTTATTCTGATATTTTTCTGTTAACCTTTAATTGTATTTACATTTCTATTATATGGTTTGTCAGCTGGTCAGTGAAGTATTTTAATCCCTGGATAGTAAAAGATGAGGAAATCAGCACAATTACACTGGGCTTCACTTCCTTACATCTTACTTTCAACTTTTATTATATGAATCCTACACTGTATCTATTTGTAAGATTTATCTTTTGCTAAAATAATTCATGCATTTGTTTTAGTCTCAGTCCTAAAACTTAATTTAGTGTTCATTTTGTGTTCCTCCACCAGTTTCTTTAATGAATTCTTACTTGACTCAAGTTTGTGCTCTTTGAGATGGGCTTTTGGGAATTACATTTTCTGAAATGCAATAAAGTAAAAATTATCATTTGTTGTTCTTATACTCGAATGTCAGTTTGACAGGTATAAAATTCTTAGTTCACACTTTCTTCCTCTAAGCTCACTATTATGAGTTGCTCCACTGAATGTCAGTGAGGAAAAGATTGAGGCCAATCTGATGTTTTTATTAGATTACCTAAAATCTAGATTGAATGCTTATAAGAGTCTTACCTTTAAAATATGATAACTATTAGGCTAATCATAGTTTAGTAGAATTTTTTCCTGGGATATGACACTATATTATTTCTGTACTTAAATATCTATTTTTCTGATTTGTCTCTTTTTGGGGGACACCAAATTATGCCTGATTTTCTGCCATGGTGTTCATTTGATCTCTTACCCTTTGGATTCTTTGTTCATTTCCATTTTACTCTGCTCATTTTTGTCAGTCTTGTCCTCCATGTTCCTTTTTGTATTCTCAGCAATGTTACTATCCTTTGTTTCCATGTGGACTTGGTTTCTGTGATGGATTCATGTTCATCCTTGACATCTTTCCATAGCTCTACCAAATCATGTTTCATCTCCCTCTGTTGCTTCACTATATCTTCACTGAGTTCTTTTATCTTAGCTATGAGTTCTTGTTTTATTGAGGCTATTGTTTAACCAGTTTTTGGAATTTATGGCAGTAACATTTGGTCATGATTTTCACCTTCTCCCTGGCAATGTTTTGCTGGTATTTGTTGTCTTTTTATCTCTTTCCTAGTGCAGTGATGGATCCTGTTCTGATTTCCTTTCCAAATTACTAATTTTTAATGATACAAATTCTAATTGTACCAGCTGCTTGTACTAGGTTTGAGCAATAAGGAAGAACAGGAGAGTGTGATCGGCTACCATGACTTTTAATTGTTAGGACACAGGCTTATGTGTATCAGTGAATTTATTTTTATTTTTGTAAAATTTTATGTATTTTAAATTATACAAATATACATGTATGTTTTCTCCTAAGAATTTTATAATATAGGTAAATTTCAAGTCCTCTTAATCCAACTCTACTCCCTGTGAAAACTGCCACTATTGGTCTGGTGTATATTCATTCATGTATTTTATTTATATACACATATCCATGAAAACTAAGAATATTTATATTTGTCCATGTTTTACATATGCATTAGGAGAAATATTATAGTCATAGTGTACTTTTTGTAACATAACGTATCTTGGGAGATCTATCCATGTGAGTGTGTGCAGGTCTATTTAATTTTTCATTTAAATTGTAGCTTACATAATTACTCACTTGCTGAGGTACACTTAAGTTGTTTCAAGTCTTTTACTGTTAGAAACAATGCTATCTTATGTATGAATATACACATAAAACTAACAAAATAGTAGCACCCTAACCCAGCAACATATAAAAAGGATTATATACCATGATCAAATAAGATTTATCCCAAGAATTCAAGGTTAGTTTGACACATAAAAACAAATCAATGTAATCTATATAAAAAACCAAAAACCCCAAGATCATTTTAATAGGTTCAGGGAGAGTATTTGACAAAATTTTACACCCTTCCATGATAAAAACACTCAACAAAGAATACAAGGGAACTTCCTCCACCTGATAAACAGCACTTACAAAAAACCCACAGCTAACATCAGACTTAATGGTGAAATACTTTAATGTTTTCCCCCTAAAATCAGGATCAGGAAGAAGACATGGATGTCCACTCTTGGTACTTCTATTTAGCATTGCACTGGAAGTCCTTTCCACATTGGCCAGACAAGAAAGATTTTTAAATGGATCCAAATTAGAAAGGAAAAATAAAAGCCTCTCTATTTGCAGATGTCAAGATCTTACAATATAGAAAAATGCTAAGGAATATACTAAAATAGGTTCAGCAAGGTTGTAAGATATGAGGCTTGAGCCATTAGAGTTGAACAGTTCAAAACGAAATTAAGAAAATTTAAATGAAATAGCATCAAAGAATGGCAAAGAATACTTAGGGATAACCTTCACAGAAGATGTGCAAGATTTCTACACCAAAAACTATAAAATGTTACTGAAAGATATTAAAGAAGAGCTAAATAAACAGAAAGACAGTCTATGTTCATTGATTACAAGATTTAATGTTAAAGTGGGAATAGTTTAGAAACTGATTTACATATTCAACATGGTCTATATAAAAATTTCAGCTTTTTGTTTTTTGCCAAAAATGACAAGTTGACCCTGAAATTCATATGGAAATGCAAGAGGCCCAGAGCAGACAAAATAATATTTAAAAGGAATAAAGCTAGAGAACGGACACTCATTTTAAAGTTTTCTAGCCAGATATAATAATGAGGACGATGTGGCACTGGCATAAAGAAACATTTAAAAAAAAGATTTTATTTATGTATTTGAGAGAAAGAGAGAAGCAGCAGAAGGAGAGGGACAAGCAGACTCCATGCTAAGTGTGGAGCCTGACACAAGAAGTCCAATTCATGACCCTGAGATCATGACCTAAGCTGAAATCAAGAGCTGGATGCTCAACCAACCGAGCCACTCACCCCAAGAGAGACATATTTATTAATGGAATATAATTGAGAATCTATAAATAAATCCTTTATTCACTTTTCAAAAGCAAAGGCGCTAAGAATATTAAGTGGAGAAACAATGGTCTTTTCAACAGTGTTGGGATAATTCAATATCCACATACAAAGAAATGAAGGTGGACTCCTATCTGAAGCCATACAAAAACCTATCCTAAGATGGATCATAGGCCTAAATCTAAGCTATAACTATGAAACTCTTGAAGAAAACATAGGAGTAAGATTTTTAAAAAAAGATTTTATTTATTTTATTTGACAGATAGAGATCACAAGTAGGCAGAGAGGCAGAGAGAGAGGGAGGAGGAAGCAAGCTCCCTGCTGAGCAGAGAGCCTGATGTGGGGCTCGATCTCAGGACCCTGGGATCATGACCTGAGCCGAAGGCAGAGGCTTTAACCCACTGAGCCACCCAGGCGTCCCAGGAGTAAGATTTTTATGACTTTGGATTAAGCAATGACTTCTTAGATATGACAGCAAAAGTACAAGCAACAAAAGGGAAAAAAAAGTAGACTATATCAAAATGTCGAACTTTGTGCCTCCAAGGACACCACCAAGAATGTGAAAAGCAAACTCAGACACTGGGAGAAAATATTTGCAAACCATTTTGATAAAGAAACTATCTAGGATATATAAAGAAACCTAATAATTTGATAATAAAGTGACAAATAATCCAATATAAAAATAGGCAAAGGATTTTAATAGACATTTCTCCAAAGAAGATATATAAATGGCCAGCAGGCACACGGAAAGATGCTCAAAATCATTAGTCATTAGGGAAATGCAAATCAAAATCACCAGCAGATATGACTTTATACCCACTAGGATGTCTATAACCAAAACAATAGACAAGATGTCCTACAGAGAATGTGGAGCAAATGGAACTCTCATTCATTATGACCAGGAATGTAATATGGTACAGGTACTTTGGAGAAGAGTTTGGCAGTTCCCCACAAAATTAAGCAGAATGACTGCATGACTGACCAGTTCCATTGCTAGGTACATAGCCAAGAAGAATGGAATGACATGTCCATGCAAAAACTTACATACAAATGTTCACATTAGCCTTATTCATAATAGATAAAAAAAGAAAAAAAAGGAGGGGGAAACATCTCAAATACCCATCAACTGATGAATGTATTTTTTAAAAGGTGGTGTAACCACACAATGGAATATTATTCAGCAATAAAAAGAATGAGGCGACTGACACATGCCACAATAGGGAGGAAGCCTGAAAATATTATGCTAAGTTAAAGAAGTCAGTCACAAAGGACCACATACTGGCATGTGCAATTTATATGAAATGTTCAGAACAGAGAGAAAGACCTACAGAATGGTTACTGAGGGCCAGGTAGGAAGAGGATGGGGAATGACTGCTGAGTGTGGGATTTCTTCTTAGGATGATAGCGGTGATGGTTGCATAACTATGTACACATACTAAATGCCCACTGAACTGCACATTTTAAAGGGCTGAATTTTACAGTATGTGGATTTTATTTCAATGAAGATGCTTAAAAAAAAAAAAGAAATGATACTTGCAATGAATCTCTTTGTACATCTCTCATTGTGCATATATACCATGTCCTACCTGATCAACTGTGAGAATTGCTGATTCAAATACGCATGAGCTAAAATGTTACATGGATAGCTCAACTGCCCTCCATAATAGTTTGACTAGTATAGAAGTCAATCAACACTATATAAGGTTGTCTGTTCATTCATAGACTTCTAAATACTTGAAATTGCTGATCTTAGCATTTGCTAATCCAGTAGATGAAAAAAATAGAGATTTAATTTGCATTTCTCTCACAATCAGTTTGGTTTGGCCTCTTATTGCACATTGACTGACCATTTGTAGTTCCTTTTAAGTTAACTGCCTTGCTGAGAAGTACTGCCCATTTTTCTACTTGCTTTTTGTTTTTATCTATCAGCAGGAATTTTAAAAGGATATCTTAGTACATATTAACATATATTTAATGTGTTTTAAACTCAAACTTTCTACTTACTTGACTTATCACATTTTTTCTGTCTCTTGTTTTTGGTACCCTTTATCATATGTTTTAAATTTGAAAGTCATACTTCTGAGATCTCTTTGTTTTCCAATGGTTTCTTCTCATTCTGTACTAGTTTTATGGATACCATTGCATCTCAAATCTTTTTAAGGATAGCTGGTAGAGATTTTGCAACTTTTATTACTTGAGTGATCTTGTTTTTCCCGTGGGTCATCTTTTCAAGGTATCCTTGGTCTCTCCCATTTGTGTTGCAGACTCTTTCAGGAAGGATGCCACAGATGGGCTGTCTCTGTCAACCTGTGTGGGGTTTGCTGACCATCAGGACTGGCTTTCAGCGGTGGCGGGGAGGGGGGCAGGGAGTCGTTGTTGGGTGCTTGACAACCAAAATAGTAAAATGTTTGCTCCATGTGCCGTGGTGTGCTGCTGGCCACCAAGTATCTCTAGGTCTCTCTCCAGAAGTGATAAGGATGCAGTTCCTTGCCCTCTTAAACTGTGTGACCATGTGACCTACTCTGATCCTTAAAATAAGTGTCAAAGTGATGTGTACATAGGAGCTTTAAGAGCATCAGGATATGATTTGCTGTGTTCCTTTTTTTCTGCCAAGGTAATATGGCAACATCTGAACAATAAAATCTGTCAGCCCAGGTCCATGAGTGGCTCAAACATGCAGACCCTCTTACCACCCACACTGGATATGCAACATGGGCAAGAAATAAACTTTTGTGTTAAGCCACTGATATTGGGGGGGGGTGTTATTGTGTTATCTGCTGCAGCAAATTCAAGTCTATTTATTCAGATTCATGTACATATGAGATTTCCTTGTTCCTATTAAACCTCTTAATAAGTTCCTTTTCTTTCCTTTTTTTTTTTTTTTTAAAGTAGGTTCCCTGCCCAGTGTGGAGCCCAGTGTGAGGCTCGACCTCACAACTAAAGACCTGAGCCAAGATCAAGAGTCAGACACTCTACCTACTGAGCCACCCAGGCCCCCCTTAATAAGTTCCTTTTCATTCATTTTAAGGTCAGCGTTGGAAGAGAGGAAGCACTTTTTCAAGCTGCCATCTTAGAAAGTTTAGCAGCATCTGTCAGTCTTGACAGCAAATGCCTGGGCATTGTTATAGATCCAGCTCCGGAAGTTTTACAAATTCCTGTTCTACCTGATGCTTAGGAAGACTCAGATGTAAACACAGTTCGGTCTGAGGGCTGAAGTCAGTTGTCTCACTTCATATGCCCTGATCCTGATTCCCAGGCAGGATGATTTTAACCAGCTGGGGTGTGGTCCTCCAGTGTGATTCCTTCCAGACACTTCCCAATGCCGTGGGGAATGGCAACACTGGCTCAACTCAACAGCCCGCCCGTGGTCCCGGCACTACTCTTTCCTCACAGAGGGAGGCAAGGAGTTCTGATTAAAAACAGTTTCTGCTCTTACAAATGTTTTTCTTCTTAAAACATCTGGCCACTAAACACCAAGCAAAACAAACAGAACAGAACAAAATAACAACAGAACACATCTTTTAGGATTATAGCAATGGTCTTTGAACCACAAATTTCTCTTAGAGAAGTTCATTCCTTCTGGGGAGTTTGAAGAATTACTGGATCCTCAGCATACAAGACAGTGAAGTGCCAAAAACGGAGACAAAATTATTCAGGGTCAACGTGATGGAAACCTTTTGGGGGAGGAGTCTCCATTTCAACCACAAAACGGACCTGGGAACAGGATCTGCTTGGGGAGCTGAATTGTTTTCAGAAAAAATGCTGCTGTTATGGGGAATCTTCCTATTTTGTGACTAGTAAGCCTTAATGTCAGCATTACCAAGCTGCTAAAACTGGGGGTAATGGATGCATCCACCAAGATCCAGAGTCACTCATTTTTCACATTCCACAGCAAGGTAGGCCATTTGCAACCAATGCACGGTCACCACACCTATGTTTAAACTTAATGTTGGCACAAGTAGTAACTCTGAAAAGGTACCTGTCTTTTCTCCTCTTTCAACTACGCTAGGGGCAGAGCAGATGAGTAATAAAAAGCTCGGGGCAGATATAAAATCATGTGAGGCTCATCCTCAGGTGACCACCAAGTAATAGGGCAGGGGAGTCACTTCCATGAGTGGGTTCTGGTAACCTCTCTAAGATTTGCAGAGAACTAATGAAAGAAAAGGCAGGTGTTCAGTTCACAAACCAAGGAAATCACCTCTACTTCACTGTCCTTTTCCCCCTCTTTGGACCGACAGCTCAAAGCCCATGCTGAGGCTGGTATAGAAAGTGGCCAGCAATGGCAGGAGGCCCATCACCAAGTCCCAAAGCACCCGGTCATCCCTCATAACAGATGGCCCCTCAGGTGGATGCCAAGTACCACATGTTGACTGGGCATGGAAAATAATGAAAGAAGGGATGGACACTTAAAAATTCACAAGATAAAGTCATAATTTAGGTAGGGCAGGCAAGACTTTATCTTCGGAATAATTTTCCATTCTAATCTCTGCCATCAAGCAGGAGCCATCCAGTTAGAGGGACATGATTTGGTTTCATGAAGAAGCCATAGTTAACATTCAATGCCTTTGCCATCCTTCTAGGAGAACACAATGTTTTTGCTGTCAGGACAAGTAGTCAGAAGGAATGTCAATGCGATGTTGACTTGAAACCTATCTCAAATCTTCTGAATAGTTACTATCACAAGGCTATGAACACATTCCCCTAGAAAATACTTTTTGTCCGAATCCCCCAAGTGGACCTGCTTTCAGATGATGTGGTCACACTTTCCCCTTGTGTTTCTAGGAAGAAAACCATTGCGCTAGTAAGGTACTGTGATGGAATGCAGGAATCTGGCTGTGTAGCCTAGGACCCTTTCATAATGTTCATTGTATTGAACATGTAAACAAAACAAAAAAAGCCCCAAAAGTGTTTTTTGTTTGTTTGTTTTTTTGGGGGGTAACTTGTCTTATAAATTGCTTGGAGAGGTTTTTGTATAAGTTTATAGTCCCCCCCCCCCTTTTTTTTTTACAGAAGGTTGTTTATGAGACTACTACTATGTTTATGTCTAACCCTAGGGATTGTTCTGGGTCTCACTGGAAAGACCTCATTGTTAGGGAAGCCTGTGGGGCCAGACTCATACCCTTGTTCAGTTCCCAGGATGTGAGATCAGTGTAGGTGGGCCTGTGACCTTATCTCTAGTATGAAGACCAGGAGGATGTGATCCCCTGCCCTTTGGGAAGTACAAGTCTGTGATACGGACCCTTCTCTATGGAAGATTGGACCATCTGTGGCAAATTCTCCAGCAAGTCATAGCATTTTTCTGCTCAAGAGCCAGGTGTGGCTGAGGAGAATGAAGATATATCCCTTGGCATATTGACACAAGTTTCTGTCTGGTCTCTGATCTCATAACTCTTTACCTTTCATAGCTTTAAAAATTAGCTTTATTCTATAGTTTTTCTTTTTGGCAATAAGTCTTAAACATCAATTATACAGAAATGACAAAAGGCTTTTGAATTTATCCATGGCTTCACGCATGACTCATTCCCATTGACTTGGCTCAGAAAACATTCAGGCACGGAAGCAAGGAAAGAATCCCACACCAGACACGTCACCTCGAGTGCGGTGCATGACACATAAACATCTTACATGAGAAACACTTGGGGACAGCCTTTGCCATCACACATGTGGATACCTTCGTACAAAGATTATTCTTGACTGAGGAAAAGAAATACACGATCATTGGCTTCTAGGCACATTTCAGGGACTGATACTGTAGTTCTTAATCACAGCAGCGAGAAGCATCATTATTTGTCATCACGTAAATTTCCCCATGGCACTTCCATACCCCACACCCAGAGAACGGAACGTGGCATGTGTCAGAGTTTCTAAAGATAATTACTGAATAAATACGTGACTTGCAGATCTATCCACACTCAAAAGGGATAGATCATGTCACCTTCCCTTTAAAGAATTCATTGTTCGAGAAGGTTCTCTTTGAGGATAAGTGCAAAGCAATTTAGAACCCATGGGGCACCATTTCTCCGTGGTGACTGCAGGGACTACTAGTCACCCCTGCAGCACTGAGAAAGAGCACAAAATAAAGATAAAATAGTTACAGTCACACTTGAATGAAGTGGAGGCATCATACCAAGAACGTCTAAGCTACTCAATTAAAAAACTCAGCTGTTTCAACTCAACCAAAGCCTTGAGTGTGTTCAAGCCCATCCATGAAAGACATAATACAACAGCCATTCGAGAAAATTCTTTCCGTAGTTGAGGACTTCGCTTATTCCAAAGTCCAGAGTCAATAGGCCAGGGGGTAGTAAGGAGCCTACACTCGGAATGCCATAACCCCACTCACTGCTGATGACCTCTAAAGGACACAAGAGGGGGACCTCCTGGGGTCTGTGGACACTGGAGCCTGTGTGGGTCTGCTTTGGAGTCTCAGTTCAAGCACTTTCATGACCAAATCCAGGCAAGTTCAGGCAAGGGTCAGGACTTCATCTAACTGGGCAAAACTCCTGCATTTGATTACTTGTTATCTTTTTGGTGAGGCATTTCTTTTCAATATTCACCTTGAAGGGTGGTAAGACATTCCTCCTTCTCTCAGTCTTTCTAGATGCCTGGAGATGAAAATCACCTTCCTATCTAAACTGACAGGATTAGTGAATCTGCCCCTGTTCCCTGATCCAGGGGGCTTTATACCATTTCAAAATTTGGTTTTTTTTTCACTTCAGCCTGAAATGTCCTTCCTCTAGTGGCACTATTAGTTCATTTTTACCTGTCCTTTAAGGCTCAGGGACCACCCTCATCTTTCAGCAGGCCTGGGCTAGGGACCCCACCAGAATTTGAGGCCCCACAGCAGGCCCCACTGAGCTGCCTCGCCTCACACGTGGACTCAAGCTGCTTGCCTGGGGGTACCCTCCCTCCGTGGTGACTGACGGGGTGGCTGTTAACTTTTATTTCTGTACACCTCATGCTTAAAATCTAGTAGTGTCGCATTAATGTTTACTGGGTGACTGTCAATATCTTTGCAAAAGTACATTCCAGAATGTCAGCATTGCGTTTGATGAAACGCTATTAAACAGTGATTCATTCATGTGTGAGTGAGCATTTCACGCACAGCCTCGGGAAGAAGGATCCACACTGATAGGAGCTTCTGCTCACAGAATCTGATGGTGAGGATTTGGAAGTAACTGGCTTCAGACTTTAGAGCAAAGATGTAACATTTGGCCAACTGCTTGGAAGGACAGAAATTTCCAGGTGGGAAAAGCTGAATGGTGCTTATCTTTCTTGGAAGGTTTGTTAATGATGAGGGAGCAGAAGGCTAGCTGAGGATCAAACATAAGCTGACACCTGCAACTTCCCCTCAACTGCACACTCCTGGGTGGGACCTGTGGGACATTCTTCCAGGAATCTCCCAACTAAATGTTAATACCTTGCTAGAAGGGAAGGCAACCTGAACAATGGCAAGACCTCTGGTGTCTTATAGGTTGGCCCTCTTTAGCATATGAAAGTCCTTTTGAAATCTCCCTTTTCCTTAGTTCCCCCAACTCCTGAGTATCTAATCAGACACTCAAGACCCCAGTGTGCCGGCTTTTTCTGCCCACAGGTCCTGTCCATGTTCTTTAATAAAACCACCATTTTGCACCAAAAATGTCTCAAGAATTCTTTCTTGGTCGTCAGCTCTGGACCTCACCCCACTGAACCTCACCTATACTCCAAAACCACATCCCTAAGACTTCTGTGCCCCAGAAGCTGGAAGGAAGCATAATACCACAAGCCAGGGTGGGACAGCTCCCCTCCACCCCCCCAATCCCCCCCCCCCCCCCCCCCCGCCCCAAGGCTTCCAATGGCAATCTGTCCCTCCAGGAGGGACTCACTGCCTGAGCCCCAGAATCCTGACCACCCTAGGAGGGAGGCTGCACATTCCTGCTCACCTTCCTTACTTGCACATATGGGACCCAGGCACCAGGTAGGATGGAGAAAGGGGAGAGAAAGAAAAAAAAATTTACTGTGACTGGGAGATCAAAGGTCAACAAAGGGATTAGACTGGGGGGAGGGGTAGGAAAGAAAGAACTCCTGCTCCATCAGGACTCTTCTGGAAGTGAGCTGCTAAGGCCTGTGGCAGAAAGGGTCTTGGTGTTCTAGTGAATTGCCCAGGGGGCAACAGTGGGTGTGTTTGTGTTCAACCCACCTTCCATAGAAGGGAGCAACTGTGGTCAGTTCAGTCCATCCGAGCTCAACACATCTGACTTAAATAAAGGGTTCTAATGCTTTTTTTTTTTTTTTAATCAGTACTCAAACTTGCCAACTGCAGAGGTTTTTGCTCCTAGCTTCCCTTGCTGGCACATTAGGCAAGGTCAAAGTCTCATGGCAACGTGGAGCTGGGGCCCAAATAGAGGAAGTGGCCACAGACATGTCAAAATATATAGAAATCACCAAAGCTCCAGCACAGTGTTGTTCCAGAACTTTCTGCAGTGATGGAAACATTCTCTCTCTGGGCTGTCTGGCACAGGAGCCCCAAGCCACACGTGACCACGGAGGACCTGAGATGTGGCTAGTGGGGCTGAGGGCTGAATCTCAAATTAAAATTTTAATTGTAATTAAACTTTGAATAGACTAAAGTGGCCTGTGGCTACTGTCCTGAATGATGCAGCTTTGGAGGTCACTACCCCCCCAAACCGACTTGCTCTAGTGTTTCCTTCCTCAGTTTACCTCAGGATCAATGTGGCAGGCACAGATTGTCACACGTTTCCTGTTGCACAGGCTGGGTACCTGTCTTTAAAATCCAGAAACCTGGCCTGAAATGTCATTTTTTAAGCATATCTTAAAATTAAAATTTTGTGCTTGCATTGGCCTCTGGTTTTGCTTTTACAAGATCCTACAACATGCTTGTGTAACAGGTTACCGTTTCTGCAAGTTATCAAGAAGGAATGTTTCCTCTAGACCAGGTCTCCCAACCATATAGAGACTGGGGAGCATACACGGACTTTTCCTCTTTGCCTTAGTCCCAGGGGCCTGTGTTCCGTGGGGCAGAGGCCTGCCCGTGATTTTGTTTTCTTGTGGAGGTAACACTGAACTGAAAATCTTCTATCCAAAGCCATCATCCAAATTAAAATAGAGGCTTTTCAGCTCAGCTCCACCCAATAAGCTATGTTGGTGATGCTGCTCTTGGTGACGGGCGAGTAGACACTCTCTAAGGCTTCCAGAAGAGTTTTCCCCCCAGATGACCTGCCTGCCTCCTGCTCCTCTCATTATGTACGTATCAACCCAGATACCTCCCTGGGCACCAGAAGCTGATGTTCTCCGGGACAGGTGATCAGAAACCATCTCCCACCTCTGGGCAAAGCAGCCTATACCTGTGCAGGTGGTTCAAGCAGAAAGTCCCATCAGCTGAACTTTGATGGTCTTCTCTAAGCGCAGCTTTGCGGGGGGTCCTACATTTGGGAAACAGGTGACTCCCCTACTTTGCATTCACAGTCAGCAGTGGCAACTCAGGCTTCCAGGGAGAAAAGGCTTTGTGAGCCATTTAGGGATGTGTGTAAACGCTGTCCTACTTTAACTGAAAGAAAACTCTGAGAAAACCTCTTCTATCTGTAGGTGAAAACAACATGGCGTAGCATCACATCAGAAGATGGGCTGACATGAAGCTTCAGGGGGCTGGTTGGTTGGGCAAACTACTCACATCTAGGAACCTCAAGATATTCTGGCTAACGTGTTTTCTCTTTGCCTTTCAGCAGTCCTCACACTGACCGGCCAGGTCGCCTATCTATCACCGACTAGCCCTTATCAGTGAATGCAGGGAAGGCAGGTGATCCTCGGCTTTGTGCAAAGGGAATAAAGCATATAAATACCATAGGCTGTCTTGCACTTGCAGTAAGCCCTTGGGTCTCCCCGTCACCCATCCTCCCCCTTAGAAAGGCCAGGGTCATCTTGCCCTTGGGCTTCACACTCACCTGTGCCCCGAGAGTGGCTGAAGTCACCCTTCACCACTCGGCATGTCTTGCCGTCCCCACTGCAGACTCCACACCGGTCTTCCTTGGCGGCAGACCCGATAATGCCATCACAGCCAATTTTCTGAATGACCAAAGGGCTGGGTTATTCCAGGTTTAAGACTCGGAGAGATTTTCAAAGAGGATCTCAGCAGCACTGACTTCTCCACTAGGCCCAGCAAGCATGGTGCCTGGGGCCCACCATCTTTTGAGAGGCCCGACAAAATATTTTAAAATCAGAAGAGAAAAAAAATGAATAGAATCTAGCTCGCAGTCTATCTGTCTTTATATCCACATAGTTGTCATACATATTTTTAAATTATTTGTTAGAGAGGAGGGGGCGTGAAGGCAAAAAGTCCTCAGAAGTCCCACTGAGGCTGGAAGCCTGCCCCTCCGAGCGCTGCCTGAGGCAGATGCCAGCCTCTGACTCCCACACACCTTTCAGGGCGGCCACAACTTCACTGGATTCACATTTCCCTTGGGGCTACATGGGGCAACCTCTGGCTTGGTTGGAAGAGCCATCAGAATAGTCTGGAGCAACCACCCTGACTTTCCTGTTGAGGTCAGGAAGCCCAGACCTCATTGAGACATGGCTGGGAATGAGCCCCCGCAGTTCTCTGTTAAGACCCAGCCCAAGAAGACCCCTTCCAAAAAGGCCTGGGTGTGATCAGAGAAGAGTAACCTGACCCTGAGTGGCTCTGGACAGCACAGCCCAAGTCAGTTCATGAAAAGTGGGAAGGAGATATGAACTCCTGTTCTCCCTTCAAAAACAAATGCATGGGTTTTATATTCTGCAAAACAACATATCGAGATTTCTAGTATGGTGAACATGGAGTATTTAATTGTTCAGTAGTTAAATTGCTAAAACTCCCCTCTCCACTTTTTCCCCGAAGTGAATACTTCCAGAACAAGACCGAGTTTCCTTATCACCCTGCATTAGGGATTGGTGCTTTAAGGCGTAAAGGAGTCAACAGCCAGATTAACTCAGGCCAAGGTGATTTTGCTCCTTCCCACGATGCTTGGAGGGGTGCTAGCAAGGTGCTTCTCTCCTTGTACTACCCACTCCTATAGCAACTTCCTCTTGGCCCCATGGCTCATAACTTAATCAGAATACACATGCTTTGTGATGGTAGCGCTGGTCTTTTTTTTTTTTTTTTTTAAGATTTATTTATTTGCCAGTGAGCAAGCGAGCGAGCATAAGTAGGGGGAGGGGCAGAAGGAGAGACTCTCAAGCAGACTCCCTGCTGAGTGCGGAGGCCAATGAGGTGCTTGAACCCATGGCCCATAAGATCACAACCTGAACCAAAACCAAGAGTGGGATGCTTCACCGACTGGGCCTCCCAGGCACCCTGCACTGGTTCTTCAACAGGAATGTGCATCCACCTTTCCAGGAGGGCTATCAAAACAGACTGCTGGATCCCGTGCCCAGCAGGGCTGTGCATTTCTAACAAGTTGTCAGGCGAGGCTGCTGCTGCTGCTGCTCGTCTGGACCATATCTGGAAAACCACCCCAGGATGGGATGCCCTGTGAAGGATGAATGTGTGTTCCTCCTAAGCAACAATCCCAGAGTCTCATCCTGGGATCCTATCATTTCCTTAGGGAAGAACTGTGAGAAAATTACTGTTGCGCATCCAAAAATGGTAGCATAACTGAATATGTTTCGGAGAAGACCTGAAGATCTGCTAACTGCTGAGCAAAGTGAGTCCAAAAATGACCATTAAGAAAACTGAGAAAGAGCAGCATTTGGAGACTAGGGGGAAGGAAGAAAAGAAAAATTCAAATGTGTTCAAAGTGACAGAAATGCAGGCCAAGGGCAAGGCTGGGGCCTTTAGCAGCCAGAAGCCAGGCAAGGAATGAGTGCAGGCAAGTGGACTTGAAAGGGCTGAGGAGATTTAGGTGACACATGAAGACCCAGATGGTAACTGGCTCAGACTGCAACACCTCGCTGGGGCAGAACACCCAAGGGGGGCCCAGAGGTAGACCAGTTGCCGCAGGGTACCTGGCACCTGGAGCACATTATAGGAGCTGCCACAGTTCAGGGTCTGGACCACTGGCCGATCTTTCAAGCTGCTCAATATAAAATGAAGTAGGCTAAGAATCCAAGGCAGCCAAGATCCAAAATTTTGCTCAACCAGCATGCTCAGCAAAGGACCTAGAAGCAAATCCATGGGGTCCTGCATGTGTGTGCTGCCCATCTATATTGCTCCTATGTGTTCAGAGCTTCATCCATTTCCCTAAACCCTGATCTCTTTCATGTCACCCCGACCTGATATGTGCCTTCCCCATCTCTCAGGTGCTTTCAGCTCTAGACTTTTCCTATATGGGCTTCCTATTTTCCTTAAACCACACTCCCACTCAGCAATAGTAAGCCTCTGGCTTGGCTATCTACTCCCTGTCTGGTTCCTCAGTTGGAATTTCCTGATGAAACACTTTCTAGATGCTCTAAGTTAACACCCCACTCTGTCCAGGCAGCTTCCCTCCCTAGCCCCAGTGATGGCACCTGACAAATCTGAGGCCACACAACAAGCTGTCTGGCGGGGCCAGGAGCAGTCCCTCACCTCTCGCCTCCCAGTCCTGGGATGGCTGGGTATCTCCCCTGATTATCCTCAGCCAGGGACTGGTGATCACTGGGAGTTTCTGGAGAGCGTGGGGCTCCTTCTGAAGGCAACTGGGTTTGCAAGAATGTAGAAATGTTCAGAATAAAGAAGCTAAAGGAACAGGAGAAACGCCACCTGGAGGGAAAGGGAATGTGAAGGGAGAATCTGTGCTAGGATTTCAAAAGGCCATCTGCGGTCTGGCTGGGAGATCAGGACAAGGGGCAAAGCGTGTGTTTGCAATCTGCCAGAGCAGGAATTCACCCAAAAGCAGAAAGGGCAGGCATGGGTGGTACTTCAGGAAGAAACGGGACAGGGACTCAGTGGGAGGAAGGGCCCTTAGGAGAGCACACACTTTCCTGGATGAGCAAACCACTTCTCCCCCAAGTCCCCTGAAAGAAGGACCTTGGTGGGAAAGAGACAAGTGATGAGGAAAAGTCATGGCATAAGTGAGGGCTTGTGAAGCCCCTGCACACCCAGACCAGCATGTGGTGTCTTTGTGGCTGACCCTGGCAGATGCTGTTGGCCCACACAAGCAAACGCAGGTCTGGAGCAATTTCCTACCCCTCATGAGACTCTTGTCATGGCTTGGAGCACAGTATAAGGAACATGTATACGTCTGTGTGGCAGCAAAGCCCCAACCAGTACCCATTTAGACCTCATGGCTTCCAAAGTTGAAGTAAATGCAATGTTTCGAGTTGATTTCCTTTTTTTCAGGGATGAAGAACAAGTCAGTTGTGAGTCCAGCAAGGCCTGATGTCTGTGGGGATGCTGGGCCATGCTCGGCCTGCAGGGAACTAGCCCTTGACTCTTTTCTGAGGGTCTGGGATGTTTACAGGCAAGTCCAGGGGGCCCCATCCTCATCAGCATCTGTTCAAGAGGCCCAATATAGCATCTAAAGAGTGTGGGCTTAGATCTGGATCTGATACGGGGGGGATCCTTTCAGAAACCAGATTTTTTGGTTGGTCATGGGGGATAAAATTAGTCTATGAAAATGCTATGTCCTTTCGGACAAAGTCTGGCTCTGTGTGCTCTCGATAGCCTAAAAGGAACAACTTGCCCCAGTCTGACCAGTAGTCAATTTCTAGGGTAGGAAGAAGCCCTCCCAGGCCCAGGGACATAAGATGGCCTAGGGTGGGAGTCCTCCACTGCCAGCAGGCCAGAATCACCTCGAGGGCTGGGCAGGTCACCCATTGCTGCAGTGGGGCCCATGGATTCGTCATTTCCAGTGAGTTCCCAGGTGATGCTAGGGGCCCAAGACATATTGGGAGTCCACTGTCCTAGGTCTGGAGCTCAGAGATAGAAATCCTCATGGAGGTAGCCATTGCTACCAGATGCCAAGCCTTCTGTGTCCTGTGTACCTGTGTAACTCTCCCTGTTCTCCACCCACACCCCCTTGGAAAGACCCTCGTCATGAATTTCCACTGATAAATTAAGTCCTGTTGCCTCGACCCTCTGTCACCCCGAGCTAAAGCAATTCTGGGCTGAGGCATCCCGGAGGGATGTGAGGGACCCCAGCTGAGCCACGGGACAACAGAAGCTGGCTCCCCTATACTTTCAGGAAGCAGAGGTTCCTTACAGTGGTGCTCAGGCCAAGGAAATGATCCATGGGAAGATCCATAACAACAGAATGTCTAGTCACAAAACCATAAATGCCCTCAATTGAGGGCCTCACAGATCACCTGGATATTCTGTCCTTCTACTCACAAGCTGGGTACACTTCTACACCTCTCCACCAAGGAAACAGAAACTCTGACCTGGAGACTTCAAAAGCCTTGCTTATAGGATTTACGTTATCTTAACATGTTTAAGTTGTCAAAGGCTGGATACAGGGGAAACTGCTCTGTTATTTTCTCCTTTATCCCTAAGCAGCATCTTGTTTCCATTTTAAAAGTCAGCTTCTTTCATTAAGACTTCACCTCTAAGAACAAAGCTATCCTCAGCCCTCACTTCAAATTGTAGCTAACGTCCTTCTGGATTAGGGCTAAATTACCCAGGCAGGTAGGCCATCAGCTTCTCTTCCTAAATGTTATGCTCAAGGTTGTCATCAAAACACATATCCTGAGGATGATTACAGATTTGGATATGAGCCTCAGTTTCCCCATTCTTAAAGCAAGAGTAGTAACCTCAACCTCAGAAGTAGAAAATGACCTCTGCTCTGGCTCACTGCCTGGGGCCCTGGTGATGGGTGGGTGCTGTCAGGACAGATGGAGACCGCCAACTTCCTTCACAGGCTAACTTCCTTCTAGGGGGTTGGGGGACAGCTTCCACTGTCTGAGCAGATTGGGGATGAATAGGTCATTGTCCTCTATCCCTTTTTCTTCCACGGAACCCCTGCTCTCTCCAAAAAGGGAAGAGAGGGAAGGAGAAGGTAGGCAGGACCACATCCTTCCCCTGTCCCTCTTGGTAAAAGATGCATGGAGAGCCAGTGTTTAGAGGCTCACCCACAGGTGGGCTTTCCCATAATATCAATGCAGCAGGTCACTGTCTGCCCTAGGGAGCTTCTCAGATCAGGTGCAAACAGGAACACACACAGGGTCACCCTTTAAATTAATTCTTCAGGGCACTCGGGCCGGGACAGCTTTGTGTGCTCTGCCCACTCTGCTTGGTATTATTTTCAGCACTGAGTGCATTTGAAGGCAGGGCACACAAAGGATGCCAGTGTCTGAAGAGCAGTAAATCTGAGAAGCAATGCACAACAGTCACACTAACCTGCCAATAGTGGCATTTCCTCCCTTTTCACAGAGTTAATGCAAATGATATAGAATATGCTTGTAAGGGACTGGGATTTTTTTTCCCCACAATGGAAGCTATGATAGCATTCAGTTCAAGTCATTAGTTCTGAATTTTTCTGAGAGGGAGAGAGAGAGAGAGACTGACATGGAGAGGGATAGAGGGAGAGGAAGAGAATCTTAAGTAGGCTCCATGCTGGGCATGGAGCCCTAAGCCAGGCTTGACCTCATGACCCTGAGGTCATGACCTGAGCTGAAATCAGAAGTGAGATGCTTAACCAACTGAGCCACCTAAGTGCCCCACTTATTTATTTTTTTAATTAATTCCAAATTTTTTTTTTCATTTTTGTTTGAAAGATTTTATTTATTTGACAGACAGAGATCACAAGTAGGCAGAGAAGCAGGCAGAGACAGAGAGGAGGAAGTAGGCTTCCCGATAAGCAGAGAGCCTGATGTGGGGCTTGATCCCAGGACCCTGGGATCATGACCTGAGCCGAAGGCAGAGGCTTTAACCCAGAGTCACCCAGGCGCCCCATTAATTCCAAATATTAAAGGAGTTTTGTTTTTTAAACAGGCTCCCCACTGAGCAGGAAGCGTGATGCAGGGCTTGATTTCAGAACCTTGAGATCATAACCTGAGCCAAAGGCAGATGCCCAACTGGCTGAGCCACCCAAGCACACCCCAAACGTTAAAGGAGTTTTAACAACTGTACTTATGAAGTCTGGTATTCTAAGAGGGAAAGATGACCAAACCAAAGGAAACAGCAAATAATAAACTCTAGAATCTCCCTGGGTTTTCCTAGTGATCCCCAGCAGTTACTTTTCTGCATACTCTAGCCATTCCTGCTATCCACTGCTGAGCTTTCAAACAAAGTATTAAAGTTCCTGGTCCGTGTCTGCAGTGGGGAGCACTGTTCTGACAAACCAGGGTATGCGACACCAGGGGAGGGCACTTCCGGGGCATAATCAATCAAAAGCTCAAGATAGCGGAGACCTAATAGAGAAAGCACAAGTTCTTTCTAGTAGAGACAGACCCTGTGAAACATGCAGAAAGCCTAGAAAAGCTTTAGTGCTTAGCACTGTGGCCTGGAGCAGGGCACAGGATGAGCCAGTGTCAGGGCGGCCATTTTCCCCAGAAGTGAGGAATATCGATCTTTAGTGATTTGAAATCTGGATTCTACCCCTGGAATCCCAACACTGCTTTGATGGAAGATCACCAATGACGGACAACCTCTTCGTTACCACATCCAGTGGCCTTTTCTCCATCCTCATCTTTGAACTGGTGATTTTTTCTCCTGAAAGCGTCTGGTATCTACTTTTTCGCCATGCTCATGGTCACAGCCCAGTTTAGGCCCTGATGATTCAGAGCATGACCTACAGTACCTGTTTCCTCTCCTGTGCTGCCAGATTAATCTTCCCCTAAGGAGATGAGAAGGCCCAGGGTGAAGAAGGCCCAGGAAGGCCCAGGAAATCAAGACCCTCCGTGACCACATCATACCTGCTCATCTCTTCAGCTCACCTCCCTTCTCCTTCAAATCCACACTGAACCCAATCTCCTACCATTCCCCTGCTGCAAGCCCTATTGCCTCTCAGTCTTGCCCTAACACCCTCCTACCTGGTTTCCCAGATTCCACTCAGACCCTACCACAGCCAATTCTCCATAACCAAGATGACTTCACTCTGCTTCAATCCCTCCACTCCTGTCAGAATGAAATCTAGGTTCCTGTCACAACCTCCCAGGCCCTATATGGCCCAGAGCCTGACACCCCTGCCCTCACTGCCGCTCCCTCCAGCACCTGCCACTCAGCCCTCCTGTTTCTGGAACCCACCAGCCTTAGAGCCACCTTCTGCCAGGAGCACTCTGTTCTGCCTTCACAAAGCTGCGATCTGCTTGGAGAGAAAAGCCATGCCATTCACAATCTTCCTCAGCTACAACTTCTCTCAACCTATGACAGCATTTTCTTCTCCACATGGATCAGTCCTTGGAACGACCATGTTTGTGAGTTTATGTGTTCCTTGTTTATACATTGCATGAGGACAGGGACCCCCTTGGTCCTGTTTGCCACTGCACATCTAGCACACAGAATGTGCTCAATAATCTCTGATGAATGAATAAATCAAGTTCTACCCTATGTGCTGTTACGTCTAAATCAAATCTCACTGACTCTCAATCATGACTTCATTCTTGGTTGTTAGGGTCTTGCATGGGTAAGTCTTATCTTCGGGATACACTTCAACCACAGGGAGGACAATGTCTTACAATTCTTTGTATTCTTGTCCCCCATGCCCAAACACAGCAGCCAGCATGGTGTTAAGCACATCACAGATATTCAATGAATGCATAAGAAGGATGGTCTCTTACCAAAGCTGGGTCCTGGGGCAAAATGGGAACAGGAGACTTTGATTTTCAGAATGGGTCCTCTGCCTCTCTCTTCTGTGCCCTGAACCTGCCAGCAACCCCTCCCCAGTGGGTAAGTTTATTCTCTCCTATTTTGAATTGGGACTTACTTTCTCATACAGGTTTGGATGGTCTTTGGTTGTTTTGTTTTGCTTTTGCTTTTGGCCAGGAGAAGCATTTGCCTTCTTTAACTTCATAGCTATCTTCTTACTACAACTCTTTCTCTTCTGTTGGAGGGATGCCACTGACTTCTTGCTTTAATTTTAACTGAAAGCTTTTAGGTCAGTAGTACGGCACCCAGCCCAGCATGGCCTGGGCTCCTGTGTTAGCTGCACCACCCCTTGCTATGTTTGTCTTCTTGATTTTACCTTTGTTTGGCTAAACTACACATGATTTCTTCAGAATGAATGCAGGAAAACTAAAATTTCTGAGTTCTTCTGTGTCTCAAATTATTTTGTTCCTGTGCTTGATTGATAATTTGGCTGCAGATTATCCTAACTTTGTGCCAGGGTCGGTGTCTCTGCATTTTTCTTCATCTTTCTTATTCCTGTTACTGGTTTTTTGGTCATCAAAGAGCTGATGATCTCTGGTTGACCGCTTGTATTTGAGAATGAGGTACAGAAAGGTAAACTGAGTGACTCTGTATATGGGGTTGGAGGTGTTGCATGGTAGGCTTCCATTTGGGACTGGCATGAGGGAAATTGGAGTCCAATCCCCAACTCAGGAGGGTGAGTGCTGTGCCCAAGCATGAAGGTCACATACCTGCTCCAGCTGCCCTTGAACAGTTTATTACACCACTTTGAAAAGGAGGGCCCCAATACTAGGTGTGAAGATCATTACGCAACAGCACGTCAAGCTCCAAGTGCATGGCCAGCCATGTTGTCTGACTCTTTGCCTTCTCTTCAGTTGCAGCCAACACCTCACACCTACTCTCCCTCCCAAGTCCTAGATGCCCTCAAGCATTCTGCTTTCTTTTCTGTTGTAACTCTGCTGGTTCCTGTTCTGACCTCTGCTGCTTTGTTCCTTCAATGGAACTTCCATTCTCTTCCACCCTTCAGAAAGACATGGCATCTTTCTTTTGTCAAAGAGTGACCTCTGTTTCTCTTCCCCATCATGGTTTGTGCATTCCTGCCTTTACTATCAGTTTAGTGGAGTCCTGTCATGGGAGAGGAGCACATGTGAGGCTCCATCTACCAGCTTAACCCAGAAATTGTTAAGGGAACTTAATCAGATGGAAGGGGTGCAGGGAATGACTTCAGAGCTTTAGGCACTGCTTGTCCATAAAGGTTAAGCACCAACAGTCCTCTGTAGGGTCATGACATGGGGAGCAGGAGCAATCAGAGGGTGTTGTTGACATACAGGCCCAAGCACGAGATCCTGGTATATTTTCCTGCATGCTTATTACCCTTCTTTACACAGTGGGACTCTGAGGCCAGAGTCTTATAGTCCTCCTAAATTCCACCAGTAATTCTACTTGCTTAATGGGCCATTGTACACAAAATGGGAGGCCAATAAATGCTGGATAATGAAAACTGTCCTCTGAAATGGGCTCCAGATTCCACAATCACAAAGTCTTAAGAGCAAGTGACCCATCCACCCACACATCCACTCCCTGGGTTTCTCCTTCAGTATGTAATCAAAGGCTCTCCTTCAAGCCAGCTGCTGGGAGAACAAAGATAACCAAACATAATCTCTCCACTAAAGCTTATGGGACCTGAAGGTCTTCCTGGTTTTCATCCAGCCCAAGACACATACACAGATTAGGAGCTCAAGCAAGTGGGACCCTAACTGGAGTATGATGTCTACACGTGTACTCAAGCTGGTGAGGCCTTAAAGAAAAGCCAAGTGTACCTGGTCTCAGGTATATCCAGATCTGTCAGTTTGACTCGCTCACTTAAGATCAGTAGCTCTGAGGCAAAGTCGCACATTAGAAACATATTAACTTGATTTCTTTGCCTCTGCAGGCCAACAATAGGAATTACGAATGATGGAACTCCTGATTTATACAGACTTGCTGAAAAATAGACAATGTTTGTGTTTCTTTCCCCGACTCGCTCCCACTTTTATGAGTGCTGTTAAGTTTCATTTCAGCATGTTAAATAGTTTGTGACTCACTGAAATGAAACTTAACTCAGTCCTCATAAAAACAGAATAAAATGGTATTTCCATGTTTGATGTTATGGTTTGAATCAGCCTGCTATTTGAAGCTTAGTGGAATCTGCTCAAAATGCCATTTGGGAGCCTCTCGTCCCCTCCGTTTTCTACCAACTAGTCACCGTGCTTCTCAAAATTTCCCAGAACTCCTTCTGCCACCCCAAAATAGCAAAATTTATAGCTTAAGGGAACAGAGGAAAAAGCTAGTAAGTGAACCATGGCAATATTTCTGTAAGCGCTATCTTATATAAAATGTGGATGATTCCTACCTTTTATCCTGTATAATCAGGTTACAGTACTGATGAATAAGTACAGATCCTCAGCTTACTGAACTCCTGAGATTTTTTTTTATTACTGTTCTTCTTTTTCATCAATTTTCCTTGCCTTAATCATTCACAAGTACCACAGGAATCCAGAATATTCTACTTTGGCAATTACTGTAACAAGGCATCAATACTATATACTTGTATTTAATTTCTTATACTCTTCTTTATCTTTTAAAAGATTTTATTTATGAGAGAGAGAGAGAGCATGAGAAATCAGGGGGGAGGGGCGAGAAGAGGGAAGAATCTTAAGTAGACTCCGCACTCGATCTCACGACCCTGAGGTCACCACCTGAGCCAAAACCAAGAGTCAGATGCTCAACCAACTGAGCCACCCAGGTGCCCTGGTATCTCATACTCTTATTTAAGCATGCTCAACTTTATTATAAAACTTCATTAACTATGACTTTACTAAGTTGGATTCTTGTGAGAATTGATTTCCTGAAGCTTTATGGTTTCTCTCTGAGGAGTAAGAACGGTTAGTAAAATTACAGGTCATATTTTCACTTCCTTCAGGAAGGGAGTGGTTTCTCGGGGATTTAATCTCATGAGGCGCCTATGTGTACATGCTGCCACCACCTATCAGGAATGTTGTCCTTCTGCTAGGACTGGAGGCAGCTGATTACTGGGGTTCATCTCCTCTACCAGAGGAGATGGTACTTGTGAGAACTGACGAGGGGAGAGGTGAGGCTCCGATGACCCTGAGCCAGCCCACCTGCCACAAAACATTGGGGAGAAAGGGGCACTGTCTGCACCTGTGTTGAGGAGTGGTGCTTGGTTAGGACAGCGGTCAGTAAATGCCATGACCAGGATGGGGGTGAAGGCACTGGAGGCAGACCAGGGGCCAGGCAGAGATGGGGTGGCTTCTGGGAACAGAAAGGCAATACTTATATTATTGCCATCACATTCAAGTGCAGGGCAGGCTCTGGCTGGATGGTCCCAGATGACCACAGACTGAAGGCTGTCAGAGCCATCGTGCAGCAGCTCACCCACGTTGTTCTGATTGATAAACTGGCTCATTTGCTGTCATGGCACTGGGAAGAGTTCCTCATTGAAAAGCATGGGGTTAGAACAAAGGTCATAGAAGGGGCCCACTGGCACTGATCACTTTCAGCTGAAATCATGTCTTGCGACTTCATATGACCCCACTGGTTGTTCATCATTGTGCTGTAGGATGGCTGGCGTAAGTGTAGAATTTAGGAAAGAAAAAAAAAAAATCCTGCACTTGACTTACTGGCAGTTTTACAGAGAAATGTTGCCAATTTCGGTAACAAGGATAAGACGTGTGTTCACGCTGTCTCCAAGCTCTGCACATTCTCTACAACAACACTGTAGCCTTGAGGGCTACCAGCCCCACCACTGTCACTGCCTCCTTCCCCTGGAGGACACCTTGCCAAGACTCTTAGGCACCCAGTGCCTATCACTGACACATATCTGGATTTGATAATAAAGCCAGGCAATGCCTGGATGTTGTCAAGTTCTTTTCCTGAAAAATCTCAGTTTGGGACTAGTTTGGACTTTGCAGGGAAAAAAAATCCACTAGGGTTGAAATGGCCACAGGAACTACCCTAGAAGTTGTGTCTGTGTGTTTCTGCCTTTTTCCCTTTTACTCCATCAGGTGTCAGGAGGCAGAGAGAACAAGCAAGATGTGCTGCCTTATGGGGACCAGTACAGTTAGGGGGAATGACAGCTTCTCTCCCCAGTGACCCCTGGAATTTACAATTGTTCAGTTTTTTTTTTTTGTTTTTTTGTTTTTTTTTCCATGATACTGAGCATCAGAGCTGGGTGTTAACTTTGGGAGGCATGGAGACCTCACAGGTTCTGGGACGCAGCTTCTCTTTTCTTAGCAAAATGAGAAGCCCCCCCCCAGGAGCCCTTGGTGAGTGTGTTCCTTGCTTACTCTCATGCTGCAGGTGCTGGTCTATGGAGGCCAAACAAAGTAAAGTGAATACTGGAGGCAAGACCTGGCTTTCCTTCCCATGCCAAGTGCACAGCTCTCCTGCTAGCCATCTGCTTGCTTTGGGCTTTGGGGACTAGCTCCTGACAGGTGCAGGTCAAACTGAATCATCAGGAAATACAACACACGTGGCATAAGGGAGGGTGGCATTACCTGAGTCGTGGCTCTGTGGGCACTGGAAATACACAGCCTCCTGACTCCCTTCCCCAGTTCCACACATCAGGAGGATGCTTCTTCTTAGGGAAAAATAGTCCTATCACACTGAGTTGGGGAGCGCTGCCTCGGGAAGGCTCAGCTTCTAGTGTGCCCCCAGCTCAGGGAGATTTAACACAAGTGGAAGATGAGCTTCCATCCATCGTCTCTCCCTCCCTCCTTGTTTTTCCTGTTGTCTTCGTAAATGACACTTATCATTCATTCTAATGAGTCACAGATTTTCAACACCAGGATGGCTTTGAGGACTATACTGCACTGGGCATACTGCTTCCCTGGGTACCACCTATGAAGGAGTCAGCTTTGTTCTACTCTGTCTTTGGTAGCTAAATGCAACATAGCTTGTCCAATAACACATTCACATGCATCTTCCAGCCTGATCTTAGTATTCAACCTGTTCTAGCCCTTTGTAGGAATGGCTTAAGTTACTTTAAAGTTTTTTAAGATTACCATGTTGCCACTCTTCTTCAGCCACCTCAGCTCTCCAGCTGGCCTGGGGTGGGCTTCATGCTCAGTTGCTGCTGAGGAAGGAGGGGTGCCAGTTTGCAGGAGAGAGCACCCCTAGTGCCTTCTTGAGAAGACCCATCCCCCCCAAACCTCCCAAGGTCTCTGCCCGCTCCTCCCCCCACCGTACCAAAAACTTCTGGGGGTGAGGGAGCCTCCCCTCCAAAGAAAGTCGCACCAAAGACACAAGGAAAACATATTACCTGGCACTTGCCATGCACACAGAGGTCGGTCTCATAGGGCCCGCAGGGTGTGCCATCCAGGACCCTGTCGGCCACCAGCAGTGGGGACTCCTTCCCAAAGGGTGAGCAGTAGAGTTCACATGGTTTATCTGAGGAGGGAAAGGGGGAAGTGAACACTGATGGAGGAAGGGGTGTGTGGGCCACGCAAGGGGCAGGTGCTGGAGAGACATGAGCCAAGTGGGGTGCAGGTGCACGTGGGCGGTGGCCCAGAGGACAAGAGGTCAATCGATATAAAATAAAGGTCACAGAAGCCCAGCACATGTTCCTCAGAGGCATGCAGCTGGCCCCTGGAACATTCCACACAGCAAACGGAGAAAGATATGTGAGTGAGGGCTCTGGGGGTTCTTATTTACCTTATTCTCTTCATCCTTTGCAAAGATATAGTATTCCTTTTCCTTAAGGCATTAAAAACACCAGGCGGAACATTTTATTGTGTGCTGACCTCTGAGTGAACTGACTATGTATCAAGGGAGATCCTGGGATCTTCTCTTGTTGTGAGGGTGAAAAGGGGGAGAAGGTGAATGAGAATGCCTCTGGGTAGGAGGGGGTGTGGGCCCTGTGGATGTCTCCACAGCAGTGGCTTTTGTTAAATGCTTTAGTGCTCCACCAGCTGCTGGATAAAAGCAGTAGGGCTGTGATATATATGGTGAGAAGGTTCTGGGAGAAGCTGAGCTGAAAATACAGGAACAAAAGGGGCCTCTAGGACAATGTATAAGAGCCATGTCACCTGATGGGACGGAAACCCCTGGTTTCTGCTGCTCTTGGAACCAAGTGAGCTCCTAGAACATGATAAGCCCTCCTGCCTTTGCCCAGGTTGTTCCTTTACCTGGAAATCCCTCCCTGCAGAGCTTCTGGAACTTTCCTAACACCTCAGAAGGTTCCACTCCACAGCTTTCTCCTCTCATGCCATCTCTGACATAGACTCTCCAACTGCACTTTGCATACACCTCCATCAAAGCCCTTAAACATTATCCTATTGTCTTATGAGTGTTTGAGTGACTTCCATATACAAAAGGATTTTTTATAAGATGGGTTCCATTTTTAAAAGAGTTTGAAAGGGATAGGTTTTAATTATCTTTAGACTGAAGAACTGATAGTACTGCAAGACCTTAGAGGATAAAGGACTGAGATTTTTATCTCTTGTCCCCAGGCCAGGCCAAGGACATGGCTTACAGAAGGACTTGGTAAATATTTTAATCTTTCCATATAAACTTTAGAATCCGTTTGATGGTATCCCCAAAATAATTTGCTGGGATTTCATGGGAATTGTGCTAAATCTATAGATCAAGTCAGGGGGAACCGACATCTTGACAAATACTGATTCTTCCTATTCATTAAAATGGAATATCTCCCCATTTAATTCTTTTAATTCACTCATCAGAGTTTCCCTCATATAGATCTTGCACATACAGTTTTATATATAAATATGCCATTTTTGGGGTGTTTGTGTCAATGGTACTATGTTTTTAATTTCAACCCCATTTGGTCCTTGCTGGTATATAGGAAAGTGATTTTTGTACATTTACCATGTATCTTGCAAACTTGCTATAATTATTTACTAGTTCCAGGAAGCTTTTGGGTTTGTTGTTGTTGTTGTTGTTTGTTGATTCTTTAGGATTTTCTGTGTAGATGTCATCATCAAATGTAGTTTTATTTCTTCCTTCCCAATCTGTATATTTTCAATTTCCTTATCTTATTTCATTAGCTAGGACTTCCGGTATGGTGTTGAAAAGGAACAGTATAAGAAGAAATCCTTGCTTTGTTCTTGATCTTGGGAGAAAATCTTCAAGCTTATTTTTAAATAAATGAATGGATTTTGTTCTTTTCTATGTAACTCTGAAAGAGGAATACATTCCTTTCTCTCTCTCAGTCACCTAATTCTAATGACATTAATGTGATTATTTTTGCAAAGAAACTTCCAGAAACAGAAACACCAATGCTTTTGTGCTGCCTCTGTCGGTCCCTTTGTTTCCACCACTGGCTCATTTTCCAGTGGTCTCAGATAAGCAAGTGCAGGGGTAGAAAAAGGCTTTTGGAGTTGACTTAGCTTCAGAAGATCTTGGCATTCCAGCTGGATAGTTCCTGTCAAAGCAGATGTGTTGTCTCACCCAGGCTCTGGGGCTTTCATGATTGAATGACATTCAGAAAGCCATAAACATGTTCAGCAGCTTTCCACAGCTCCTCTCCCATGGAGCTCTGTTGACCAACATGCCCCGTGAGAAGTCTTGCCTTAAAACACTAGAAAGAAACTACAAAGGTTCAATAGATATGTTCAACTTGCTTGTTCTAGTTAGTTGTGGAGGTGCTGTGGAGGGGAGTTGTGAAGAACTTCCTAGGTAAGTAAAGTAATGATGCTTTAGAGTTGATTCATTCAAAAAACAGGAACTGAGTCCCTTGATCACACAAGGTACTGTTTGGGCACTACTGGTAAAGAAAGATGAGTAGTGTATGCTTTTCGTGGTAGTTTAATGGACAAGTACAGAGAAAATCCCAGATGAGGCAGACTGTGAAAATCCCCATGAAAAGGGCCTGAGCTGTTAGAGGGCAAGGTATAAAGTGGAAGGAATGTCCCAATTCCCCAGATAGCAGGCTAGAGGCAGCTGTCCCTCCATTTAGATGGAATGGTCCAGGAAGGCAGCCAGTGGAAGAAGTATGAGAGACTAAAATATAAACTGAGCTCACGTTCTGGAAGGTTCATTTGACCAAATTTTTGAGGTCAAACTTTTGAGGTCCTTGGGACCCCAAGGTTTCCCATTGGCATCTTGGGGAACCACTGGAAGAATGCAGCACCATAGCTCCCAGTCTGAATGGATGGGGTATTTTCTTCACACACTGGGCTTTCTCTTATGTTTCACTGTTAAGGAAAGAAGGGTCTTCCGGTCCAAGCAGTTTGAAAACTACGGATTTTAATTACTTTTAAACTGAAGTGCTGGAATAACTGAGCTTTGAAATGGTTCATTCAATAGCAGTAATTATTGTGATGATGGTGCTGATGTTGACAAAATCATAAATGAAATTAATTATCTACTATGTCAAAGGCAGCATGCTAAGTAGTATCTATGCATTTCAGGTGGGTGCTGTCATCGTTCCATCTTATAGATGAGCATGGGAGACTCACATGAGGTGTGTGACTACCCAGAGTCCCCTGACAGGCAAGGTCAGACCCTGGTCTCTTTGTCCCAGCCTAGTTTTCTTTTGACAGAGAATGCTAGTAGCACCAAATACCAAGAAGCAAAATGGTGCTGGTGAAAGCAAACCACCAGTTTCATGAATGTTTCTGGCTTCTGAGTGTCTACTCTGATTTGAGCAGAAATGGAAGTGGGATTTGGGTAGAAAAGTAGGGGTTCTTTTGTGGCAAGTAGGAAGACCAGACTTGGAGGGGATGAAGATGGTTTGTCTAGGCTCTGTTTTAAACATCAGGAAAATGGAGATTCTCAGATGAAAATGGAGATTCTCAGATGGAAGGATTTTGGCCTTTACCCCAGGCAAACAGGTACAATCAACTCCACCTACACTGGACTCTCCCAGCTGTAGACACTGTCCTCCTTGGCTTAGGCAGCTGGGGACACCCAGACTATAGAACAGAGTCCAGAGGTAACCCTTCCTTCCTTTGCTCAGCTGAAACTCCCCATTTGTCCATCTCCTTTTCTGGGGTCTGTGCTCAGAATTTAGGGCACTTCCATACCTCTAGGACAGTATAGCACTATCTCCAGAAAGGACTCGGGATGACCTTTATAAAACTTGAAAAGGAGCCCCTCAAAATTCTCTGAATATTCCTCTCTAAGCTACCTTGGGTGGGCAAAGAATCCCCAGATAAATTCTTAGTACAGAAGGAGGTCAAATCTTCTTAAGAACTATAGAACCATACACTCAAAGGAAAGAAGCTTGGAACATCCCTTTTACATGGCTGATGGGGATGCAAACGAAATTCTAATTGAGGCTGGACTGATTGGTGTGGTTCCTGGTCTCTCACCGACTGACTTGTTGCCAGGAGTTATGCTTGGATGGGAAAACCACAGATAAGGCAGGGGAGATGAGCGCAGGGGTTTGAGAGCCATATTATCTTATCTGGTTAGTGGAGGCTAGGAGGAATCCCCCTGGTACTCCATGGTGAAGAGGACACTTGTGGGTTTTAGTACTCTTGCTATTCTCTTTCTGCCAGTGGTTGTAAGGTCTTACTAAGAGATACCAAGGAATTCTGAGGCCATCACAAGTGCTCACTCTAGCTCTGTCTAGCTATCTGTGGGGGATACAGAGGAGGCTGCCCAGTCCCCTGTCCCCAAAGCTGCCTACCATAACTCTACAGCCAGGCCTTAGTTCACTGGATCAGAAGAAGCCACTTGACCATACCTATACCAGTCAGAGTCTATCTCTCCATCACGACCTCATGGCTATGCTTCATAAGGCCTTAACTTGACAGACTGACAGAGGCCAGCTGATTGCAGGTGGACCAATCAGAGTCTCAGTCTTGAAAAATCAGCACTAAAATTCAGATTTAGAGCAGCTGTGTCTACTCATTGTTGATGAACCTGAAGGAAGTCTGTACTCTCTTATCCATAATCCAGAATTCCAAAAAGCTCTGAAAACTGTGAGCATTTTCTTACATATGTGGTAAACACATCTGGCAGCAAAAACAGCTTTGACTAATATGAGGCTTTGGTAGTGTTCAGAATTCCAGTTAGAGACCATTCATGCGTTATTTGGTAGAGACATCCCTGTACTTCCCTGGACTGTGGGGTGCTTCCCTGGACCCCACTGGGAGTATTGGTAATATATGGTTGATGTGCTGTTGTTACCTAACACCAAAAATCCTTTGGCCACATCTGGCCCCAAAAGATTCAGATAAAGGATCAAAGTGTTGTGGGTCACGCTTCAGCCTCATGTGGACAAGTCACAAGAAAGCTACTTTTCAGCTGGGAATAGGAAGAAATGACTCACAAACACGAACTGTGATGGGCATGGAGAGAGGTCCTGATATTTTCAGAGGCCCTTGGGATCTGAGACACCCCACAACTTTGCAACAACTCCTCTCTTTTTCATTAAGCAACTCCAGTTGGCTTGAATGAATTGGAGTTAGAGAGACCTTAACCATCCTGTGCTCCATACCCTGGAAGGCTCAGCCCCAGAGGGGGTTCTGCCATGCCAGCCCGGGAGGAGCTGGGAATGCACCTCCATGTCCAGACACGGCCTTAGCCAAGCCCTCTGACACTTCAGTGGGCATGTGGCCTGCTGGCTTGGGCAGGAAGGACAGAACTCCTGAAGGTTTCCACTTAAATGAGATTCCACGGGGAAAGTAGAAATGGGGTGGGTTTGGCAACAGGCCATCTCCATGGGTTTCTGTCTAAAGGCTTTCCCACTTAGAACTATTTTCTAAGGAGAGCCTTTGTCTTCTTTTGGAGGTGGTATGGATTTGTGGTCCTGAGTCCTCCCTTGGAAAATCTACTTCTGCAAGAATTTTTTTTTTTTCAGTAAGAGAAAAAAGAAAAAGTATAGCTTCCCCTTTCTTGAACTGTGTGTCACTCGCCAAAGAATTCCACAGTGATAGCAATGCTATGAATAGGGGCAGTCATAATGGGCTTCGAGAAAGCCCAGAGCCCAACCACAGGAATCGTTCCCATCACGGCTGAGCTAGAATTGTGCCTTTTATAAGCTGATTTTTGAGAGGAGCAAACTTCTAATCTGTATTCTCCCCTCTGCCCTCTGAATTGGCCATTTGTTATTTTGTTTTCATCCTTATGAAATGCTCCTTTTAAAAATGCTGGCTTCTGTTTATATTTGAGAGGGAAACGAAACCAAATCTGTGAGAAGTCAGGACAGTTCCACCCCAGAAGGGGATATGTCAAGCTAGCCTTGCAAAGGCCTGAACTTGGGGTCTTTCCCTCAAAGAGAAAATGCTTACTTCCCCTTAGCTGTCCTTATCAGAAAGGGTGGCACTTTTCAGATCAAAGGCGGTCGAACTCTGGCTGTAATGATCTGTTGCTTTGATAGAGAGAAATGAAAAGCGAGTGGGTCATGACACATTCTGAACCTGGTGGGCTTCCCCAGATAGCTGCCTTGTGAAGCGTCCTGGGTGGGGGATCCAGGGCAGACATCCGTTTCTGCCCCTGGGATGATAAGGGACCTAAGGAGCTCAGCAATCCAAAAGTGGTTACAAGTCAAACACAGAAGTTTAATAACGACTTGGAGAAATCTGTGGAAAACCAGACATTTAAGTGGGATTTCTGCACTGAATAAAGGAGCAGGAGAACGCAAAGCTGAAGCAGACCAAGGAAAGAATAACAACAAGGCTGTGTGCACAGTTGAGTGGAAATGGGAATGGGGTGAGTCCCTCTTGGAGCCGACCTCTTCTTGCTCCCGACAAGAGTCAGTGAAGGACAGGACAGTGGACCTAAAGTGTCTCTGTCCAGGCTGGGATGGCTGATGGTTTGGAAACAAGGCTGCCCCTCATCAGAACCCACCATGGCACTGGAAACAGGGTAGCCTCTGCTGCCTGGGTTCACTTTCTCCCGATTAGGGGTCTGAAGATGCTCGAGACATCTGGAAGCCTCCTGGGTCTTCTTGCATCAGAAGAATGCCCAGGCAGAGAGCAGTAAGCGTCCAGCTGTACATGTTCCTTTCAGGATGGTGGGCCTCCTCTCTCCCTCATCTGCAGACAAAGCTGAGGGTATGTGGGCTGCTCTTCTCTTGAAGTCATGGTTAAGCGACAGTGCACCTCCCATCACACAGCTCCAAAAAGTGGTGTTTTTCAAAAGGAAAAAAGTCTGGGGAGCTCCCCGAGGCTTTTAAATGAGCCCACAGCTGAGTGGGCTGGTGGTATCTGCCACAACTGAGAACATTCCAGGTTACTTTACAACTCGGTTCGGAGCTGATGGGTCAGGTTGCTGGGTTTAAAGCTGCGGGTCTGGGCTGTTATAGCTGGTGATGCCTGGGCCTACTCTCTCCAATCCCCCAAAGCTACGCACACTTGAGCTTGAAAAGCAGAGTGCAGAGTGGAGATTTCAGAGGTTCTTCAAACCACAGAGAAGAAACCTAAGACCTGGCACAGGAACCTCATTCTTCTGCAAAAGACTTCAGAGGCTGGTAAAAATCAGGCTTAGTCACTGTAGTTCTTATTTAAGCCTCTTCACTCGACACTTACAAAGTCACGCTCTCGCAGTCTTACTCAGGTACTGGAAGCCAGATGATAGCTGGTTATTTTCCAAGTCAGCTCCTCTGGAATAGGGGTCCCTCCCTGCTCCTTATCAACCGCAGGAACTTTGATGCATCATGTAACCCATAACCTCTCATCTTTGCATGGCTCGCTCTGCATGGTAATTGAGATGACGGATGCAGAGCTAACCTTGGCCTGGCCTATGGTGTGCTCAACAAACAGGACCATATCATCATCATTAGGATACAGTCTTGTCTACCAGAGATGAGCAGAATTTTAAGTGTAGAAGACGTTGAACTAGGCCATGGGGGGCAGACAGTCCTTATCAACAAACATTACAAACCCTACGGACATGATAAACCATCGAGAATTTGATCAGCCACTGGAAATGCTTGCAATGGCCCATGGGGCAGAGTCCCTTGATTTGGGAGAGAAAGCTCTTGGAAAGAAAACATGACCCATGCCTATCATCATCTCTGAGTTGTAAACTGTCCTCAAAACTTTTTTTTTCCCTAAACACCTTAGTCAAGAAGTGAAAGCCAACCCAAAACGAACCAAGAAAAGAAATGCAAGAAAGCATCAATGTTGGAAAGAGAGAGAACAGACATAGAAGCCCACCATCCCGTGCCTGCAGAGCCTCTCTGTCCTCAAAGTTGGCCCTGGGCCCCTCAGTACATGGCACTAGGCGGCAGGCTGCCAATACTCCCACCTTGCTGCAAATGGGGGTGCAGGATGATTCTGGTCTGCCACCCACCTCACAGCTGCTTTTAAGAAATCTCCCAGGGCTGGGTCCTCCAAGTTCAACCTCACTGCTCCAGAAGCCAGTCCACTGCTCACCAGCGCAGCGGGCCTGGAACGTCCCACTGGATGGATGGCTGGGAAGGGGGAGCCCCATGAGGTTTCCTAGGAGGTGTTTACATTCTTGGAGGAGAAGGGGGGCACTGTGAAAGGACGTGCCGTATGCCTTTACCATCAACCACCACTGCTGTCAGCAGGCCCTTCTTCTTGCTGCTCAGCCGGTCATGGGTCTGGCACTGCTGGTCCCGGAAGCTGGGCAGGCCCTTGGGGCAGGGAAGGTTCTCACAGACAGCATGCTCCACACTGGCTCCCAGGCAGTGCGTGCCCCCAGGACCAGGCCTAGAAGGAAGGAAAGGTCCGTGTTAACCAGACAGTGCTATGGATACAGCAGGGGTGCTCAGTTTTTTTGTTTGTTTTCCCCCCCTTTTGCCAGGTGGGAAGAGGTCTGGCCAAGTTTCCAAAGTAACCTCCCTCTGCTCTTCCATATTATATCTCAGCAATCCAAGTCCCATGCTGACGGCATGTTTAAGTGAGCCGTCAGAAAAATGCATCCAAGAACTGTAAATCAGGGTCATCTGGAAATAGAATATGGTATCAGTTCAGCAAGATCCACAAACTGGGTCTTTCATCTGAACTTAAAACTTGGCCATTTGTAACACTGAAAACCTCAAGGGGGAATTTTTAGTGAGTGTGGGTTTTTTGTTTTTGTTTTGTTCTTTTTTTTTTTTTTTTTTTTTGGTCTTTTATAAAACAAAGACCTTTACAGGGCTCCTAGGTCTACTCTGGAGATCACTAAATTTCAGAATGAGTAAACTGCTCTCATTTAACTTTGTAATGCGAAGAATCAGAATGGTTCATTAACTAGTTCAATGGCTTAGGGTAGAGACCTGCCAGATCCCGGCTCTGCAACTTTGACCTGGGGACCTGGGCAAGTGCGAGACCACAAGTGGTCAAAGACACATCCTGGGTCCCTGAGGCCCTGTGCTTAGACTGGGGTTCCAAGAAGTTTGAGAAACCCAGCTGTGTTCTCTGGCCAAGCCCATGTGTGTGAGGGGCAGTGAGGAGGAGCAGCAGGACCCTGGTCTGGCTGGCTGAAATGTGGGTCTGCCCAGCTGTTCCATGAAGCGCTAGGGCATCCTCATAGGGCTCTGACCCAAGCAACCTCAATGGTTTCCTTCATTTCCACAGTGCCAAAATCACCATGAAGGAGTATGAGTGTTTTCTCCCTGAAGATTTTATTGAAATTCAGCATTGAGGGGAAAAGAATGCAAATCACAACTGTTTTGCTCATTGGCTTTTCACAAATTACATACACCTGTTGGCAGGGCAATAAGTTTTGACACAATCACCATTTCATCCCAAATATTTCTTTTCCTCCTTTTGCTGTTCATTGTAGTCAGACAATGAGGCCACCCTATGATCACTGCTTCAGGGGAGAGAGATCAAAGCAGAAGTCCTAGGCGTTTGTGTCATCAAACATTTTTCTGCAAAGGCAACTATTTCTGGCTTTGTGAGCCATGCAGTCTCTGTCCCAACTACTCACCTCTGCCACTGTAGTACAAAGACAATGAATAGCCAAAAGGGCATAGCTGTGTGCCAATAAAACTTTATTTATAAAACCAGGCGGTGTACCAGATTTGGTCCACAGGCCATCATTTCCAGGTTCTGGTCTACATAAATGTGTTGGAGAAAATGTCTGAAGCCGGAAGAAAGGTTTTACTCTTCTTACCTCTATGCCCACCTCATGTACACCAGGCAACCTCCCCCCTCACTTGGGCATGGTGGCAGCCTTGAAAGGTTATACACACTGGTGGCCCCAGAGAGGGGCCCTGAGTTCTGATCTCCATCCAAGTCAGGAAACAGCAAAACCTCTCTAAGGCTTATGGGATTTGAGAACAGAGAGACCCTTTGTTCTTTTTCCTTCCCAGAACACCAGGGAGGCAGCTGGATCTTGGAGAAATGATTGCATGGCATGTTTAGGGAGACAGAGTCTCCCAAGAGCCCTGGGCCTGAATGCCAAGTGTGGACAGATGAATGGATTCCTGTGCTGCAAAGCACAGTGTAGCAGAAAGAGAGAAGGGAAAAGCCATGTGGACCAGCAGGAAGGACATCTCTGTAACAGGCTAGTTCCCATGGCTGGGACCAGAGAAGGGACGGGTGAGGCAGCAGATGTTGTATGGTGAGAAGTTACGGGTTGAACTGTGTCCATCCAAAATCATATACTGAAGTCCTAACCCCAGCGCCTCAGAATGTGGCCTTATTTAAAAATAGGACCACTGCAGATGTATTTAATTAAGATGAGATCATACTAGAACAGGGTGAGCTCCTAATCCAATATGACGACTATTCTTATAGAAAGGGGAAATCTGAGATGGAAACAGAGGGGAGAACAACATGCAAAGATGAAGACAGAAATTGGGTGATGTTTCTATATTCTAAGGAATGCCAAATATCACCAGTAAGCCACTAGAAGTCAGGAGAGAGGCACGGAACAGATTCTCCTTCACAGCCTTCTGAAAGAACGAATGCTTTCAAGACCTTGGTCTTGGATGTCTGGTCTCCAGAACTAAAAGAGAATAAATTTGTGTTGTTTATACCACCCAGTTAGTAATAGTTTGTTATGGCAGTCCTTAGAAGACAGATATACTGGATGACACAAGGATCAGAGGCATCCTCACTGAATATAGATGTAGATTCAGGGAGAATGGGGCAAAAATTCCTGATGTTATTAGGAATCCAACCTGACCTAGAATGGAGTTCAAAAATACAAATTAAAACATCAAAAATACAAATTCAAATAAAAATTGGTTTCTAGAAAAATGAGGCAAGCTACGTTTGCCAGGTAGGGTGGAACTGAGATTTGTGCACCTCATGTAACTAACTTCCTGAGCTGTCCCTAAGCTTTATTTTAGCTTCCGTTGTACCTATCTCTAACAATTGCTTTTTCCAGATTTACATCTGACTGACCCTTATAAACCAACTACCTTTATGTCTTGTGGCAGGTGGATGGAGAGATTAGACATAAGAAAGATCCAGCAGAAAGTGGGCCTCGAGGTTAGGGGTAGTCCATGGGATACCTCATGTGTCTCAGGTTTCTTTCCTCCTGGACTCTGTCAACCCTGTTTCATCTCCCTGCCCAACCTTCTCCCATGGGCAAGTCCCCTTTCAGCCCCCATCTAGTGCACCACCCCATCTTCCCCACCTCCCGTACCCCCAACTCTCCGTCCATCCTTGAGGCCACCTCTACCCTAAAAAGCTTCTTTTTACTTCCTACACGGAGCCTCTTTTGACCATGCTTGAGTCTCTGCTATGCTGCTTATCATCAATCTTGTGAAACGGTGAGCTAGATTATGATCTTCCTCCTATCTTTCTGCAGCTTCATGCACAGAACCTTGCACAGACTAGTCTTTAACAAACAGTAGACTGAGGTGAACTAAATTATCAAAATTTATCTTAAAAAGACCAAAAGAGAGAGTGAAGTCAGGGAAGATGGGGGAGTAGGAAGCACTAGGAATCCATCTCTCCACTGAGACAACAACTGTATTGGCAAAAGACTATCTAAGGTAACTATTTTGAAATTCTGGAGTCTATTTGAAAACATACACCCTTCTGGAAAAAGCTTGGCTGGTAAGTTTTGGTTTAATTTAGATGCATTTTAGCCTTTATTGTGAGAGTGTTATCTGTTCCCCACACTCCAGCCCCAAGGCAGGCAGCTGTGCCTGGTGTGTCTTGCTGCAGCCAGACTGGACAATAAGAGCCTGGGGTTCTGTGTTCTGACTATTCAGTGTTGCTTTTGATTTCTGAGATGCAGGGACAGAGGGTGGCCACCATTGTTGCAACTCCTATGAGCTGAAGGGACCTCCAGGGAGTTTCAAAGAGCAATACATTTTTCCCCCCTTTTCCCCCCTCTGGGAGCCAGATATGCAAGGGTTGTCATTCAAAAGCAACTGCACATATGGGAAAATTTAGGAAGCTTGAAAAGATGAAGGCTAGAAAAGGCTTGAGAATATCTTATGCTTTTACTTCAGGTTGATCCCCAGCACAGAGAAACCTTTCAACAGCAAAGAAACAGAAAATCCAAAAAGGGAGAGCTGATTATCAGAGTTACATTATAAGATTTGAATGTCCAGTTTTTCAACAAAAGAATCACAAAGCATACAAAAGAAAAGAAAAGTATGGCCCACTCAAAAGGACAAAATACACCAGCAGAAATATACCTGAGCAAACTCAGATACTGGGTTTATTAGGCAAAGACTTAAAACACTGTCTTAAAAATGCTCAAAGCACTAATGGATGATATAAATAAATACATAAAATGATATATGATAAAAATGAGAGTATCAATAGAGACAGAAATTACAGAAAGGAAAAACAAATTCCAGGATTGAAAAATACAGTAACTGAGATAAAAAAATCACCAGGTGGATTCAGAAACAGATTTAAGCAGCCAAAGAAAGAGCCAGCACATTTGAATATAGGACAATTGAAATTATTAAGTCTGGGGGTGAAAAGAAAAAGAATGAAGAAACATGAATAGAGGGGATCTGTGGTAAACTACTAAGAGGACCACCATACACATTATGGGAGTCTCAGAAGATGAAGAGAGAGGAATAGAGATTACTTGAAGAAATAATGGCTGAAAACTTCCCAGATTAGAAGAAAGACATGAATGTACAAATCCACGAAGCTCAACAAAATTCCAGTAAGATAAACTCACTGATACACTTTTCAATTAAACTGTCAAAAAAATAGAGAACTTGAAAGCAGCAATAGAGAGGTAACACAAAACACCTAAGAGAATCTTAATAAATTATGAGCCTATTTCTCATCAGAAACTCTGAAGGCCAAAAGACAGTAAGGTCGATACATTCAAAGTTCTCAAAAAACAAACAAATGAACAATAACAACAACAACAACAAAAAACCCACAAAAATACAAAAAAACACCAAGCCAAACCAACCAACCAACCAAACAAAAAAAACCCTACCAACTAAGAATTCTATATCCAGCAAAACTGTCATTCAAAAAAAGAAGGGAGAAATTCAGACATTTCCAGGTAAACTGAGGAAGTTTTTATGTATTGTTTTTAATACTAGACACTCTGTATAAGAAACACTAAAGAGAGTCCTTTAGGATTCAAATGAAAGGATGCTAGATAGGAAGGAAGCAGATGAGGAATTAAAGATCTCCAGTCACACAGTTGTGATGTTAAGCTTTGTCAGTAGAAGGTACCAGAGAGACACTAGAGTAAGAACAGACTTTTGTCTCTGGTTGTGGTATTGAATTTCTCTCAACAGACTCCTGTGGGGGCCTGTAATGCATGCCACCTCCCTCTGGGCAGCATTTATCCCAGAAGGCAGCTTCCAAATAAATCAAAGCCTTGGGAAAATCCCCAGCCTGGTTTCAGATGCTGTTTCTCTCCTTGGGTAGCTCTCCCAAACACCCCTCACTGACTTTACAGAGGGTTCCACCAGTGCAGCAGCTCTGCAAACTTCTCCATCACCCAATGGGCCTTGATTTCATCCTCTCCAATAAAGTCTAGGAAATTCATCCCTAGGTGTGTGTTGGGGGGAAAGGGGAGGCATCTTCATCCATATTTGTTCCTTCCTTGGGTGCTCTGCCTCAGACTGGAAAAGTGGCCACTTCCTATGTTTTCTCTTCCACTGCTGTTTTTGTGTTCTCTTTATCTCTTAGCAGCTAGGTCCTATTACTCCAACCACCTGTTTCTAATATTTTTTACATTAAACTTTCCCTGTTCAAAAAAAAAAAGACCTTTTTTTTTTTTCTTTCCAGCTTTCCCTTGGGTCACTATTTGATCCTGATTGGCAGTGCTGCAAGCCCCCCTTCAATCACACGCATGCGCCCTCAGAGCCAATAACTCCTTCCCACTGTCAGCATGCACGGCCACGTGTGCCCAGCATACAGCTCTCTGCCTATGATGCACAGCACTGCATCAGGAGCCTCGCTCTAGGATAGGTGGGCTTTTCTGCATATTGTACCTCAATAAAGACGTTTAAACATAAGGAAAAAAAATAAGGTAGAGAGGCTCTGTGAGAGACTGAAAGTGTGGAGAGAAAAGTGAGCTCCCACTGGGCAGGACCAGCTGTCTCTTGCCTGGGTGGGGCATGGAGAGCTTTGGGCAGATCCCAGTGCAGAGCTGGGAGGCAGCAGAGGTTCACCAAGGTGAGCAGGATCGCAAGGCACTTTTTTTGGGAATGGATGAACACACAGAATCAGGACAGGAGGAAGAGGAATGCTCTGGCTGAGGGACACTTTTTATTTTCTTTGCTCTGTTCTAGTCAGTGAAGATTGATTGTAAGTTGAAAGTCTCGGCAGCAGTTCATATCTGCTCACCATCCAGAGACACAGATGCCTTAGTGAATGGCTGGCAGCTGCGGATGTCAGGAGTAGTGCATGCCTCATACTGCCCCTTCTGGGCAGCAGACATCCTAGTTTTAAGACCTCTTCTGCAAGGTATCCAAGTCACACTGGTGACTTAGACCCAAGTGTAAAAGACTGAGATTTTAAAAATCCATCGGTGGGAACACCAGGTCACTGGTACGTTGAAAGCACACATATGGGGGATTTCCCTTCAGAAGCAATTCCCTTCAAAAAGCAATTATAGGCACAGAACGTCACTCCCTACCCCCAAGCTTCTCCCTGGGTCTTAGGAGCCTGGCTGCTTTCTGAGCCATGCTGCTCCATGACCCCAGTGCATTCCACTTCTATGCTCCACTCACTATCTTTTCCTTCTTGTGCTCTGACAGAGTGGGATTTTCACACAAGACCATCTGAGCCTTTTTTCCTGACCCTACTCTCCAGCCTTCCCTCTAAAACACAAGCCTTCTGATGGGGTACCAGAAGTCAAATGACAGATGAGCCTTCTGCCTTGCAGTCTTTGGGCAGAAACTCCCACCAACAGTGACACAAATTGTGGCAGGAAAGGACGAGCCTAGGAAGCTAGATGAAAAACACGGATGGTCCCCCAAGGCCTTTATGTCAGCTGGCAAGAAATACAAATTCCAAGTGCTGTAAAGACCAGGACTAGAGAAAGAAAAAGGTGGGGTGGGGGAGAGTGGACTGTTTTGCCAGTGTTTTTGAACAGTGAATAAACCAGCTGCAGAAGGCAAGGAAGGAGCCAGGAATATGAAGTGAAGGGGGTAGGGAGAGAGTGGTGGGAGCTTTCCAACCCCGAGATGTACATAGCAGTGAGATTTGGACATCCTTGGGAAATCTCAAGGCAGCGAGCCTGGTGAGTTGAGGAGTGAGCCAGGAGAGGACATTGCTTTGGTCAGAGATTGGCTCTGGGCCTCGATCAGCTGTGCTTTGTAACAATCACCACGTCAGGCCTCTCTGCAAAGGCAGGCTAACAACGGTTGCCTGGAGTTCACAAAACACGGTCTGTATCTTGCATGTCCCCCAGAAACACTGGGGGCTGCTACTAACCCGCCTGCCCAAGACTGGGCCCTTTTCTTTCCATGCACCTGGGCTGCTTCCCTGAAGGTGAGGAACCGTGGAGAACAAGCTCTTTGGTGTTCTCCAGAATGAGGAAAAGAGCAACACTGTTATTGCACAGGACTGAATAGGCTGACCAGGCATAAATATTACAGAAGCAAAGACATAACTGTTTTTCTCACTCAGGATAAACAGGGCTGGGTGACATTTTGGAGTTTGTTCTGGAGAGGACCCTGAGGTCCCCTAACTGTGGGCTATAACCTCCCTGGGGCAGGGCAGGCATAGCAGAAGGGGGCCCTCATATGTAGGGGAACCTGAGCCCTGACTCAGGGCTGTCCACAGCACCGGGGCCTCTGTGAGGTGTGATGGTACAAGAAAGGGTGGCTAGCTAGTGACCTGCCTTCTTGGCCCGATAATTTACAATAACCTTCAAGTTTCAGGGGAAAAAACAGTATCAAGTGGGGTTCTGGGGCACTGGCAAGCAGAGACTGCTTTTTCTCAGCAAGCATGCCTCCAAGTAGTGAGGGAAGCAGCACGTGTCAGAGAAGGCTATTCTGTTAGAAGCATGGAAAGGAGAATGGTGCCCAGCCCCAGGCGGCCTTCATGGAGTTCAAAGCCCCGTGTGGGGGAAGGCAAAGTGAAAACAAGTGAGCAAGGACATAAAGGCAAGTGCTATAAATTGTTGTAACACTTGTAACGTGGGAAAAGGGCACTGAGAGAGAGGGTAAAGCCGGCATCCTGCCTTGTGCAAGGTGGTCGGGAAGGAGGCCTGAGAAGACATTTGCTCAGAGACCCAAGGAGGGGCACAGCAAGCTCGGGAGAGGGAAGGGATACTGAAAAAGGTCCAGAGCTTGGAGTGCTCTGAGGACAGAGAGAAGTTCTGCAGTGGGTTGAAACGGTGGCCCCTTCCCCTCCAAGATAAGCCCACCTAGAACCTTCGAATGTGACCTTAATTGGAAAAGGGGTCTTGGTAGACCGTTTTGAGGACTGAGGATCTCTTAAGTAGGAGAGATGATCATCCTGACTTGGGGTGGGTCTCAAATCCAGGGACAGGTGTCAGGAGAAGAGGAGAGAAGACCATGTGAAGACAGAGGCAAGTCTACAAAGGCAAAGCATGCCAGAGAGTGCCTGAAGCCACCAGAAGTTCAGGGAGAGGCACGGGTGGGATGAATCCTCCTTCAGGTTTGAAAAAGAATCAATCCTGCCAACACCTTGATTTCAGACTTCTGGTTTCTACAATGTAGAGAGGATAAATTGCTGTTTTAAGACACCAAGTTGTGGTAATTTATGATGGCAGCCCCAGGAAATGAATGCAGACACCATGGTTAAGAGTATGGACTTCATTCTAAGTGCAGCAGAGACTGGTGGAAAGGGCTGTAGAAGAAGAGAGAGAACTGGATTTATGCTTAAGTGGATCTCTGGTTCTGTGTGGAGAATGAATCTGGGGGGCAGGGAGTATGCGGGAAGCAGGCAAGCCAGTACAAAAGGTCTGAGAGAACAACGGAGCCTCACCACTGGGCTCTACACCAATGGACCGTGGGCAAGTTACCTAAACTCTCCACAACTCAGTTTCTAGGGCGAAGAAAGAGCTCTCATCCTGTAGGGAAGCATTCACTGAATTACTACATGTAAATGCCGAGAAGGGAACTGGCATAGTGCGTTCACCATTCTTATCACGAGAGGTTGTGGAAGAGGAGGAGAGGGGACAAGGGGACCATTCATGGACTCAGAGGCTTTGGACTGGAGCCATGTGATGGAGGGTGGTGCTATTAATGGAGAGCAGAGATGTGCACTGGGAGGAGAGATCACAGTCTGGGAAGAGTCAGGTTTGAGGCATCCAGGAGAAGACTGAGGGAAGTTGGCAGGACTGTGTCCATTGAGAGTGGGCAAGGACTTTGTTTTTGCTTGTCACTGTAAGTCTAGACCTAGCAGAGATCCTGGCCCAGAGTCAGAGCCCTGTCAAGGTGTACTGAAGGTACCATGTTGGGAAGGCATGACTGAAACGGGGCACAGGAGCCAAGAGACATGAGAACACCATCATTCTCTTTCCCGTCCTTCTACTATTGCCTGGCCCATGGGATGTGGCTGGATGACCGAGATCAGACATAAAGACTTCTCTCCAGGGAGGTGTCAGGGCCCATAGCCATCTGATGTGCTGGCACCCACATACCCCTCAGTGGCCTGTTTGCAGAGGCCTGGCGAATTCTGCCATTCCTCAATGATGAGACATAGGAAGGGGTGCAAAGAGAGATAAAACTCGTGACCACCACTAGGTGGGGTGGGGGGGCATCTGATAAAAGGAATGGAAGATTTTTATAGCAACTTTGGGGTTTCTGGAACAGCTTCTGTCTTGAGGCCAGTGGGCCTGGAGGAATGGAGTAAGGACCCAGCCCATGAAATCCCACAACAGGCCTGGCTGGTGGAGGAGGGCATGTTAGTTTGGCTTTCTGAAGTAGGGGTTCTTTAAGACTGGTGAGGGCAGAAAAGAGCTGTGATGGGAACAACGGGTCCAGCCAAAGTATGGCGGAGGCCCTAGCCAAGGTCATGCCAAGCAGACAGAGTCAGGCCCTTAGGTGTGGCTAATGCGTCTACTCAGCACTGATGACATCTTACATTCTTGTAAGGGTTGTCCTCACCTCAATACAATCCAATGGTCTATCCACTGTCTCGGGGCCACAGGATCCTTCTGGGCATTTAACAGTTCTGCTATGCCCCTCCTATGACATTTCTGGGTGACACGTGATACGGAATGATGTGCTGAAGGAGACTGATCCTCTGCCAGGGTATAAGAGCTCTGGATGCAAACATGAAGCACTGGGACAGCTACAACTCTTGCAAATCATGCCCTGCTCTGAACAAAGCCTTTCCACATAAATCACCCTCCTCTGAGCCTCACATGTGTTGGGAGTTCGGTGACAGGGCACATAGTCTCATCACTCTTATCTGTTCATGTAAGATGGAGAGGGCCATGTCCTCAATTCAGACCATGTCCTTTATAGGCATTCCCATGAATTATCCCAACTTCAGAGAGAGACAACACACGGAATAGCCAGCTACTGTAAGGAGTGGGGACTTGAAGCCTTCTCTGTTTCTGCCTCAAGACCAGCTCTTCCTGTGATACCCTGCCAGCTCCCTCTAATGGCGAAACTGAGAAGGAGCATCCTTGAGGTCACATGACCAACAAACAAGCCAGGCCCAAATCTCAGCATCCTGATTCCAAACCCAGAGCTCTCTTCTTCTTCTCCTTCTTCTTCTTCTTCTTTTTTTTTTTTTTTTTTTTAAAGATTTTATTTATTTGAGAGAGGGAGGAAGAGTAAGAGAGAAAGAGAGAGAGCAAGCACAGGAGCAGGATTGGGGGAAGAGGAAGCCTGACTCAGGGCTTGATCCCAGGACCCCAGGATCACGACCTGAGCCAAAGGCAGATGCTTCACTGACTGAGCCACCCAGGGGCCCACAGAGCTCTCTTCTCAGGACCACAGACGGAACTATTTTAACTTCCTCACAGAGCTAGGAAAAAAACTGAAGCCTCTATTAATTTATCACCATTTAGCTCAACAGGCTTTCTAACCAACTACACATCTGTGATGGTTACTTTTCTGTGTCAACTTGATTGACCTACAGGTTATTTCTGGGTATGTCTGTGAGAGGGTCTCCGGATGAGACTGGCATCTGAATCTACAGATGCAGGGATTTGGACGGCCCTCCCCAAGGGGCATCATCCAATTCCCTGAAGCCCTCAACAGAACAAAAGGCAGAAGGAGGAGAAATTCACATACACCCCTTGCGCCCTCCACCCCCACTAGGACCACCCTCTGCATCTTCTCTTGCCTTCCCACTGGGATTTACACCATCAGCTTCCCAGGTTCTCAGGCCTTCAGACCCGGATGGGATGATGCCCCCAGCTCCCCTGGGTCTCCAGCTTACAGATGGGAGATCAGGGGACCCTATGAGCCAATTTCTCATTGCAAATAATGTATATATATATTGCTTGATTCTGTTTCTCTAGAGAATCTCAGTACATCCTCCATGCTTTTAATTAAGAAGTCATTCCTTAAAGATTAAAAACCCACCTACTATTTTTCAGGTACTCTGCTAAATACTGGAAGGAAAAGCTTTAATAAGACACAGTATGTGATGCCAATTCTTACAGCACTACTGGGGGCACGGAGAGTGCTTCTGACCTTGACTAAACTGTGAGGTCAGTTTGCTTTAATCAGCAGGTTCTCGACCTCGGCTGGCCATTGGGTTCACCTATAGAAATTTAAAACATCCTGTCCCTGGGTCCCAGCTCCACAATTTGTGTGTTGATTGCTCTGGGATAAAGTCTGGGCATCAGAATTTTTAAACAAAAGAGGGGTTTGCTACTTATTCATCAATATGACTTAACTGTGGATATAAAGCATTTCTCTTTACTCATAATTTGTAACTCATTCATTTGCAAAATTAATGTGATCCAGCTGATGGCACACGAGACATAAAGCAGACTGTTGTATGAAATATTAAAAATGGAAATCTCAGAGGAGAAGAGAAAAACCTGTGGGGAAGAAATTACTGTAATGAAGCACAAATCTAGCCCTGAGCTTTCTGGAACAAATGTGCCAAAAACAAGAGGGGTCATCATCAAGGTCAATGAAAGGAAGCCAATGAGGGGGAAAAACCCTTCCCCAAAACCAAAACAAAACAAAAAAATGTTTTCTGTCAAACAGTTCTAAGAGCACAGGTGAAAAATATCTGGATGAACAAGACAGCTGAACCCCCACATGCTTTGTGACTCATTCACAGCCAGGCAGCTCCCAGATCAGCTCACAGCCAATCTGAAGGTCAGCCATTCTTCCCAAAGGTCCACAGCCTTCCCCAGAATGACTCTGACTGAGGATGCCTGCAAAGGGAGATTGTCACCCAGCTGTCTCAGGAAAGCTTTCTACCCAGGCCCACCAGAGGAATAAGGAGCCAGCTCACCACGGGACTGCCTGCATCCATGTTCACAGCTAGAGCTCTGTCAAAGCCAAGACGCCATATGACACATGACAGCCCTGCCCCCCAGGGCCCTTGGAGGGATTTCATTTTTTTTCCCCTTAAGCTCAAATTCTCCTCAGGAGACAGACCATTCTTGGCATCAGGTGGGAAGAGCTGCGATTTGGAAACCCCAATCAGGGCCCCCTGGAGAATGCCTGGTCAAAGGGGACTTACGGGGGGTTGTCACACTTCCTCTGCCGGAAGCGGGCTCCTGTCCCACACGTCCGGCTGCACATGCTCCAAGCACCCCACGGGCTCCAGTCTCCATCCACGTGCTCCGGAATGGGCGTCTTGCTCACACACTCTCCTGCGCGGCACCACTGAAACACAGCAGGGCAGGCCCCGGCCCCCAGGGCCACTCAGCGCCAAGGAATACCACCTGCTCGCTCACCACATCACTGCAATTCCCTCCGCGTGAGAAAACACCACGCCATTCCCAGTGGCTTTTTGTAACTTACACAAAAGCAGGCCCTTTCCGGGGTAGGCATGCTTGTTAACTCTGGAGACCATCCTTCTTACTCGCCCTGACATGTATATACCTGTAGGCTTTGCACTTTGCCCTAACAGGCCATATGGAATGGGCTCCCTTGGAGTTTTCTCAATTCTCAGAGAAAGGATTAATTCACAGGGCTCATGAAGAGACCCGAGCTTAGGCAAACTTCACTTCACGTGAGCTCCTCGTCTCTCTGGAAGGCTGTGCTTCCTGGCTCCGTGGTTTTGCACTCCAAGGTTGGGTTTGGTGCTTAAGAGAGGACACTGACAGCTCCACAGGGGTGAACCCTGGCTCCAAGAATAAGAGAAAGCCACTCCTCTACAATGGAATTGCCCAGCATGCCTGGCACTTCTGGGCCACAAGAGGTGATTTAGTGGTTTCCCATCATGGCATCTGGTTCACTCCTTGCAGTTAGGACTAAAGAAAAATCTGTGGCTGCGGGCCCTGAACACCCCTCCTCTCCAACACCAGTCTCTCCTGTTAATGAACATCAGGCCTGGGGCTCGCTCTCGAGTCTAGCCTAGCTAGACTCAGCTAACACTGTGCTCATTGAACTCATTTTGGGATAGCCTTTTGTGTATGACCAGCGATCCTGTTTTCCCATGTATGATTTGTTGATGTAAAAGGTTTTGTTTTTGTTTTTTAAGGAAATTCACTTGTGTGACAACAAGAGTCAATTTAATAAAAATATTAAGCAATTCTTGTATCTTATCAGAAAAAAAGAAGAGAGGTGATAGAAGTGTCCCTCTTTGCCCAGAGTAGGCTCCATGGCCCTTTCTGGGGCAGCCCAGGGGGAGTGTAGATCACGAATATGGTGTGGAGACTTAATCTTGCCCAATGCCCAGGAGACGGGGGCCAGGGGAGGGCCATGGGAGGTGGGGGTTACCTTGTCTGCCCCACACTCGGTGCCGTCCAGAGGAGGGTCCAGCTTGGTCTTGCAGGACGTATCTCCTTCCACCAGGCACCACAGTCCAGCACACATCAGATGCTGCTGACAAGGGAAGGAACACAACTGCCTAGAACGCCATAAACAGGTCACTCCTGGGGTTGGAAGGTGGGGCCCAATGACTGGTTTGGATTTGGAATTTGAAATATGAAGGGAAGAAGGAGGGTCATGAATTTGGATATAAAAGTGCATCATTCAACTGGTTCATTTTAATTCCACAAAATTCTGTGCATTGACTCCTAGGAGGGACTTGTCGGTTCAGCAATTTCTGCATTAGCTACTGAGGGGGTGTCCAATGCAGGGTGCAGGCTGGGCGCCATTAACACATACCTTTGGTTTAAATGTAGGAAGATGTGAGGCAGATACCCATGGGTCAGACAGAGTGCACGGGAAAAGAATCTCCCTGGCCTCGCTTCCTCAGGGAGGGCCTGCTAGAAGAGGCACCTCTGTTGCTGAGGCTGGAGGGGCCCTTACACAGGCCTAAAAGCCAGAGCCCAAAGGCCAATAAGGGGCTCAAAGACCCCAAGGGGTTAAAGAAGGTTTTCCACTCTCCCTGTGGCCACCCATTTTCTAGTTCAGCTGACTTATGCATAATTTCTTACAGTTATTTCACCTAAGGAATTTCTTAACATGCACAAATATACAATTAAAATAATTCTCCCTCAACAAGGCCAGGCATTTAAAAACAGACTCCCGTTTGTGTTAATAGAAAACCTGCACGTTGACCAAGTGTTCAGGATGGAACCACTTATGAAAAGAACTGGAGCAGACATGGCTAGCATACTCCCTGGCTGCCTCAGTCTCCCTTGTAGGACTCAGAGCATACTCAGTGTCTGTACACACCAGCTGCCGCTTCTCTAGTCTCTCTGCCAGAGGCCATCCTCTGACCTTGGAGTGACCCTGGACCACAGGAATGGGAGCTGGACAGCCCATCTCCCCTGGTGGGACGGCTCCAAGGCAAGCTCCTCACTTCTCTCAGAGGGTCCTGGTGGGATGGCCCCACTGTCCCTGCGGTCGCCTGCCCTTCAGTGCACTTTGGTCTCTCCACCCTCCTCTCCCACGTTCCTGCCCCCTCACAGTGCTTCCTGGGATCACTTCCCAGATAAACTACTTGCACCCAAATCCTCGCCTCATGGTCTGAAAATTAAGAACAGATGTACTGAAGGCTCTTTTAAAGAAGCAGTGTTTCCAGGATGCCAAGCCCAATCATGGGGAAGAGGCCTAGGCTGGAGCAAGGAAGACCTCACCCTCTGGGGCGTGGCCAGGGCACCTGTGGGTGCATTTTGGGCTGGGTGAGGGTCAAGAGTCCTTGCTCAGGACAGTCACAGTGGAGCTTGCAAAGCGTGTGCCTTGCTTCGTGCAGAGGGCTGCCTTTCTAATACTCTCAAACATCTGCACAGAATAGATGTACACCGTGCTGTCTCAAGTCAGAAAGTATTTGGAAGCTGAAGAGACAAAAAGAGAAAAAGGGAAGGAAAGCAGAGCTGGAGGGGCTTTGACAAAGAGCTCAAAAGCCCACAGCACTTCTTCATTTCTCAAGAATGTCAAAGCTGCTCTGGGCCTTTAAAGAAGTTGATGATTCAAGTGGAACGGTGCACATTTGGGGTCAGGAAAGCCCCTGCGTTCCCATTACTGCTCACCTCTCCATGGAATGGTAAAAAGATGAGAACCCCGAGCACACTACCAGCTGGTCCCATAAAGACAGACTGCACCTCATTAAATGTTTGATTCCATGCACCTTGACCCCAGAGCTCTTCAAGAGTATGGTGTCAGTGTGCAGACACGTGTTCATGAGACAGGTAATTTATGGGGGAGGAGTGCTTGGGATTAGGAGACGCACCTGCCCCATCGGGAGGGAGAGGAAGAAGGCAGTGTGAACTGTTAGGCACTTTATAGACAGCACGTTCCCATAAAACCTTTCTAATCATCAGAGAAAAGGAGATGAGGTCCGGCAAAGCTTTCTTACGTAGAACACAAAAAGTACTAACCGTAAAGGGAAAAAATTAATGACTCGTACTATATTAAAATGAAGAACTTCCGTTTATCAAAAGACAACTGTAAGAAAGTGGGAGAGGGCATTTGTAATACATGGGAGAGATAACTGTAATGCATGGAACCAACAAAGGATTTGTATCTAGAATACACGTAAAAAACACAAACCAAAAGCCCCCGTGGACAATTAAAACGGTGCAGCAGAAAAATGGGCAAAAAACTTAGACACTTCACAAATGAAGACATTTAAATGTAAGAAAGGCCAATAAACATATGAACAGGCGCTCAGTTTCATCAGCCATCAGGGAAAGGCTAATTAAAACCACCAGTCCTTACCTCTACACACCCACCAGAATGACTCAACAGCAGAGACAGAGAATACAAAGTGTTGGGAAGGATGTGATGTGATAAGAACGTTCTTAAATTAATGCCGAGCTTCTAACTTGGTCCAACAACTCTAAGAAACTCTTTGACAGTACTTACTAAAGCTGAAGACAAGCACATACTAATATTCAACAGTGCCACTCCTAGGTATGCACTGGGCAGAAACGTGTGTCTATGTTCACCAAAAACATTTTGTCAAGAAGGTTCCTAGCAACAATCTTTGTATTTGTCCCAAAGTTAGAAACTGCCCAAGTGGCCATCAACAGAGGAATATGGTCTATGAGAACAATGGAATACGGCATGATCCCATTTATATGAACTTCAAAAACAAGCAGGAGGGGAAAATGGTGGTGCTGGGAGTCAGAACAGTGGTTACTTTTCTGTTTAGTCTCAAAACAAAGACAAGGGGATTGAGCAGAGAAGGCAACTTTAGAGTGGCAGCCTCTGACCCCAACTCAGCCATCAGCATTGCCCTGTGTGTCCAAGCTAAGCAGCTGCCCTTCTGTGATTCATTTTCAATACTGGAAAAACAGTATGGACAGCATGAATGCTTGTTACTGTGATGCCTTTTAGAGAGCTGGCATTCGTGTTGTGCTTTCCAAATGACAAAGTATTCTGACATGTGTCTGAGGCTCACAACAGCTGTGAGAGGCAGGCAGGGCAGGGCTTTCTCTATTCTTTCCATTTTTCCAAAGAAGAGGTGCATATTTGTAGAGGTCAAGGGCCTGAGCTGGGTCAGCAGTACTGGACTGGGAGTTCATTGATCAAGGTTCATATCTTGGTTCTCAGCCTGTGTAGTGCCTCCACAGATGTGTTCACTCTCTAAAAACTAATCAAGCTCTAAATGAAACATGCGTTTTTATGCAAGCACAGTATACTATTTATAGTAAAACTATTTAGAGAGAGGGAAGATAAGGAGAGAAATGCATGCTTAAACTGGTAAGGGAAGATTCTCTGGACCCAACCTATCACCAGGCAGAAGTAGGAAAATCAGGGCTTCATAAGGAAATAACAAGGAGAGACCCTACATGTAGGAAGCCATTCCTCACAGCAGGAGACAGAGTGTACAGTGGGCAGTCTTGCAACTGCTGGTCTCTTTAGGTCAGAACCCACATTCCTCTCATAAGAAAAATCCCTGTTAGCCTGGAAATAACTCTGACAATCTCCAAAATGAATATCCTATCAATCGCTGGTCCAAGAAACTCAGATGTGAGCAATAGTCAAAAACAACCAGTACAGGGTTTACACAAATTAGTACAAATAAAAAGGGAGAAGAAAGCATGTGAAGAATACTCACCAGATAATATGATCATCATATGGCTAAAAAGAATCTCCAAACCTATATGCATTATTTTTTTTAAAAACCATAGTAATTTTTTTTACTTGCAAACAGCAAATATATAAGAACTCAGGAAAAAGATAGTTATGTCAAAGGAGATAAATTATCAACCATCAGAACTGGGCCAAGGAAGGAAAGAAAGAATACAATCAGATGGCCAATGAGGACAACACTGAAAGCAGCAGAAGAAGAGAGATACCACTGAACACAGAGAGGCACATGGAATTAATGACTGAGAAAAAGTTAATGTAATAAAATGAATAAACAACTGAAACAGATTTGGCAAAAATGACCAACATGGAAGACACGTCAAGGATATGCGACATAAAGCAATTTTGTGGGAGGCAAGGAGGATGAGCTCTATTTTTTCCAATGAGGGGACAGATGTTTGTGGAGGTCAAGGGCCCTAGCTGGGGCTGAAGCACAGGACTCCTAAAGAGAACTGAGGTGAAGGAACAGAAAAGGTATCTGAAAAGAAATTCAAGATCCTATCCTGAAATGAAAGAAGGTCTCAGTTTCAGACTGAAAAGCAAAGCCCCATTCCAGGAAAACAGGGCAAAGAATAATGAGCACGGAGGCATGTCCTGATAAAAGTTACCAGGTTTCAGAGATAGAGCCCAAAATATTTTAGGCAGCCAGACAAAAAGATCAAGTCCCTGACAATGGGAAAAGACAGCAGATTTCCCCACAGCAGCACTCACGGCCAGATGGCAGTGGAGCCACGCTTAGAAGGATACAAGGAAAGAAAGTGTAACCTGAGCAATTTCTAGCAACTAAAGTGTTGCTCAAGTATTTAGGTAACAGAAAATTAATTTTTTAAAGATTTTATCTATTTATTTGAGACAGAGAGAGAGAGAATGAGCATGCACACAAGAACAGGCTAGAAAAGAAGGTGCAGTAGCGTGGGGGAGCATAAGAGACTGTCCATATATATCAGTTTCTTTATCACGTCTAGCAGGGGGAGGAATAAAATATAACACATGTAAAGATATCAGAGCTTTTAAAAGGAAAATATGAATCACTAAGACAAATAATTGAATTAGGGTGTTGAAAGAATGGAGAGAAGGAGATTAAAGGTGGAAATGCATTTATTTTATCATGCCCATGGAATTAGGGTATAGCACAAACACTAAAGAGAGGTTTGCCTATGACACCTTTTGCTTCTAGCAAATATCAGAATAGATAAGTCTGTGGAAGGCAATACTATTCTTCCATTCCAAAAAGAGCTAGGTATTTTGGGGGGGGGGGGGCTAAGTATTTTTTTAATGACATTTTATTAAAGATTTTATTACACCCAATGTGGGGCCCAAACTTACAACCCCAAAACCAAGAGTCTCATGCTCTTAACAACTGAGCCAGCCAGATGCCCCTAAAATGTCATTCTTACTGCTGAGCTGACCAAAGTAAAGGAAATATTCAAGAAAACCAATACAAAACACACACATAGCTATACTTGTATATTTTTACAACATAGTTCAATCTGTAGTCAGCACATACAAGGAGGGCTGGCAATGATCAACATTCCAGTTGGGAGAGTAAGTCTGGAATCTGAAAGAGTGTTTACCAGTTCTAGAAGGATTGGTGGCACCCTAGCTTTTTGAGACAAATATAAAGTCTCTCTGAGGAAAAGCAACCACCATTCAGGCTCTCAAAATTCCCCAGTGATTTTCAATAAAAGCAAACTCACAAGGAAACATGGCAACATAAAATGACAGCTGGCAGAAGCAACCAACAAAAGATTTAAACGTCCAAGGTATTTAGATGATAGAACAATCAGATACAGAATATATAGTAACTATCTAGGAGTACCTGGGTGGCTCAATCAGTTAAGTGCCCTGCTCTTGATTTTGGCTCAGGTCACTGTCTCGGGTTTGTGAGACAGAACTCTGCACTGGGTGTGGAGCCTGCTTAAGATTCTCTCTCTCCCTCTCCCTTTCCGCCTGCCCACCCTCTCCCTCTCCAGAAAAAAATCATTATAATAATTATCTATAAAATTTTTAAAGAAATAGAAGATAACATCGCATATGCAAGCCAGCCATGAGATACGATTGAATATGATCAGGCAAATCTGAAAAAAGAAACTAGAAAGAACTTTTATTATGAGACATTCAAGGATAATTGTTGAAGGAAAGCAGTGGATTCTGACATCACTGAAGGAGAGAATTCATGACTGGAAAATAGATTTGAAGAAATTATAAAGAAGAGAAAATAAATTGGAAAAATATCTTTAAAAAACTGGGTTAGGAGATAACAAGGAGGAAAATACTGATGTCTGTGTCTACTTAAAGTCCCAGAAGGAGAACAGAAAGAATGGAAGAAAGGCAGTATTTGAGAAGATAAATAGCTAACAAAGAATATTTACTGTGTAAAATAGTGAGTCTCCCCACTTAGCAGGGGCAGTCTTCTAAAATGTATCTCCTCCTACTCATGCTTTTGTGGAACACCCTTCCCTTGTAACATCTGATGAAAGTACTGGCTGGCTTTGCAACCATTGAAAACAGCAAAAATCATATGATGTCATTTAAAGCAACTCTTCAGCCAATGGGAAAGTCAAAACCAAAGTTGCGAATTATGAAGAAAATAATGAAGATGAAAATGCTAGATATCGTGACATGTGAAAGAAGAGTCTCAAATACTCAAACAAGGAAGAAAATAAATTGTCTACTTCAAAATGTATGAAAGGGGAACAACATAAATTTCTAAGAAAACAATAAATTAACAAAGATAAAAGAAATTTATTATTTAGCAAACAGAAAAAACATAGACAAATATGAGTTGGCTCTCTGGGGGAAAAATGAACTGGATAAACCACTTGCTAACCTATTCAAGAAAAAGGGAAGAAAGCATGAATAATAAGACAGAAAGAAAGGAGAAAGAAAAAAAGAAAAAAGATGGACAGAAGGAAAGAAAGAAGATAACCAGAATGTAAAGAAAATTTTGTATATGTAGAGATATATATGCACGTAAATTTTAAATAATAATCAGTGATCACTGAGCTCTATTATAAGTACATAAACTTGAGATGAAATTATTTCCTTACAGTGTATAAATTAATAGAGCTATTGTTCAGAATAGACTAAAAACGCATACAGACTAGCTGATATAGAAGACCTGTGTGGGGGGACGCCTGGGTGGCTCAGTTGGTTGGATGACTGCCTTCGGCTCAGGTCATGATCCTGGAGTCCTGGGATCGAGTCCCGCATCAGGCTCCCAGCTCCACGGGGAGTCTGCTTCTCCCTCTGACCTTCTCCTCGCTCATGCTCTCTCTCACTGTCTCTCTCTCAAATAAATAAATAAATAAATAAAATCTTAAAAAAAAAAAAAAAAGACCTGTGTGGGGAGCGGGGGGAAGACGACCTATGGAAGTTGGTCAATGAGCTACCCTTCCTGAAAACCTTTGGCCCACATGGTTTCTTAGCAGTATTTTTCATAAGGAGGTTCTATTTAATCTTTCAGAAACAGATAACACCAATGCATTCAAACTGTTTAAAAACTTTTAAAGGGGGGGGAAATGTTTTCCTTATTCTTTGTATTAATTCATATCACACTGAAACCAAACTGGATAAGATAAGCACAGGAAAAGAAAAAAAAAAGTTAATACCAAATTCATTTATGAACACTGTGGCGAAAATCCTAAATAAAGTTTACTAATATAGTAAAGCATGGTACCATGTCCAAGTAAGGTTTACTCCACGAATCTGAAGATGGGTCAGTATTAGAAAACTTGCTAATATAATTTGCCACATTAATAATTCAAAGAGAACTCATCCAGTTCTCTCCATGGATACTTAGAAGACATTTAATAAAATTTAATCACAACCTCTTATTAAAATTCTTAACAATACACACAAATGGATACTTCATTTGATAAATATTTATCTCATGGGGAGACATCAGAAGCATTCTCATTAAAATTGAGAAGAAGAATGCCTATTACCAGACTGCTATTATTTTAGATGAAAGAAAGAATTAGGGGCTAATATGGGATTATATAACTGAAAAACCCAAAAGATTCAAGCAAAGACCTATTATAACTTCTAAGAGAATTCAAATTAAAATATGAAAATTAAAATATGGTAATCAAAGCTATTTATAAATAGCAACTACAACCAATTTTATAGGTATAATGGAATGAAAGATCATATTCATATAGGATAAAATATTCTATAGGGATAAATAAAGAAACTTGTAAAACATAAATAAAGAAAAATTTTAAATTGCCCTGAGTGAAGGAGGGAAGATGTCTTGAATGGATATAAAGAAACACTATGTAGGAAGACTTAAAAGTATAAAGACATACATTTTTCACTAAGTAAGACTCTAAAATAATATAATTGAATTTAAAATACCAACTCAAGTTAGACTTAAACAAGCAGATTCTGAAGACCATATGAAAAATAAACAGGAAAAGAATAGCCAGTAAGACTGTGAAAAGGCATCTGGTTAGTGTATTAAAATATTTTATAAAGCTACAGTCATGTAAGTATTAAGAGGTACATGATTAAATCAGTGGAACAGACTGGCAAAATCCAGAAATATATTTTAAAAATAAGATATAAAGAATATAATATATTATAAAAATAGCATTTCAAATTTATGGGGAGAAATGAATTATTTAATAAATGCTATGTAGCCACCTGAGGGGCCATCTGGAAACAAAGTAAAGTTGGATCCCTTACCTCACACCTTACACTAAAATAAATGACTGCTGTATTAAGGTTTTTTTTTTTTTTTAAAAGATTTTATTTATTTATTTATTTATTTGACAGAGAGAGAGGGAACACAAGCAGGGGACTATGAGAGGGAAGCAGGCTTCCTGATGAGCAGGGAGCCCGACTCGGGGCTCGATCCCTCGGACGCTGGGATCATGACCTGAGCCGAAGGCAGACACTTAACGACTGAGCCACCCAGGCACCCCTGTATTAAGGATTTAAACATAAAAATGAAACCATAAAAATGCTAGAAGATATCACATGAATTAAATTTATTTACAGTTTAGGAGTAGGAAAGACCTTCCCAAGCATGACATGAAATTCAGAAGCCTTATAAAATAAATACTGATATATTTGACTTTACAAACATACACACATGCACACACACACATTCCTGCTTGACATAAATGATTAAAAAAAGCAAACAAACTGCAAAAAAATTGTAATTCATATTTCAGCTAAAGGGCCAATTTCCTTAAAAATAAAATCTCTTAACAAATCACTAAAAAAAGACCAATAATCCAAAAGATTTTAAAAGACAGTCCAAAGAAAAAAGAACACAACTGGCTTCTTAATATGTGAAAAAATGCTCAAAGTCATTAATAAGAGAAATGCCATTCAACCTGCAATAGACACATTTCCTAAATGCTCAGACTGGCAAGGACCAGAGAGGCTGAGTAAAGACATGGAGAGATAGTAAATTTCTTATGTTGTTTATGGGAGCGTAAACAGATAAGCTTCTTCAGAGATCAATCTGACAATATCTATCAAGAACTGAGGCACGTACCTAATTTCATCTCAAGTTCAATGACAGGCAAAATTAATCTGTAGGTTCAGAAAGAAAGAGTGATTATTGCTGGCAGTGAGTGAATAGAAGGGGTCTGAAGCTTCTGGAATTGCAGAGATGCTATATTTCTGATGTGCAGGTTAAACTGATGTGTTCAGTTTATAAGGAAAATGAATATAACTGTACACTTAAGATTAAAACTTTTCTGTGTTTCCTGTTGTGTTATATACAGGTGAATAAAACATGCAAAAATGACCTTTTAACCACTTCTAGGTATGTATCTTATAGACTAACAGTTCTCAATTTGGGGTGATTTTGCCCCCCTACACGGAATTTGACAATGTGTGAAGACATTGTTTTGGTTGTCACATCTAGGGGATGCCTGACTTGTAGTGGGTAGAGGCTAATGTTATTAAATATCCCATAGTGTATAAGACAGCTGCAGCAAAGAATGACTTCAGTAGTGCCAAAGTCAGGACACTTCAGTAGTGCTATGGATAAACTCAGCAGTAATGACAAAAAGAAAAATAATAAGTTACAGTGAAGATAAGAGACTCTTATCTATAGGAAACAAACTGAGGGTTGCTGGACGGGGTGGGTAGGAGGGGAGGCTAGGGTAACTGGGTGATGGGCATTAAGGAGGGTACTTGATGGAATGAGCGCTGGGTGTTATGTCAATGGTGAATCACTAAATTCTACCCCTCAAACTAATAATATACTATATGCTAATTAAATTTAATTTAAATTTTAAAAAGTTACAGTGGAGAGTCCTTCAAGATACCTTACCCAGGTGGCCAAGGTTAACATCACCAGGACAACATTCCCCATGTCTCTACAGGGGGTGTGTTCCAGGGGATGCCTGAAACCATGGATAGTACTGAACCCTACAGACACTGCTATTTCCTATATATATATATATATATACCCATGACAGAGTTTAATTCATAAATTAGGCACAGTAAGAGATTAAGAACCATTATAAAACAGAACAATTATGACAATATATAATAAAAGTGTTATGAATGTGGTCGATGAGTCTTATTGTATTCACCCTTATGATGACGTGAGATGATAAAAAGCCTACATGATTTGATGAAGCATCACATCATCACCTAGGTATTTTGACCTGGGGACAGGCTACGACTGACCTGACCACAGGTCAGAAGGAGGATCAGCTAGCTGCTTCAGACCACAGTTGACCATGGGTAATGCGGATAAGGGGGTACCACTATAACAAGATGTTACGTGTTACAAGATGTTACAATCATGCAGAACCTCAATATAATCATGAGAAAACAGCAGGTAAACCCAGATTGCAAAATAACTGGCCGGTACCGCTCAAGTGACAAGGTCATGAAAGACAAAGACCAAGGAACCACCACAGACTGGAGAGACCAAGGAGACAGGACTAACTAAATGCAGAACAGGATTCCAGTACAGAAAAGGGGCATTGGCAGGAAAACTGGTGACATCTGCATGCACTTCAGTGAACAGAATTGTACTGGGATTATAACCCAGTTTTGATAATGGTTTTAGTGTACTGTAAGATGCGGACACAGAAGGAAGCTGGGGGGAAAGGTATACACTTACTGTACTATTTTTGTTCCTCTTCTTTAAATATAAAGCTACCTCACAACAAAAAGCTAAATAACATAGTTTGTAGTTAAAAAAAGAAAAAGAAAATGGATGGGGCAACTCTACTTACACAGGGATTGAACAACTCTAAAACGTCCTTAAGAGAAAAAAAGCAAGATACACAATAGCACAATAGGATGCTCATATTTGTATGAAAAAGGAAATCTACAAATGTTTTGAATTTCACACCTTGCGCATACATTGCTTATTCGGAAAACAGACTTGATTCTGAAAAGTCACACTGATAACCAAGCATCTGTGGTGGAGGTGGTCTTTGCTACAATGACTTCATGCCCACAATGCTTATTTACAAAGTATCAATCAGATAAACGTGAAAATGGCAATGTGGCTTTTCTGGAGTGAATTCTTTCTTTACAGCCTCAGTGCCACTGCCTCATTCAAGTTCTCTTCCTTTCTCATCTGGACAAATGCAATCATTTCCTGTAGGTCTTCTTGATTGCAGTCTTCTTCATGATCAATGTATCTGCAAAATCTCTTTGGAAACACAGATCTCAACTTAACCTCAATACCCATCGCTGTCTGCGGGACTCACTTAAAATCCCTGTGACACATCCCTGCTCCTCACTTAGCTTCTGCACCCCCCCCCCCGTCCTCTCCCTGCCATCTCCATACACCCCTGTCCTACATGCACCTGACTACCCACACAGCTCCTCTGTGCCCCCGGGTCCCAGCACGGGTTGCTGTTTCTGCTGGGAGAGCCCACTTCGCTGCAAGCTGTATCATGCCACATTGGAGAACTAAGGTAGAGAGCGAGCATGACCTGTGCCTGCCCTCGGAGCTCATTGCAGGGAAAGAACCAGAAATGAAATAAATAATCTGAAGAGAGCGACAGGAAATCATTCTCTGTATTCTTCAAGGCCAAATCCAGGAGCCCCATCTTCTGTAAAGTCTTTCCTTCTTTTCTCCATTCTCACCAGGAAGAACCCATTAGGGTTCTAAAAACACTCCACCTCCAACTGGTTCTTCTGAGTGACTGTCCCATGTGTCTCACCTGCTACCTCTCTGGCTCCCCTCCATCCTGAACTCCTGGGGAGGGGACATGCACTGGCTGTGTTTCACTGCCTCCTCCTCTCATTAGCTGGAGGATAATACAAATATTAGTATCCTGCCATGCTATTGTGTATCTTGCTTTTTTCTCTTAACATTTTAGAGTTGTTCAATCCCTGTGTAAATGGAGTTGCCCCATCCTTTTTCTTTTTCTTTTTTTTAACTACTGATTGTGCTATTTCGCTTTTTATTGTGAGATAGCTTAAGACTTAAAGAAGAGGTACAAAAACAGTACAGAAAGTATGTACTTTCTACCCCCACACGGCTACCAGCTTCCCTCTGTGTCAGCACCTTACAGAATCCTAAAACCATTATGAAAACCAGGATATTAATTCCAGTACAATACATGTGGAAGCACACAGTACCCACGCAGACAAGCCTCGCTGAATGAGCAAATGAATTAATCAACGAATGAACAAATACATTCATGAGAAGGCCATGCACTGCTCTGACAGCATAAGGGAAGAGCTAACATACTCTAAGAGTTTACTGAGTTCAGGCTAAGTACTTTATCAGAATTATCTCATTATCACTCATACCACTTAGGAGACAGAAACAATCACTTGTCACACCTTGCAGTGACCTACCCAAGCTGTGGAGCTGGGAGGGCCCTAGAACATATCCTCTTATCCACTGGTTTTAATACTGCCTCTTGATGGGTCCTCCTCTGCTTTGTCCCCCTACAATCTCGCACCCTCTCCATCAACCAGGAACATGGGCTCTTCACATCACTGTCTCCTATTTGAAGTAGAATGGAATGTTTTGGGCCCTGAGCCCATAATGTTCTGTTTGCAAGCATCGCTGGGCTACATAATCTTGGCTCAAATGAAATGTACAGTCACTCAAGTCACATCAGGGGTGGGAATGCACAGGCTTCCCCAGCTCCTGCTCCACCAAACAGAAGAAAATAGGGCGATCAGCTCGAGACCTACTCCTGCCTAAGAGGAATAAAGGAGGATCGTGTTTGTCATGTACAGGTAAAATTTTATCCTGCCCTGGATTTTAACTTTGTGTTAAATGGTGAAAGTATCAAGTTTTATAGGGGGAAAAAAGTGAAATAAGGTCAGATGGGAGAGGAAAAAAATATATATAATAACAACCACCACCATCACCACCACCAAAAACAAACCAAAAAATCCCAAAACCAAACCAAACCAAACCAAACCAAACAGCAGTGGAAAGCTACTGGTCTGGGACGAAGAACAAGGAAAATGAAACAGCTGTCTGGTTCTAGCATCTGTTGCCTCCCTGGCTACATTTAAGGTTTGGCAAAAGTCGTATCAACTGCATTTCGCAGCCGAGAGCCTCCAGCGGCTGCAGGACAAGCACGCCAGTGCCAAGCTTTCCTCCCATGGCGTACTGTGAAAACACAGGCAAGGTCTGAGTTCCTCAGGAGACAGCACTGTTCCTGCATTCAAAGCTTTACAATTTTTCTGCCACTGGCAGTGTCTAGTGTCCATTTTAAGTGCCAGGGAGGTTGTTTTGATACTCTTCCTCACCAGGCACCCACTGAGTGTTTGGAGAACAGCTCTGTCTCGCAGCCATACCGAAGGCAATGGTTATGTAAAAACCCTCAGAAATGTGTTGCTGATAACACCAGCCAAAAGGGAGATAAAATAAGAGCTGGATGAAAAAGTTACTAATCCAAAATTTCCACAAGTACTACTGCAGTTTGAAGCCTTCCCCCAGGCTGGTATGCCAGCCCCATTTCTGGAAGGCTCCCTGAGCCCTGAGGTTGGTCACTCCTTCCATGTCCCGTGGGTCGCAGAGACAGTTACCTGGCTGGGGCCACCTTGAGGGAGAGAGGGGATGTCACAGGGTGAAGGCAGGGTGGGGGCATACAGGCACTCTGTTGGCAAGGGGTCAGGGGACAGGGGACAAGAAGTGGCAGATAACCACACAACTTGCAAAGTCTGGAGAGCTCTCTGAGGAGGCAGTCTACTGTAAACTTCCAAACACTTCTGGAAAATTGGGGCCTTCTGCTGCCAAAGCCCAACAGTTTTGAGAAAGGCTACAGATGCTGGGCAGGAAGCTGAGACTGAGGCAGGCAGGACAGCTTTCAACCTGGCACCCAACCCAATGTCCTACCGCGTGGCCCCGTCTGTCTGAGAGGGGCAGGGCGAGGCTCTGGCTCGGGCCAGCCGCCCACTCTGGCCAGGTACTCAGCATTAAAGTGGCAGGTCTCATTTAGATAGGCAGTTCCCAAGCCTGGCTGAGTGTGAGATTTCCCCCAGGAAAGCTGTTTTCTAGAGACTCAGAGACTGACGATCTGGAGGAGAGCGTTCAAACTTCCGACTTTCTCTGGAGAAGCTTCTAATGACCCATCAGGTGTAGAAGTGACCAACATGAGAGAAAAGCACCTGTAGTTCCAGGTGGAAGTTTGACACTCTGAGCTTCCTGGACCCCACCAGGACCTCTAGTCATTAAGACGCCTGTAGAATCTCTATGAGATCTGGGAAAATTCGCAAAGAGCCTTTCCATCCCTGCAACTTGAGGTGGCGGGTGGGGCGGGGGGGTGAGGTTGTGACAAGAGAGAGAGAGACTGGATGCTGGAGAACAATGCCTGGTGTTCCTAAGGCAGCAGGAAGAATGACGGAAAGAAAGAAAGCACAAGGAAAGATGCAGAAAAGAAGGACCAACCAACAAGACTGTCAGCTAAATAGTGTCCCCTCTGCCACTGGCTTCAGGACAGAAAACAGTGGTAGTACTACCCCTTCCTGAGTGCACAGCACATGTCATTTGTTACTTAGCCCTTATAATGGTATGTAAGTAGAGCTCCCCAACCCCATTTTGTAGACTGGAAAACTGAGGCAAAAGAGACTGTGTAACTTGCTCAAGAGGCAGAGGCAGGAAATGACCCTGGGTGCCTGATTTGGGAGGCGACCTTCTTAAGCACTGTGTGATAGGAGCAGCAGCCCCATGCTGTGCAGAAAGGCCAAGAGAATTAGAGGGGGAGAGCAAACAATAGAGAGAAAGAAGACATAAGACCCTTAAATCCCAATTACCATTCTAGACACTCTTGCCTTCCTGAAACAAGTGGCCTACAGCTTCTGTGCTCAATGCTTTAAAAAAAAAAAAAATAGCATGATTGGCACATGCCTGTCCATTGCAAATGTCATGATGTGTAGGCTCACCCTTGCTCAAGTCAGTTAAAAGGCTGGTGTTCATCCCTTCCCAGCACTACCTTCCTCTCCAGGTGGGGCTGTCATACACAGGCTTCAGGGCAATGATGGAATATGTTGCCAAGAAGATTGTTGGGCTAAAGGTGAGTAGTCATTACATAGCACCTTCCAAATCAGAATCTCCAGGAACCAGGGTGATGTGGGGGGGGGGGCAGATAAGTATCTTTCATGCAGGAAAGAGCTGGGGGCTTTAAGAGACTGTGCTCATTGTCATAAGGTTGTCCTAACTCTGCATCTCTTCCTTCTGTCTCCAGGAGCCATGTGACACTCTGCCTTTCAGCTATCTACCTTGGGCTCTCTCACCCTCTGCTCCACCCAGCAGGATATCTGAGCCCCAACAGCTTTAAAGTCTTGTTAAATAGTGCCTTGGCTTTCTAGTGACTTTCCGACAGAGACAGGAGGAACTTGTAATCATAAAGAAGATGGACCAGGCTAATTGTGTAAAGTTCATTTCCCCTTTGTAATAAATATTTACCATCCAATGTTTATAACTTTTATGTTTGGACTTTCTTGAAATGCTTTATTGAATTAAAAACATCACATTACCATTGGCTAAAAGAGGAGACAGCTATATTTGCCAATAATTGCTGCAAGAAATGCCAGCTATCGATGCCAATTTTTTTTTTTTTTGGTAGTTCATATTTCCATAGACAGCTCTGAGCCTTACAATACCAGTATTTTGCAGACAGACATGGATGTAATGGTGATGGTGTGGGGATCTCCAGAGCCCTAGACATGAAAATGGACCGCATTTTAATTTCTCTGGACTCTCTAGTATGCAAGTCTTTAAGAAGGCAAGAAGTCTGGTTAATATTTGAAGCTAGGCTGCTCCCAAAGCAACTGTTTTTCCCCAAGTTATTTACCCAATGCCTCTGAATGCAGAAGTGGCTTGTAATTTTGATTGATCTTAAAGAAAAAAAAAAACCAAAACTACACAAAGTTGCAGTCAGAAGGAACTTCTATATTTAAATTCCAACTAAAGAAGAGGAATAGCTCATGGCAAGCCAGCACTTCCTGCTGGAGACAGATGGTGGCCTGCCATGGCCTAGCACTCAGCCTTTTGCTAAGAGTCACCTGGGGAGCCTATAAACACCTTTGCAGAATAATATTTGTCAATGCATAATTACCGAATTCATAAGATTGCAAAGGAAACAACTGAAGTATAATCCAAAATACAAAAATAAATAGTTCAGTGACCCATGTGTTTCTTTGTCAACACGTTACCTGAGAAGATGTGGCCCTGGGTCTAATAACCACTGTCATTTTAAAGATTACTTATTTGAGAGAGACAGAGACAAGAGAGTAAGCAGGGGGAGGAAAACAGGGAGTGGGACAAGCAGACTCTTTGATGAGTAGGGAGCCTGATACAGGGCTTGATCTCACAACACTGACATCATGACCTGAGCAGAAATCAAGACTCAGATGCTTAATCAACTAAGCCACTCAGGCGACCCTAACCATTGTAATTTTAAAGTAGTGGTGAGTGTAAATGGTAACCTGAGATAGCAGCTACACAATCATGCAGTATGAAGCTATCTGGGAGTCCTAATCCCAAGGCAATTATGGGTGCTGCTAAGACTGTTGTGGCTTACTGCCAACATCCATGGTTGAAGGAAACTACAGTTGAGCCTTGAACAACACCGGCATAGGGATGCTGACCCCTGACACCACTGAAAGTCCACATGTCACTTCTGACTCCCCCCAAACCTGACTATTAATAGTCTTCTGCTGATTGGAGGCCTTACCAATTACATAAACAGTTGATCAGCACATGTTTTGTATGTTACCTATATTATATACTGTATTCTTTATTTTTTTTTTAAGATTTTATTCATTTGACAGACAGAGATCACAAGGAGGCAGAGAGGCAGGCAGAGAGAGAGGGGGGAAGCAGGCTCCCTGCTGAACAGAGAGCCTGACGTGGGGCTCGATCCCAGTACCCTGGGATCATGACCTGAGCTGAAAGTAGAGGCTTTAACCCACTGAGCCACCCAGGCACCCCTATTATATACTGTATTCTTACAATAAATCTAGTTTAAGTACAAGTCAATGTAAAGAAAACCATAAGAGAAAAATACATTCAGGAGTGCCTGGGTGAGTCACTTAGTTAAGTGTCTGCCTCTGGCTGAGGTCATGATCCCAGGGTCCTGGGTTGGAGCCCTGCATTGGCTCCCTGCTTCGCAGGGAACCTGCTTCTCCCTCTCCCTCTGCCTCTTCCTCCCGGCTCATGCTTGCTTGCTTGCTCGCTCTCAAATAAATAAAATCTTTTAAAAAAGAGAAAATACATTCATAGTACTATACTGTATTTATTTTAAAAAGTCCCACATATAAGTGGATTCCTACAGAGCACACCCGTGCTGTTTAAGGGTCAACTGTACTCATTTCAGTTACAGATTGGAAAAAGATAAAGATGTAAACCTCCATCATCCTTGTTCACAAAACCTCTGAAATCTATCCGGCAGCCCCTGGTTCAGAACCCCTGCTTCTGTACAATAAAGTTGTGTCCATGAGAAACATAACCCTCTGAGATGATAGGCATCCACCTTCTGCCGGGATCAGCTTTGGTTCCTCATAAAAGGCAGAAGCAAAATGAAAACTTTCCCCACTGGTAGTCATGGTGGTTAGTATTTTTCTGAAAATATAATCTCTCTAGTTTCTTTTCTTCTTATTTTTATGGGTCTCTATTCCAGAAAATGAAAAAGAAAATGTTCAACTCCTCAGCACTGGTGTGTTTTGTGGTTTTCTTCCCTTGGCGGTGTCCAACCTTGGTTACGTTTCATTATTTTTGTGTGTGTGATAGGCTTAAAGTTCTAGAAATTTCTAACACACACACACACACACACTTTCCTCATGGATAGTTTAGGTATTTTTCCAACCTACCCCCTACTGCTCTGCAGTAATATCCACTGAGGGGCTTGCCATCAACAAGTTTTGGGAGATCCTGGACCTGAGAACAGGGACAGTGTTCCCAACTTAACAGTTGCATGAGTGTGGTTTGTAAAAGAAGAGGTTCCTCCAGATTCTCAGAGCTGTAATGGCTTTGTGATGTTCATTGCCCTATAATTCCTGGCTGAGTGTTTTTCTTTCTTTTTCACACCATCCAGAAAGTAGTACCTTTTTTTCCTATTAAAGGAAGCCTCACGTGATTTGGAGGATCTTGCTAAGAATTCTGCATCATAGTTCATCTCTGAAATAACCAGAGACACTTGACATGTCATGATATCATGGGCATAATTCTTGTGAAGAAATGGACAACTGGAGAAGTGGGATGAGCACAGGGCAACCAGGAGACCTACATCTAAACGGAATACGTCATGGGCCTTAACGTCAACTGCACCATTATTTTAGCAAAATGGAGTATAAATGACTATTGTGAAACATACACTTAGAATCCACTTTATGTAACCTATTTCTAATATGCTTGAGGGGCCACAGGGATAAGCAATACATGTTCACATTTTTTCTTTGTTGGCTTATGAGCTGTAACTTTGCTGTGTTGTTTATTGGTTGACTGACAGGTGATACTATACACTTTAACTTATCACAGTCCATCTTTCTGTGCAATCATTCCACCTCATACGTAGTATAAAACCTTACAGTAGTATATGAACCTCTCTCCTGCCCTGGCCTTTGTGTGAATATCATGCACTTTACTCTTAAGAATGTCATAAACTCTACATTACTGCACTGGTTTCCCATGGCAAATCTATTACTGTTTCTTACTGTCTCTCTAAAAAAAACATCACCATAAACCTCATGATTGAAGAGAACACCAATTTCTCATCATACAGTTCTGGAGGTTGGAAATCCAGAATCAGCTGCAATGAATGGGCTTAAATCAAGGTTTTCCCAGCCTCTCTGGAGGCTTTGAGGGGACAATCTATCTCCCTGAACTTTCCACCTCCTAGAAGCTGCCTTGCTCTTCTTGGCTGATGGCCACCTCCTTGTATGACTCCCACCTTTCCCTTCTGCTACCTATTCTGATCTCCTGCTTCACCCTCACTCAGGACCCTTCTGATTACATCAGGCCCATCCAGGGAATCCAGGAAATCTCCCCATCTCAAGACCCTTAACTGAATAAAACCTGAGAAGTCCCTCTTGTCCTACAAGGTAAAGCTCACAGGTTCTGGGATTAGGACATGGACATCGACCATGATTGTACTCTTATTTTTTCTGTAAGATAATTGTTTAAATGGTCAAGGATCTTTTAAAGACAGTTGAATATACTTAAGTATATCATATATTCACCCATGTAGCCTGTACTTCCAGGGTTCTTCATTTCTTTGTGTACATCTAGATTTCTATCTACAATCATTTTCTTTCTGCCTGACTCAATCCCAGGACCCTGAGATCATGACCTGAGCCAAAGGCAGAGGCTTAACCCATTGAGCCACTCAGGCGCCCCTGCCTGAAAGATTTAATATAAATAAAGCATGGGTTGGCCAGCTATGATTTATCTTAAGCTTTTTCGTGACAGAAAAACTCCATTTCACCTTAATTTGTCAAAGAGATTTTTGCTGGGTATTGATTTCTAAGGTGACAGCTTTTTTTCTTTTTTTCCTCTCAGGACTTTAAAGATGCTGTTCTACCATTTTCCCACCTGCATTGAATAAAAAATATGCCTTTTTTTTTTTAACCTTTGTTTACGTGTTCATAACTTTTCTCCTCTGGCCTTTTTAAGGTTTTCTCTTTATCATTACTTTTAAGCAACTGGATCATGAGGATCGTTGGTCTAGATTTCTTCATGTTTCTTTTGCTTGGGGGTCACTGAGTTTCTTGGATCTGTGGACTTATTTTCACCAAGATTGAAATTTTTTTTTAGCAATTATTTCAAGTATTTCTGTCCTTGCTCTCTCATTTCCGTCTGGGGGTATTGTGTGTGTGTGTGTGTGTTTGTGTGTCTGTGTGTATCTCCACCTGTATTGTGTGTGTTTGTGTGTGTGTGTATCTCAACCTGAAGACCCACAACTCACTCATGCAGTCTTCTATTTCTTTTTTTCTTTTTTTTTTTTATTATTTTTTATAGTCTTCTATGTCTTACCTTTTTTTAATCACTTCATTTTCAAGTTCACTGAGGATTTCTTCTGCAATCTCTCATTTCCCAGCAACAGGGTCTCTTTCATTTCAGACAGTGGAGTTTTCATTTCTAGAGTTTCCGTGGGATCTGTTATATATCTTCCATATCTCTACTTAACATGTTCCATCTTTCTGCTATCTTCTTGAATCTGGATTATGGTTACAATTACTGTTTGTTAATTCTATCTTCTGTGTCTTTCTTGGTCAGTTTTGATTGATCAATTTTTCTCCTCTTCATGGATGTAATTTTCAGCTCTTTGAAGACCTGGTAATTTTTTATTTGATGCTAGATATTGTGAATTTTATTTCATTGAGTGGTAGATGATTTTGTATTTCTACAAGTATTTTTTAGCTTTGTTCTAGGGCCTGCTTAAGTCACCTGAAAACCAGTGTGATCCTTTCAGATTTTGCTTCTAAATTTTATTAGGTGGCACTAGATCAGCATTTAGGACAGGGCTAATTTTGCCACGCTACTGATGCAACACCCTTCTGTGCATTTTACATGAGCTCTGGAGGTTCTTCCCTCTAATGTTTCCAGATGGTCTTGGGTCATCTTCTCACACATACATTGCTGAGTACTAAGCTGAAGACTCATGGAGATCTTGTGCACATTTCTGAGGTTTTTTTCTTTATAAAGGTCTTCTATGGAACCTCTCTCTGTTAACTCTAACTTCCTTGGCCTCTCTGTGCTCCTAGCTCCATTTCTTCAACTCAGGAAGGTTTGTTTCTTCTCAGTTCTCCCTCCCCATGCCATAGCCTCGAGACTGTCCAGGCAGTAGGTCTGGATAATCAGAGGGCTCACCTTATGTGCTCCACATCTCTCATGAATGACAATTCTTTCTTGCTGGATGTCCAATGTAATGGAAAAAAAATCACTATTTCATATAGTTCATCTGATTTCTCCTATCCAAGTACTAACCAGGCCCGACCCTGCTTAGCTTCCGAGGTCAGACGAGATCAGGCGTGTTCAGGGTGGTATGGCCGTAGACTCATCTGATTTCTTAGTTGTTTCAGGTGGGGCAGTAAATCTGGTTCCTGTTACTTCATCTTGGCCAAAGGCAGAAGTCAGAATAAGAAACTAAAAGCAACATTGGGACCATAATCATTTTATTACATGAGATCCAATTCAATCCTCAAAGTCATTAAAGAATAATAATGGTTATAAAGTTCATTCTGGCACGGGATTAAAAGACCTTTCTGATTGGTTCTGGATATCTCTGGCTGCCAGAAGACTACAGGTGTTACATAATGCTTTATTTTTCATGCCAGTCAGAAGTTCAATACTGAGAAATGCTGAGCCTACAGATGTACACAGACAGATTTAGTTCTGTGTTCCATGGATGGGAATAAGTACTACCTAGCAGGGTAATAATAACACACATATCAGCTCAAGTACTTGGGTGCTGACATTGTGACAGACTCAGTTCTCGGTACCTTATGTGTATTAACTCACCAGGAGCCTTGGATTTTACCAATGAGGGCACTAATGCACAAATAAGAGACACACAGAGATGGTCACTAGCAACCAGTCACTCACTACCAGATCTACTCTGCTGCTTTGAACAGTTTCTTGCCCTAGAAGGAAGCCACAGGAAAGATCTTTTTGGATCCCTGCAAGACATTTGACAAAGTCTTACATGTATGTTGATGAAACAGATAGTTAACTCAGGTTTAGAGAGAGTCAGCACTTATAATTATACAGGGACATCTCTAAGAGTTTCTTCTTCAACACAGGCTTATCCATAGGGTCATCAGTAGTTGAGTAAAGTCACATGAAAACTTAAATTTGCTGTTAGGGTTATGGATGGATCCCAGATCAACAATTACTCACGAGCATTTACTATGTGCCAGCACTGAAACAAAGTACTTGGAAAACAATGGTGAGTAAAAGCAAAGATTCCTGCCCTTGAAGGGTTTATCATCTAGAGGGAGATTATCAATAGTTATGACAAGCAAGTGAATTATATAGCATGTTAAAAAATGGTAAGTTTATGAAAGTAGGGCTTTCCCTTAGGGAATCAGGAGTGCTCTAAGAGTGGGTGGGTGAGGGTTACCAGATTAACATTTTTAAGGATTTTATTTATTTACTCATTTATTGCGTGTCTGTGAGTTAGGGGAAGAAGCAGAAGGAGAAGAGAGAGAGAGAATCTCAAGAAGACTCCCTGCTGAGCATTGTGCCTGATGCAGGGCTCAAACTCATGACCCTGGTATCAAGACCCACGCCAAAATCGAGTATCAGATGCTTAACCAGCTGAGCCACTGAGGCATCCCTTACCAGATTAAAATTTTAAATTGCATGGTCAGGGTAGGCCTCCTTGAGAAAGCTGAAAAAACAAAACCCCAAAACTCAAAAAAGATGAGGCACTTAGTCACAGGGACAAGTGGGAGGAGAGTATCCTGACAGAGGAAATGCCAGCATGAAGCAGAGCGTGTCCCTGCAAGTTCAAGAAAGAACAGGTAGGCAATTCAACTGGAACGGAGTAGTGGAAAGAAGATGCAGAAGGAAGTGAGGACAGGATGAAGAGGGGAAAGGGCTCATACTAGCACCAAAAGTCAGTGTTACAGGGGATGAGAAAGGAACAATATAACATAGGTACACCCTTCTGTTATACTTGAACACCCATTGAAACACAGATTCACAAAGGTACCACATGAGTAAATTTATGACAAAGCAAGTCTTAGAATCCCTTAGTTGGGGGACACCTGGGTGGCTCGGTCGATTAAGCATCTGACTCTTGATTTCATCTCAAGTCATGATCTCAGGGTCCTAGAATCAAGCCCTCCCCCCATTGGCCTCTGTGCTCAGAGTAGAGTCTGCTTAAGACTATTTCTCCCTCTCTTTCTGCCCCTTCCACTACCCATCCCCCCTCTCTCTCTACTTAATTAATTAATTAATCTTTTTAAAAAAAAAGAAAGAAAAAGAAAAAAAGAACCCTGTAGTGGGGTACTGCCTTAGTTTGGCTTTGAATCGTATGGTGTATTCCAGGCCTAGGGTAGCCCTCCCCAAGCTCTTGGTTCCCAGCTGGCTCCTGCTCTCTTCTCCATCCTTATCTCCTGTGCTTCAGCATGGCATTACCACCATCTGACTGTGTGAGTTGCTGCAATCTGACTGTAAGATTCACACTGAAGGGAGCACCCTTGTCTTGCTAGCAGGAAAATTTCCACTAGCTCCCTGAGGCTGCTGGCCAGCTAGACAGCTGTGCTAACACATGCTCTTTTGCTCCTACTAGGTACTGGGGAGACAAATGTCCATTTTATTTTAGGACTGGTGAGCTCTCAAAGGAAAGGCAAGTGGGAAAATGTATTTTGTGGTTCCTGGTGAGCTGTGGAAATAAATGTTTGGTTTCCCTATAACTTGCACAATGAAAGGATCTCACTTTATATATTTGTATGTTGAGCTTCTAGGGAGGAAAAAAAAAGTAACATAGCTAAGCCGATTATTACTTAACAACATTTCAGTGACTTCTTCAAACAAAATGAAGCTAGCAAAGAAAAATGAAATACCAGGTCACCTTCCTCCCTGTTGGGGTCTGTCTTTAAATGACTGTACATAGTCTTTCCTTCCTCAGTAATAGACACACCCAGGCTCAGTCTGAAGCCCACTCCCACCTTCCTGGCTGGTTGACCTCGGCCTATTACCTAACCCCTCTTAGTCATCTGTTAAATGGGGTACAAAGTCTCTGCCTTGACAGTTGTCCTCAGGGTTTCAGTGCGTGGAAAGTTCACCCTATCTATGCATTCTCTCTGCCCGGGAACTCATGAGCCCCCAGTATAGGTACCTCCCTCCTCCTATCCCTCCTGGCCCAACTGGTATGCAATCATCTGGCTCCTAAAAGGCAAAAAATGGCAGCAGCTCTCAGGCAGGAAGGGGTCTCTGCCTGGCTTGCCACCCCCACCTCACCTCCAGCCCCACTGCCTCCCCCATCCATCCTGCCCCCGTATGGGCCAGCAGAGCCTGGCCTGCAATATCCCACCAGCCCTGAGGTTGGGCCGAGTGGCTGCTCTGTGTCCTGTGACTCGGCTGGGCACTTCCCTCTTCTCCATCCCCGCTGTCCAGGGCATCTTTACTCTTCCTGAATGCTCAGGGTCCTCTACTGGGGTTCTAGCCACATGGGCTTTGTGCAGACACCACACCATCAAAGGACCCTCTGAAAGCTGGCCTTTCTGATGATTCTGTGTCGTCAGGTACTTTAAAGCAATGAAGGCTGGGACAGGCAAATGGTGCCTCCTGGCTAGCACATGGTATATGAAGAAGCATCTTCATGGTCAAGGCCAGTGGCGAGCACCAGACAAACCAGTGGCAGACTGCTGGGGATGAGTAAATCCTGAGGCTCATTGCATCTCCCCAACGAGGTGTAAGGTACAAGGCACTGGGGTGCACAGTGGGAGATGGCTCTGGAAGGGCCCCTTGCTGGCACCTCTGCAGGGGGATGGGAGAGAAGGATTCACGACAGTGAACAAATGCCCTTCAGGGAAACAGCTAATGGGAAGTGCTGAGGAGGCTCTGCCCCTTTCTGCACCCCAAACAATGGCAGGTTGTTCTCCACCTGAGGACTCTGCCCTGATTTCCTGAACCAACACCCCCAGAGCCAGGAAGCCCTCGAGAGGCAACATCCTACTTCCCGGAGTCCAGACGGACTTGTTCTGCCTGGCTGTGACCCCGGGGTCTCAATCTGGAGGCACAATCCCTGGTGTGTCTGTCCTGGAGTTAGTCTTGCCCTCAGCTCTTGTTCTGGGAACCTGCCCCACCCTCCAGGCTCCTGCCCCGGGACTTGATGCTAACCTGAGCTCCAGCTCTAGGACGGCCCCCCGTGGGCCAGCTGCCACTGGCTCCTGAGTCCTACATGACCCCACCTGGGCTAGTTCTCCTGCTTCTGGCCTTCTGCTCCAGAACAGCACAGGCCCTGGCCCTCTATCTGAGCCAACTGCCAATGGCCGGCTAGCACACCAGCTGCTCTGGCCTCCCCCTGGGCCATGGCACAGACATGGCACTGCCCCAGGTACCCACGTGTCCATCTTAGTACCTCCACCCCCAGAAGGGCCAAGGCATGGCCTGCCATCTGTAGCGCGGTGAGAAAGCATGCACTCTGCAGGCAAACAGACTGAGACCAACCCTTGCTCTCCTGCCTATGAATCAAGCCATTCGGAACGACCGCTTCAACTCTAAGCCTTGGTGTTACCCCCTGTACGCTGGGGAGAGCAGCCCGGGGAGCCTGTGGTGAGGGCTGATAGGCTTACAAATTAGAAGCTCTAGCAAAGGACACACCATGCGGGCATGGCTCAGTAAATGCTAACATCTTGACAGGGTCACTGGTACCACTATTAAATAACCAATATTATTATTTAGTGAAATGTTCCCAACCCGACACATCCCAGTGCTTCGCGGTTCTCAGCTGCCTCCCATAGCTGTCTGGGGTTTGAGATCAGGTGACACCACCTCACTTCCGAGAAGGATGGGGTGCTCCTGTGCAAATGACTGCAAAAGTGTTCCATACGTGCGTGCGTGGATCAGTGAATGTGTGCGTGCATATGCAGGGGTGTGTGTGTGTGTGTGCGCGTGCGCACAAGTGGTGTAGGAGAGCAGTGTCCTCCAAGAGAAGGCAGGCACTCTCTCCTGAGCCAGCCCTCCTGCGGTTGCTTACCTCCATGTTTCGGCAGAAGGTGGCATTGGTGCCAAACAGGATCTGGCACTGCTCGTTGGCGCTGTAGTGCATCCCTGGCAGCTTGTGAGGGAGACGGATGGCATGCCGGCTCCTGGGGTCGGTGACCAGCAGACATGTGCTGACTTTTGACCTGGAATAGCCAAGAGGCAAGCTGACTGACAAGTGGCCTGCCCAGGTTTCTGTTCTGATTTGCCAGACAAGAGCAGGTGAGAAGGCTGCATCTCCAAACTACCGATGGCAGGATGCCCCAAGCCCCGGCACATGGATGGTGCTTTTTGGTTCTTTTTGCTCTTTTTTTCAACCTGGCCCAATGCAGATATTTACGGCAAAGGCAATGGGAGTTTAGCAACTAGGAAAGGGCCTGAGAAGCACACCCACGAGGCTAATGTACCTTTCTCAAGTTTGAGCATTCTCGGATGAGAATGCTTTTGAAATAGATTCCTAGGGTATTTTCTTAGAATACGTCTCTGAGCAAAATTACTAGGAATGAAGAAAAAAAGAGAGAAGTTAGGGTCATTTTGTTCCATTTCAAATAAAAACCAAGTGCTTATTTCCAACTCTGCAGATTCTCTTGGAGGGGCTGTGGCAGGCCGAGACAGTGGATGGGTCCAGGTATCCCATCCCCGAAAGCTGGCTGGTGGCACGGCCTGCAAAAGACATCAGGACGGCAACCAGGGTGGGAGTGTTCACAGATGTTGAGAGCAACTCTGAGAAACTGAACTGGGGGGCTGTGGCTCCATTAGGAGGTTAAATATTTGAATGCTTTGATTTCTCAATTCCCAAAGCAAGGCAGATGGTCGTGGAAAGGAAAGCCAGCCTCTCACCAAGATTCCTAAGGGGCAGAACTGCACATGAATACACACAGGCTGACACTGGTCCACCTCTCCTGGGCTCTGATATACACAACACTTGAACAAAGGCAGTGGAACCAGCCACATGTGTATGAGCAAATGAAAATGCCCCAGCCTGGTTCACTGACCCTTCTGGGAAAAATGAAACAATGTCAAGTGGCTTACAATATTTCATTAAGGTTCTATGATAACAAGTCCTCAGGAGGAAACAAATTATATTAAAACTAACAAGTCCATTTTTAAGAATTGTGTACCGCTTAATTTCCCTAACTGCAGGAAATGTCACAAAAGAAGACTCAGGATGAGGAGAGAAGGCAGAGTGATATCTTAACTGCCCAGTCCTGAATTCACTGGGTGCTTTAATGTGTTACTGAACTACAAATCTTCATAGGCAGGTAAGATTCCCTGAGTTCCTTTTGTCTCCACGGAGAGGACAGATAACTCCAGCTAAGTAAGGAAGTGATTAGGGTCTGTCCATCTAATCTGTAAGTTTGTCCCTGAGGTCTTGACACTAAGGGATGCTTATGGTACAGGAGCTACAACCTTGTTTGACAAAGGTCTGAAATCAGACGGCCAGCTCTTCCATGAAAATCTGCGAGTGGAATGGTGCAGATATATTCTGGAAAGAAAGTGACAGTGAGATAGACAGAGCGCATGCCCACATGGGAGGGAGGTGAGCGGGCCTCGCTCCTCAGCAAATGTATTCCCTATCAAGGAAAGCAGCCTGAACATTAAGGAAATGTCCTTTTGCAGAGCAGCCCAGGGACACTGCTAAGACGGTGTCCATCCAGGGTCAAAAATACTGCAGAGAAACACGATGGGGTTCTTTTCAAGTCACAGTCACCATGTTGACATTCAATCAAGCAACAAAACATTTATGAATAGCAGTTGAATGCCCTGCATCATACTGGACACACACTTGGGAGGAAGTCTTGGTCCAATAGGGGAGGTTCTTACTGACCGCCTCTTTACCAGTTCACAGTTCTAAGAGACTCATTTCTCCTTCCCATACTTGCTAAGACTCCAACTGTTGTGTCTTCTGGAAGTACTTTCAAATGTAGCGACTGTATAGAATGATTCAAAGACTTACTTGAGGAAGTTTTCAAGGTCATCGCGACTGCATGAGGACCAAGAGAGGTCGCTGGGGTTCCGGCCTTTTACCCACTCCCCTGACATGATGTGGGATCTACCAGCACAGGATGAGTGGTCATCATCATGGTTCATCCCCAAGCTGCCCGAGGGAAAGGAAAAGGAGAGAGGGACACTTAGACTATAGGCTTTCACATACTAGGCTAACTTAAGTCAAACCTGAGAGACCAAGAGTGACACAGGCTGATACTCGGTACTTGGCTATCCTCAACAGAGAAGACTGACAACCACAAGTTCATATAGAAACAGGAGGATGATTTCCTTACTTCATGAATGAAGACCAATGAAGCACACAGAACACCATAGCATTTGCTAAATGCATGAAAAAATGAACAAAATTACATTCACTGTGGTATCATAGTTCTTAAACTCTAAGTTTCTGATGATTACACTTGCTTTTTGACATTCATCCAGACTTTGGCTTACATAATATCATGGGTGCAAATCTTCAAATCAGTGAAAAATGTGGCTTTTCTATCTTTTATATCACATCATTATACCTGGGCCTACCAAGATCATACCTGTCAACCTTCCCTGCCCCAGGGTACCTAACAGACACCAGGATGCCTATCTAGATGTATGTGGCCCTCCACACACTATAGGCTGAATGATGGTCTTAGTTTGCACATCTGCTGTCACTGGGATAACCTGGGACACAGAACATAGGAGATCAGAGGGCCCAGACTTTGTCGATCTGTGATTTCCAGGGCAGAGACTCACTGTGCTCAAGGATGCCCATCCTTTGTCAACAAGCTCAACGGAGACGACATGCACCTACCTTCATTCAAAAATATATAAGAGAAGTTTCCCAAGTGCCAGCTAATGGACTAGAAATAGAACAAAGAATGATACATCATATGCCATCCTTGACATCAGATCACTGTGAGCCTGGGCAAGGAGAAGACACAGAGATAACTCCAAAAAGAAGTTCTAAAGGCTTCTCCAGAGCCACTTTTCCCAGTTTCCATCACATGTCTCTGACCATTTTCCATCAATTCCCCGTGTTGGCTACTTAATTCTGGTATTTCTCAACAGAGACCCACCTGTTTTTACTCTACATGCCCTCTAGATCCGTCCATACGCTTGCCTACAAGACACAGCCTTCACCGCCATCACATAGAGTTGGATTAGTCAAAACTTTCCACATCCTTCTTGAAATATACCGGCAGGCCCTCATGCTCCTAGGTCTCCAGGCTAGCTGGGCACTCTCTGCTCACCTATGCATTTCTGCTCCTATGAGTCAAGAGTACACTTAACCTGGGCTTCTCAAACCTAATTATGTCACTAACACCTGTGTCAGTTAACACAGGTGGTCACATGTTGTGCTAATCAATGAAACAAGAAAACAAAAGCTGTTGTTTTCAGGAAAACTAACTTAGTGAGTAGCTAAAAATAGCCCACTGCCCACCTGGGGGTGGGCAAGACAAGTGTAAAAGATAAGGGCGGAAAAATATAAAAATCTGCGCGCTGGCCCGCTTCATAAGGGTCTTTTATGTTCTACTCCATCTAGAAAAGAAAAAAGAAAAAAAAAAACCACCCTTGGATTTGAACTCAATTCGTTACAGTTGCAGCTTGTGTGATGAAGGTGATATGTTAAGTCCAGTTAGCAGACACATGCGCTCAAAGAAAAAGCTTTCACCCCCACCGTGAAATTGGTGAAAAAATTTAACATTTCCATGGCTTAAACTAAAACAAAATATAGAAGGCACCTAAGTATAATTTCTTTACATTTCCCCACTTGGACCAATTTTTTTGGTCAGTTGGTCAAATGACTAACTACTATCCTTTCAGAAGAAAGCACACCGGTGGCGTCACCTTCATGTGGATGGCCACATTGTGCCATGGTCCGGACTGCTCTACTAGACCCTACCCTCAACAATGCCCTCCCTCTGCGTTTCCCAAAGGCTCTTCCAGCTCCCCAGATTCTCTCAGGGCAGCATTCTAACCCAGTTTCTCCACCAGTGACTGGCACAGAGTGGGCAATCCATGCATATTTTTTGGATGAATTATCTATTTAATATGGGGGAAAGCAACACAACATTGGAAAATCCATTATCCATTACAGGGGTGCTAAGTCATGCAGTGGCGGCTCATTCAATGGAATGATGCGAGTCTTCTCTGCTTAGACAGTCCTGCCCTGCTGCCAAGAGACCAGGTAGGTATCCGGTTAAAGCAAAATGAAGAAACGATAGATTGCCCCAGTAGTCTGACCAAGAGAAATAATTTAGATATATTTCCAGTAGTTACTTAGCTGAATGAATCCTCTTTTTCAATGCCACGACTCAGTTTTAAATTTTTTTTCCTGCTCGTTATCTATCTATACCTACCTATCATCTGTCTATCATCTCTTTGTTTCGTGTTAACATTTGAAGGAACTAGTTGGTTTTTCAAGTGCATTTATAACAGAGAATGTTAAAAGCCACCTTGCATTTGATTTAGGGTTTGATTTGAGATCTTTACATAAAACTAGTGAGAGCTTTCAAATGGATCTTGTGAAAATGTTGAGGGATTTCAGTGAACTCTGCTCAGTGTGTAGAGGAGACAGAAATAAAATGTCTCATGAAAACGTGGCTCCATCACACCTTCGGTGACAAGGTGTAAGCACAGCAGTGGACCAGGTGAAAGGGCTTTGTCGTCAACCTCGGAGAACCCAGTTCTACAGAGAACCAACGTGTGAGTCAGTTGTTCATCTGGCTTTGCGCTTTTAGAAGCCGGTTCCCATCATCCCAGGCTGGGAGCTCCAGAGCGGCCACCAGATGGGTTTTTTCAAACAACAAGGATGCCGTTTGGGAAACCACAGTTGGGGGAGATCCAAGCCCTGGCAGAGTGGCCTCACCACAGATGGAGGAATGTTTCCTTTGTGACCACTTCTAAGTTTTCTCTGGTGGTCAAGTTGGTTGTAAAATGAAAGAGGCTCCTTTGCTCGCACCGCCAGACTCTGCTGGCCAGAGGGCCTTGTCTCTCAGGAGACAGAGTTCTGTTTAAAACAGTTGTTCAGAAAAGCTGGCTATACCATCCATAGTTGTGGGCCTGCACAGTACGTTATGTGAGCGTTTCAGGATGCTGGCCCCAGAGGAGGACTTCCCCAAGGAATGTTCCAGTCAGCAAGATCAGCCAAAAGTGGGATTCTTGGATTTCTGGAGCCTGTGTCTAACACAGGTCATGCTTGATCTGGTTTAAAATGTTCAAATGCTAACGAAGTGCCTCATAAATTTACAGCTAGATGAACTAGCATTGGGCTGGGAGTCTTGATGTTTGAGGTTTACATAAACTACTGTTTAAGCTATTTTTAGATTAAGTTCAGGAATACTTGACTGAGTAATGTATGTTGTTTTAGATTTATGTCCCATGGCATCTATTACTTCTGGCAACATTATATTTAACAAAAAATGGGTAGCATTAAGCACACATGCTAATTCTAAGTAACAGTAGGGTTAAGGATACAGACAGACCTCACGTCACACATGACCCAAATTTATCAGACACAATAACAATTTAATGGCCTTGAGTTGATTTTTATCTTAAAGCAAATAACACACTGCTTCTGTACTTGCCTTAGGAAATCTGATAAATACCACGCAGGGAGTTCTAAGAGAAACCCTACAATGTTCAACCCCTCCTAGCTACACCCTAAATTCTGAAAAACCATAGACAGAGTTGGGTGTTCTAGTTCTGGGCTTGGTGTATCTGCCATGCTGAAAGCTTTGATTTTGCCTGGCTCTGAGCCTACTTGTGGAAACTGTTTCTGAGAAGCAACTGGGATTTTGACATCACGTATGCAATCAGGTCCCACCTCCCCTCAAAGTGGTCTTGCCTGGGAACCTAGGGAAATGGCTCCTGCAATGTAGCCTCTCCACTGAAGGGGTTCTCAGGCAGTCCAGGCCCTATCCCAGTAGCCCTGTGGGCAGAACGACAGTCCCTTTTCAGGAAACACTCACTGATGCTACAGTAACAGAAATGGCTCGTGCCTCATTTCTAGGAAATGAGAGACAGCTTTTAGTTAATATTACTTAACATGATAATAACCAACAGCCCACCTTTACTTTTCCTTGATAGGAAAATTCTCACTGTCAATACTTCTTTGCCAAGAACCACACGTGCCCTCTTCAGCCACTAAGAAATATCACCTGCACGTGTAGAAAGTCACTAGGGGTAACAGGGTGCACTCGTTTATAGAGGCTAAACTGTCATGATTACCCATAACCCCTTTGAGGGAGGAACAAAACAAGTAGGCAGCAATCACATCGAAATCCTTTCACCCCAGAGAAGTCTTTGTTAGTTTTTGGTTGTGCACAGGGAAGTGAGCCTGTCAGCTTTCAGGAATTGAGCAGCAATGCAACTTCCAGAGTAGATCTGGGGGTCTCTACAGGTTCAGCTTTACCTCCTACACACACGGGATCATCGCGGGGAGAATGATCCCACAAGCCCACGAAATTCTGAATCGTCAATGGGCGAATCACAATCCACAGAGCGCTGGTGTGAAAACCATTTTGCCATAGTGGATTACACCATAGCGGAGAAGATAAGTAAGACATGTACATTATAAGCCATCTCTCTTCCCTAGCCAGAGCGCTCATGTAAGGAAAACACTCTCGTTCTTGAACTGACACCTAAGGGATTTTGAAGTCAAGTATCTGAGCCAGGTCTGTCCTCTCCTCAGTCTGGCCCGGAACCACGTACGTGTGCACATGCGTGCATATGCGTTTACTCATATGGAAGAGTCACATCAAATGGGCTGTTAATTTTTCGCATAACAAAAATTCAGTTCACTGGTGAGAGAGAGGTAAAGAAAGAAAAAGAAAAGAGAGAAGGAGCATAGCACAGATGAGAGTGCACCTTACTCCGGCAAGGGTGTGCCCCCCCTGAGTGTGTGACAGGGCTAGGTTAGACTCCTCGCTGCCAGCCAGCCTCTTTTTTCTGAGACCATCTTTCTGGGCCGGGTAGACCTGAGCAAGTATCTAGCCTCTTAGTGATGAGGCTGGGTATTCCACGTCTTTGCTAGATGTGGTGAATGAGGTCTGCTTTATATTCTGCCGTAACTGACCTATCTGTGTACATGAAAACCATGGGTTATTGTGATTGGCATCAATGTGGACACAGTGGTTGAAATAGTTTGTCAGATGATTCTCTTACCACATGCAGATAACCACCACTCTGACTCTTCCCTTTCAATGCTTATACCTCATTTCTTGCCTTATGGAATTGGGCAGATTTCCAAAACAATGGAAAATATTAGTTACCACATGGACATCTTTACCCTGGTCCCAAATCTAATGGAAATGCTCTTAATTCACACACACTGAATATATCTGCTCTAGATTGCTTGTAGGTAGGCAAACTTGATCAACTTGAGGACATTTTCTTCTGAATTATCATTTAAGGATGACTTCCTCACTGCCATTTGAAAGTAAAGATACTAAGACACTCTGACATAGTGGACAGAGTGATGGTCCAAGGATAAAGAGGTCATGGTTGGTGTTAAAGATTTGCCCCAGTTAGCTAGGGGACCCGACACAAGGCTTCAACCATCCCAGGCCTGTTTTCTTAGTTGGAAAGTGAGGGGCTTAAACCAGATACTATGAAAGGTTTTTCAGTTCAGGATGTAATCATTTCATGATTCCTATTCTAGAAGACTGAACACAATTTAAAGTAGAGTTGCTATTCACTCTTTCAGTAAGAGCTGACTGAACATGACCTTGTACCAGAATTTTCAGGGTACCAGTTATAAAGCAATGAGTGGCACAGAGTCCTGCCTGCAGAAAGCCCACAGTCTGGTGGGGATCACAGATGAATCAACAAGCACTCACCCTTGCTGTCCAGTGAAACTTTCCGTAATGAAGGAAAATCCCTATTTGTGCTGTCCATTATGGCAGCCACTGACCACAGGTGGCTACTGAGCATTTAAAACATGCTAGTGTGGGAGAGGAACTAGAGCTCCTATATTATTAAATTTTAATTAAGACCACTATAAAGATCCTCCTGTGGCTGAGTGCTACCGTGCTGGACCATACGGGCATAGGCAATGTGACTGAACTAATTTGAATACCATCAATGGGCCAGGAGAGGTGGATGTCAGCACACTGGCATTAAGAGTATATCCATGCCCACAAATTACTTACAGACTCACAGATTCTGGGAGAAATAAGACAACCCAATGATATACCCAGAGAAGAATTAGTGGCCAGGTATAGATAACAGGAACTAAATGCCATGGACATTTAGAGAAGGGAAAGTTCCACAGGTTATTTCACAGTGACATTTTTTTAAAATTAAAGATTTTATTTATTTGACAGAGAGACAAAGATCACAAGTAGGCAGAGAAGCAGGCAGAGGGGGAAGAGGAAGCAGACCCCCTGCTAGCAGACAGCCCAATGCGGGGCTCAATCCCAAGACCCTGGGATCATGACATGAGCTGAAGGCAGAGGCTTAACCCCCTGAGACACCCAGGTGCCCCTCATAATGACTTTCTGGATGACCTGCATTTATGTCTACTTTTTCTGCCTGCTGATGGTTGTGCTGATGCCATCTGTGAAAAGCCCTCTAAATCCCTGAGTGTCATCTATTAGAAGAGCCTGAGTTGGAAGAACCAGAGTAGAACCTCCCTGAAGGCTTTAAATGGCATCCAAGAAAATGAAAGAATGTCAGCCTAAATTGATTTTGACAATGAGGTGCCTGAAGAGCAAACATAATCTCCAACAGAAAGAGGGATGCCTTTTCTGTGCTATTAAACCTGGGGCATTCTCTGTGTCAAATCAATTTAGTCAAAGAATGACATAACATAATATGCCTTTGCTAACTGAAAAAGTGAATGGGGAGATATAATAAGGCAGAACAAAGGAGATACTTCTAATGCTGAAAAGTTCTGTGAGGCTCTCTTTAGCTTTTTAGGAGAAGAAAACGCATTGGAAAAAACCATTCTTTTATTTCAAAAGAAGACTACAGAAGCAGTGAGTGCTTCTAAAAACAACCACAGACACAGTGAATTCCATCCTGGTCCCAGAGCCTTCATCCCTGCCTGCTCTGGGCCTACAGTGCAGAAGTGCTCCCTGCCAAGGGCCTGGTGTGACCTGTTGAACCCCAGAAGGCTATGAGGCCCATGTAGACACCGTCAGCTCCAGATGCCAGCATCATTGACATGGCTGAGCTCCCTCCACTCCCCACCCTCCCAAATTGCACAATGGTTTACTGGGACTCCTGTCCTCCTTCATGTCTGTGGTGGGCCCTCCTCTGGCTTGGCTGCAGTAGATGGAGGCACACATGAAGCATGGGAATGAGGCAAGAAAACTGAAGGATTCCATAAAAATCTGTGTTTTGCTCCTTTTCCTGCTTCTATTCTTGCTGGGACCTGCACTCCTACCCCACTGCATATGTGTTTCATGGTGCAAATAACTGTATGTCATCATTGTAAGGGACAAGGAGTTCATGACTTCTCTAGAACATATAACTTCTAAGGAAGGACCAGGTGAGAATGACTGGACAAAGCTACCATATATGCATTCCAGACCACTGGCACTAGGCATCGAAACACCAAGACCCCTGGCTATAAGGAGTAACACCTGGGCCCTTGTCTTTGTTCTAACTGGTTCCTGGATGTCTAAGGGGACTCTATACCAGGCTACTGTCCTCAGTAAAAACCCCTAGACCCCAAACAAAGATGAGATACATGCTCCTTTCCTTTCAGAGTCTCTCAGATGCTCCATCTGTATCTGCTCTCTCTACATTTTCAGTAAACTCTGCTCTCAATTCCCACTGGCTCATGTTTGATTTCCATCCTGTGTGAAGCCAAGGACCCTCTTGGCTGGTCCTGCAGGACCCCCTCCGGGTCTCTGGACTACCAGCATCAGAGAGGTTTCCAAGAATGTAGGCTGATGCAGCATAAGTAGGTCTCAGCTCCACTCATTTTCCCAGTCTGCCAAGGGGCTCTGCAGTGATGGGGAAACCAACCCTGAACTTCAGTTCCAGGATAGCTCAACAAGAAGAGCACGTGCCTGGCTTAGCAAGCAAGAAGACAGCAGAGAAGCTGAAGCTGAAGGGTACGGAGTGTTTCTCTCTCCAGCAATGTGCTCCCCAGATCCTGCCAAGGAAAGGCTGCCGAATAGAACACTGTCCCGGTCACGGTACCAGCTTTGTGAGTGGAAACTGGGAGACTGGGTGAGAATGAGAAACATATGCTTTCTGCTTCTTGTACTAAAGAGTAATTAACCTAGTGGGGCTGCAGACACCAGGCTGGAAAAGGGCCGGAAGTGGAAGGATAGCTAAAACCTTCCAAAGATGCAAAATCCTGGTCTAATATATCCTACCTCCCAGATGTCAAAAAGGAACTTGTAGTTAACAATGGATAGCAAAAATGACATGTAAATGAAGCATGATATTTCAGTTGTAGGGAAATATACAGCCAGCCCCCATCTTATGTCACTGTCCTCTTTGGAGTGTGACGGGGGCAAGTACTTCAGGGGCTCCAGATCGAATCTCCTGGTCCCTCTGCAGTGGGTCAAATCTCCATGGCTCTACTCTGCAGTGAGGTAGGGAAGGAAGAAGAATGGGATTCTTTTCCTTCCCACCACGGTATCCAGTGCGGGGGGTTACCTTTTCCCAACTGTCCCCTTGTGTCCCTGATTCAGAGGAACCTTCCCTTCCCCCGCCAAAGCACCCTGTGTTTTAACAGTCAGCACATCCATCCAGAGGAGTGATGGCCCTGTCAGGGGTGTTGGGCACTGTGGTGGCAGATGGGGCAAAGGGGGGCAAGACTGATGGTAACGAAGTGCACTTCTTTTCACTTCTTTTCACTACGTTCCTCAGAGATGGGGATTTATCCGTTCCTGCGTCAGCTGAGGGATGCTGTCCCCTCAGGTGTGAGCTGGGGAAGCCCAGAGGATCTGAAGGGCCTGACTGCACAGAATACTACAGACTGCATAGAAAAATCCCTTTTGGCAACAGTAATGAATACTACAGAATACTACAGACTGCATAGAAAAATCCCTTTTGGCAATAGTAATGAAAGGCCAAGAGGCACCAGAGAGGCTCAAGTCTGCTGTCAGGGCAAAGGGACTTGCCAGCAAGACACTATGGAGAGAGGGGAGGGGCCTATAGAGTACGGACATGGCCTTGGGAGAACAAGTGCTGGGAAGCAGCCAAGAGCTCTCCTGGGCCCAGCTTGAAAGAATCACACTTTTGTTCCCTGGGGACTGAGATGTTCAGGCAGGGGTTCTGAAGAAGGGGTCCCCTTCTTTTTGGACACCACCCGGTTATCTTACCCAGAACACACATCTGAGACATTGCTAGCATCCACCGTACCCTCCAGCCTTCCCATAAATATCTGAGGTTCAGAGGGCAAGGGCAGGAGAGGGAGACAGACAGATCCAGGGCCATGAGATGCTGAGTGGGCACAGTAAGAATGACCACCTTACTTTGAGAATGACTCAGAAAGTGTGGGGTGAGGGTGGGGAACCTTGGAGTTTTTGTGGTATCTACCCATCCTCTACTTTTAGTGCTTGAAAATTTTGCACGTTAAAAGCATATTGCCAGGAGACTGTCACGTGGGATATTGACTACTTTTCTATTTGAAACCTGGGCTCTAAAGAGCCACAGGGTTTGGGATATTAAGGGTTCTTGAAACTCCTCTGTCTGAGCCAGTGTGGAAACCAGAGCCTAAAGAGAGATGCTCCCCTATACCTCTCTGCTGGCAGCAGGCAGTGCTTCTAGGAACCAGGGATCTCCTGTGTTCTGGTGTGAAACTGGATTTCTGGTCTACTTCCAGGTTCTGCCTTTATTTAATAGAGCTTGTGAATAGAGATGGGAACTGTGTCCAGAAGCTTGAGAAGACATCACACTGGAAATCCTTCAAAGGTCCTCTGTGGACTTGAGGATGACATTTGGTTTGGTGTTAGAAAACCTCAGAGTCAGCTCTTAAATGACTGTCTTTTAGATCTACCTAGAAGAAATGCTCTACGTTCACTATTTTCTATTGGCCTCCCTTGTGCCACCCGCTCCCAAGCCCCCTACAAAGAAACAAAAGGGTGGTACTGTTTTCCCTTTTAACCACTGATATCCCTTAACTAAACATGATTATTTTCAAATCTGCCTAGACTTAGCAACTGATTGCTTGGAAGACTTGGATTTAATAAGCCTTCCAATCACAAACAGTAGTAACAGCTTGATTTCTCAGGGGGATAATTTTCTCAGCCAACAGAAGGAGGTCTGGCTTAGAGTAGCTAAAATAAGGGTACGGCAGAAATTTAAAAGATACAAAGGGTATTCAAATTGGCAATGAAGAAGTCAAACTTTTTCTCTTCACAGATGACATGATACTTTATATGGAAAACCCAATCTCCACCCCCAAACTATTAGAACTCATACAGCAATTCAGTAATGTGGCAGGTTATAAAACCAATGTATAGAATCAGTTGCTTTCTTATACACTAACAATGAAAATATAGAAAGGGAAATTAGGGAATCGATTCCATTTATATAGCACCAAGAACCATAAGATACCTGGGAATAAACCTAACCAAAGGGGTAAAGGATCTGTACTCAAGGAAATACAGAACACTCAAGAAATTGAAGAAGACATAAAAAGATGGAAGACCATTCCATGCTCATGGATCAGAAGACTAAACATTGTTAAAATGTCTATACTGCCTAGAGCAATCTTTACTTTCAATGCCATCCCGATCAAAATTTCACCGGCATTTTTCAAAGAGTTGGAGCAAACAATCCTGAAATTTGTATGGAACCAGAAGAGACCCTGAATTGCTAAGAAAATGTTGAAAAAGAAAAACAAAACTGGGGGCATCATGTTGCCTAATTTCAAGCTTTACTACAAAGCTGTGATCACCAAGACAGCATGGTACTGGCACAAAAACAGACACACAGACCAGTCGAACAGAGTAGAGAGCCCAGATATGGACCCTCAACTTTATGGTCAAATAATCTTCAACAAAGCAGGAAAAAATATCCAGTGGAAAAAAGTCTCTTCAACAAATTGTGCTGGGAAAATTGGACAGCTACATGTGGAAGAATGAAACTTGACCATTCTCTTACACCATACACAAAGATAAACTCATAACGGATAAAAGACCTCAACATGGGGCAGGAATCCATGTGAATCCTAGAGGAGAACACAGGCAGTAACCTCTTCAACATCAGCCACAGCAACTTCTTTCAAGATATGTCTCCAAAGGCAAAGGAAACAAAAACAAAAATGAACTTTTGGGACTTCATCAAGATTAAAAACTTCTGCACAGCAAAAGAAACCATTAACAAAACAAAGAGGCAACCCACGGAATGGGAGAAGATACTCACAAATGACAGTACAGAAAAAGGGCTGCTATCCAAGATCTATAAAGAACCCCTCAAACTCAAATCACACAAAACAGATAATCATGTCAAAAAATGGGCAGAAGACATGAACAGACACTTCTCCAAAGAAGACATATAAATGGCTAACAGACACATGAAAAAATATTCATCATCACTAGCCATCAGGGAGATTCAAATCAAAACCACATTGAGATACCACCTTACACCAGTTAGAATGGCCAAAATTAACAAGACAGTAAACAACATGTGTTGAAGAGTATGTGGAGAAAGGGGAACCCTCTTATACTGCTGGTGCAGCCACTCTGGAAAACAGTGTGGAGATTCCTTAAGAAATTAAATATAGAGCTACCCTATGACCCTGCAATTGCACTACTGGGTATTTACCCCGAAGATACAGATGTCGTGAAAAGAAGGGCCACACCTGTGCCCCAGTGTTCATAACAGCAATGGCCACAGTCACCACTGTGGAAGGAACCAAGATGCCCTTCAATGAACAAATGGTTAAAGAAGATACGGTCCATATATACATTGGAGTATTATGCCTCCATCAGAAAGGATGAATACCTAACTTTTGTATCAACATGGACAGGACTGGAAGAGATTATGCTGAGTGAAATAAGTCAAGGAGAGAGAGTCAATTATCATATGGTTTTGCTTATTTGTGGAGCACAAGGAACAATACGGAGGACATAGGGAGATGGAGAGGAGAAGTGAGTTGGGGGAAATTGGAAGAGGAGAGAAACCATGAGAGACTGTAGACTCTGAGAAACAAACTGAGGGTTTTGGAGGAGAGGGGTGTGGGAGATTGGGTGAGCCTGGTGGTGGGTACTATGGAGGACATATATTACATGGAGCATTGGGTGTGGTGTGTAAACAATGAATTCTGGAACACTGAAAAGAAATTTAAAAAAAATTTTTTTTAAAGATACAAAGTGGTAGGAAATGAAAACTGAGTCTCCCTTCCCCCACTCTAGTTTCGGAGTCCCCTGCTGCCCACCCCCCAGCCCAGTGGCAATCTCTGTCACTCATTCTTCTAGGGGCTGCTGTTTTAATGGGCACTGGAAACCAGCCCCCAGCACTTCCTATCCCCTTCAAAGGTAGTGCAGAGGATTAGCTGACCTGCAGGAGGTACCTGCTTCCCTGGGGAAAACCTGCAGCTTCTCAAAGTTCAAAGACCCCTCAGGGACATCAAAGGGCACAGGATGCTCCAGGCAGCAGAAACCCTAAGGACCTGCTCCTAATGACCATCACCCCCTTCCTTTCCCTAAAAGCCACACATCAGGACGGTTTTTATTGCCTAATTATTTGAACTCTGCCTTTTCCTCCTTGCCTGGGGGGACGGGGGAGGCATGTGTCCTCCTATCTCCTTAGCACTGTGAAATGTGTGCCAGGGTTCAGCAGGCATGAGAGGAGTGTAGCCCCAAATGACCCCAGCCCCAGAGCAGGCACTAAACTCTTACAATACCCCAGGGCCTTTGCCTGTGCCCTTCATCTCAATGTGGCCACCCCTTCCTGCTCTTCAGGTCACTGCCTCTCTGTAACAGCCCTTGACCCTGCCCAGCTAAGAGGGATCCCTCCAGCCCGAACTCCCATGTATCACAGTCTTTCTCTCAGGGCTTCCCTAAAGGTGGGACTGGTCAGTCTTCTTTACACCTGGCCATCCCAGAGCTTCTCCACAGCCTGGCCACACAGTGCTAACCACACAGAAGGTGCTGATAACTGTTTATTAACTGTTCAGTTAAACTGAACAAAACCAACTTGAGCGTATCTTAGAGTTTCTCCTGAAAGCTTTTACCCTCACGGATATATACAGTCTCTTTGCTCTATTTAGGTGGCAGGGTGAATCTGAGAGTGTCACCTCCCCCACAGAAATCCTGTGGGCCCTTTCTCCTGCAAGTGTAGTAAAAAATCAGAAGCAAGCAGCCACACCTTCCACCAGGAACAATGGGGTCTCTATCATCCCTTCCCTGCTCTAAGGCAGGTTATGTCCTGCCTGATGAAATTTAACACTAGAGACCTAGTAGAATTTCAGAGACAAATCCTCCAGTCTTACAACCAAGAGGCACCTGACTCCATTTCTGTAAGCCCTGGTTCTCACCCCCAGCTGCACAGGGGACTCTCCTGGAAATCGCTGGAAAATGCTAGGGCCTGGCTCCTACCCCCAGAGGCTCTGATTTCACTGGGAGGAAGCATGACTTGACCAGTGATTCTCAAGTGCTTTAGAACCACTGAGACAGTGTTAACTGGTGGTTCTCAGGCTTCAAGGCACATTGGAATCCCCCCATGGACCTGTGAAAGCTCAAATGGCTGGCCCTGGCCCAGAGTTTCTGATTCAGCAGGTCCAAGGGGGGATGGGTAGCAGAGAGAGGTATGAGAATCTGCATGTCTAGTAAGTTCCCCAGGGATGCTGAATCTGCTGGTCTAAGAACACAATGACAGCCACTGTTAGTTTTTACTTTGTGTCCCACACTGGCTACAGGTGAAAGTCACCTGGGAAACTCTGACCATTACCAATGCCTAGGGCCCAGCCCAGACCAAGTAAATTAGGACTTTGGATTCTGTGGCAAGCACCTGTGGTTTTCAGGAGCTCCCAAGTTTTCAGTCCAGTATACCTCCAGCGCTGAGAACACTGCCTCTAAGACAGAGGCTGTCCATGAACGTGGTGGCAGGGGTCCATTCCGCAGCTTCTTCCTATTCTGAGTAGAGATGGACCTTCATGCAGCTTCTACGTGCAGACCCCATGCCTGCCTTCTCCATAAGCACTGATCAACCACTCCCCCCTACCACCACCTTTGTGGTGTGACAGAGTCTGAATATTTGAGAACATGACCCTGTCCTCCTTTGCTCTTCCCTCCTCCTGCTCACAAATTCCAGGGAGAAGTCCACACTGATAACTAATGGCAGGACTTCTCACCAAGCTTTTAGCCAGGCCACGGATTTAGGACAATCAATTCCTGGTGAGTCAAAGCCAAAAATCCTGACTGTACTTTATTTCTACCTGGATTCCCAGTTTGGGGAGCAAGACCCAGGGAGGGCATTCCTGATGGGAGATTCTGCACAAACATGAAGTCCGAGGCCCAAATGTTCCATCTGCGAATTTTACAGTGATAATGAAGATTCTATGAACAGACAACTTTCAGGAATGGTGATCACCCTATTGGTAAATTATTGAATGCTGGTTTGTGGGACTCTCTGTGAAGCATTTTGGGTACATGGTACATAGAGACTCTTTGTTTCTCTAACACCAAGGATTTGTTTGAGAAATTTTGACACAATTGAGACCTTGGGGGGCTTTGTTACTGCTCTTTCTTTTCTCCTTTGCTGGGCTTTTTTTTTTTTTTTTTTTTTTGAGGCTCTTCTTAAGCTATATTTTTTATCTTAAAAAAGAAATCTTCACTTCCCCTGGTATAAATTATAGCTTCTTACAGTAATCACTACTGCTTAACTGGCATTCAATTTACAGGATAAAAATATATTCCTCCGGCCGTCCTAACGACTGTGTACACAGCTTGTCCTCAAACCCTCTCTGAATTTTGGCTCAGAGCAACTATCATGTTAAGAGGATGGAATGTGGTTTCAAGCAATGCCAGGAGGATTGCATAAGCGATAATTGATATTTTTACTAGCGGCAACTTTGTAGTTGATAATGGGTTATTAAAACAGGAAAAGAGGCCCTCCCCCACAGAATCCCATTTGAGATGTAAAGGGAAAGGTGTTCCAGACAAAAAGCCCCTCGGTGTCAATAAAGGGTGGTTCTGGCAGGTCCCATAGCTTCCAGAATGTGCAGCCTGAGGGCAGAAAGCAGCAGCAAAGAGAACCCCCCTTGTTTCAGGGTCTCCGGGGCCGAAGCCCAGGCTGCAGCAGCCCCTTCACCCTCCCTCCCCTTCAGGTACATGCGACCCAGCTCTTAGGGGAGCTCGGTCACACTTCTGGAGCAAAGCGTGGGGTGGGTAGGGGGAGAGACAGAAATAGCAAGGGTACCAAGTGTCCTGCCATCCTTGTTCCTTTTTTAAAAATAATTTTGTTACTGGCTTTTATTTAAACATCTGCTTTTGACTTATGTTTACAGAAGGGATCAGTGTCGAATCTGGCAGGTCTGACAGAGCAGAAACTCACTGGTCTGAAGTAGGAATTGTCAAGGGCCCACCGGCTGGCCTTGTCTTTGGCAGCTCTCACCACCCAGTCCCTATCCTCCGGGTAAGAAGTCAAGGAGGTGTCATCTCACTGAAGGCAGCAGGAGGCTCATCCCTTATAAATACCATAAAGGTTCCCCCTGCCCCCCACCACCACTTTGAGGTTTTCAAGACAATCCTCATTCTTTAGGAAACAGAACCCACATGCTGATCCTTTATGCATAAAAGGAGGCTGAGGCACAGAGAAGCTGCTGAGGCACAGGGGATGGTGAGGGAAGGCGGGCCAGGGCAGAGTAGAAACGCTAGACCTCGGCGGTCACCTTCTGTCCTCATGCAATCACCAGCTCACACTCAGCCTGCGTCATACCACATCAGCGTGGATTCTGGCTCTGGGGTCGCCCCCCTGCCTATGTGGATGCCTGTGCCCTGTCCCCTGGCCCTGTCACCCCTCAGGTGTGCAGTGCAGTGACCGTGTCCACTGCTCTGCAAGATTTCATACATTTTTTTTTCCCTTCATCACCCTTCTCCAGTTTCAACATAGACTCAGTCTTGTCAGTATCACAGGCATATACATACTTATTTTTTTGTGGCCAAGGCTTTTGTTTTTAGGGCACTGGAAGGAAGACAGCTGGAAGTGAGGGGGCAGAGACACACAGCGAGAGAAAAAGAGAGCTGAAGGTGGTGGAAACAGTGACAGACTGACCTGCTCGTGTCAGCATTCCCTGGAACAAGGCTGTATCATCTTCCAAATGGCTCCGCTGCCCGTTGGGGCCTTGATACCAAACAAAATCACACTGACCCACACAGTTATGCACTCTCTCTGCTGCTACATCTTAATTTCTTTCTGAGTCAACCTCAGTGTCCGGAGGAATTGCCTATAAGCTGTATCCATGGCTGGTCAAGTCTGGGGGGCCTGGGACCCAAATGCTTGCTCCCCGTCTTCCATGCTCCATTTGCCCTGGTTCCAGAAGGAACCATAAACCAGCAGCACAGACATGGGTCCAAACCGTAAAGAAGCACCTCCAGGTCGGAGGAAGAGACATGTGAAACTCCAAAGACCATGACAAGTGAAGGCGTTCCAAAGCCAACTCATGCCGACCCCCATTGGAAAATGTATAGAGCTCTTCCAAAGCAGGGAACGCAGATGGTAACCATCTCCAGGTGCCTTTTCTCTGTCGTTACAGAGGAAAGTCAAAGGGGCAGCGCCATGACAGAACCCATGACAAACGAGACTCCTTTTCGAAATGGGGGTGGCTGCCTAAGAATGAGGGAGCCTCATATTTTCAATGCTTCCAGGGTCATCAGACTGTCACCTGCCCACATGGGAAAGGCCATGTCCTAATGGGCATGAATGAAGGAGAGCAGTCATTACTGACAGTGAACCGAGCCAATAAATGGATGCGGACAGCTTCAAGCAGCGTGTGGCTCTGCGCAAGCCTGCAGCCTCCATGACGCCAGCCAGGAGGAAGACCAGGACAATGAAACTGCTCATGTGAAGGAGTGCAGGCCCGCCAGCTTGGCTGTTTGTTGGAAACACCTAAGGAAGTTCAGAAAAATCCCACCTGCAGAAATGCTGATTTAATTGGTGTGAGGTGCGGCCTGGGCAACTGCATTTTAATGTGTTTTTGCCGGGGGCGGGGGGCAAAGGGGAGAGAGAGAGGGAATCTGAAGAAGGCTCCATGCCCAGCAGGGAGCCCAATGTGGGGGCTTGATCTTACCACTCTGGAATCATGACCTGAGTTGAAGTGGAGAATCAGACGTTTCACGGACTGGTGCCATGGGACATCTGCATTTTTAAAAGATCTCCAAGGCAGATCTTACTCTGAACTTCTAAATTTCGAAATAATTAAAGGCACATAGGTGGCTAAAAGGAAAATGTAAGGAGGTTCTATGCACCCTTCACCCAGCATCCTACTATGGAAACATCTTACATCATAACTGTGATGCAAGGTCAAATCCAGAAGATGAATGGTGCTACAATCCACAGTGCTTCTCTAGATCTCATCAGTTATATATATACTCTCCCAGTGTATATTTCCATGCTATTTTATCACATTTAGCTTCCTATAACCACCACCTTAGAGCACTAAACAACGGGTCATCTGGGTGGCTCAATCAGTTGAGCATCTGACTTTGGCTCAGGTCATGATCTTGGGGTCCTAAGTAAGCTTCTCTGTGCCTCAGTTTCCTTACCTGGGAAGAATGACAGTACTTAACCCAGGGGATGGCTGGAAGGATTGAATGAATTGAATAGACGTAAAATACTGAAAACAAGCATGTTTAATAAATAACCCATAAGTTATTGCCACTCTTTAACAGGGGTATATATGTGTTGTCACCTTGGCCCTGGGGTGTATATACCACCCCCCCAGATCCAGATCCTAGTTCCCTTTGTCCCCTATATCGTCCAAGGGTCACAGGATCAACCATAGGAGAGTGGGATGTGAGATCATAGATCAGTTCAACCCTCCTCAAAGTCCACAAATAGCTACTTCAGCAGCCAGGCTGGAGGGTGAGCTCGGTACAAATACCAGTGTGAGAGGAAATCAGCACTGCCTCTCAAATTTCTGGAGGGCTCTGATTTTCAGAACGTTCTTCTTCCCACTGAGCTGAGACCTTTTTTCCTGTGTCTTGAGCACCCTGGTTCAGCTCTGCCACTGGGGGCCATGCAGACATCTCTTGTGCCCTGACAGTCTCTACTGTGACCGCCTCCACTGTGTCCCCCTGCACACCTCTTCATCACCAAGACATGCAGTTCTAACAGCTCTTTCCTTCATCATCCCCTCCCTTTGCATATGCACACGGTCCTGCCACAGCCCTCCTCATACCAAATGCAAGACTCCTACTGCTCATAACTGCTAGAAGGCAGGGTGAAGCTCCCCCTGCCTCCTGTTTCTGGAGACGCGGTTCATGTCTATGGGGTATAAGAATGCCCTGGGTTTGAAAGCATGTCACTCACCACAGCCCCTTACATCCAGATCTGTTTTATCCCTTGTGTCAACCTTTGTCTATTGGCAGTGGCTGCCTATAGAATGAGGAAGTACTGTGAGTTGGGACTCTATGGAAAAGGGTTCTAGGATCAGTTAGTAATGTCTGTCAATGAAGCACAACAAGAAAGTGGAGACCAAAATGTGTGTTGGCAGTGATGAGAACCTTTTCAAACAGGCTGCCATGAAGCTGTGTTTTCACCATCCTGTGTGTTCTATCTGGTTCATCTGGGATTTAAATTAAATACCATCGGGGAAGCTGAAAGGCATAGGAGTACTGCTCAGACTTCAACACTGACAAAGGGCTTGAAGCCAGACTCTGCCACTCACCAGTGGAAGGACCCCTCATTCTCCTCTCTGTAATATGCAAACAGCAGCAGCAGAGAACCAGGTACAAATGAAATGCAATCAGGCACCACAGCACTGGCCACTGTTCCAAGGTGGCCAAGGACTGCGTGTACTCTGAGTTTTTCCACGCTGTTCTCCCTGCCATCTTTGTGCTGCTGCAAAAACTGGTGAGCATGCTACCCCTCTCAGCATGCAGGTTATGACTGAAATGTTACATGAGGGAGCCCCAAGGTGGGAGGAAGTTTCTTTCCCACACAGCACTGTACTGACTCTGCCTGGAGTAAGGCTGCCCAACAGTTACAAGTTCACTTAATCCCAGCAGTACCGAGTCCACCATTTCCCATACTTCTCATTAGGAAGGTTAAGAGTTTGGCAGAAACCTTGGTGAAATTTACATTCCCTGCCTCTGTATAACCTGTTTTGGGTATGACTTGTTATCCATAGATTCTTGGTGAACATCTAGAATGGCCTCTTTTCACTGTGAATGCTCACAAATGGTATTTGATGAATCCTTAGGGACTCTCTCCTGCAAACCATATTAACATTGTGGATCTAAACTGTAAACCATTTGTTTCACTTTTGCAAGAGGACATTTGCCTAGTTCAGCCTTTGGCATACCTTGCTTCTCCTTCACTGCTTCTGCACAATGATCAAATCAGGCTGGCACTCTCATTTGGAAACAAGTTGTCAGTCTGGGCCAAGGGAGCCCCAACCATGTGAGGCAGCTGTCTGATCTCTTATCACCTCCTCCATTACGTGGGTCTTCAGCTCCTCACAGGACAAGGTGTATGGAAACCGGGTGGGACGCACTAGGTAGCTGGCTCATGATGAGGATAGCCAGCGATAAAGCCAATTAAGTTACAACAGGCAGGGTGGCATAGGGTCTGGCTCTTCAAAACACAATGTGCCCTTGGTCTTCAAAAGGGGTGTCTTATAACCCTTTGCAAATCCATAAGTTTGGAATTATGATTGCTTCTGCGTGAGTTGGGAGGGGGGCTCTTAATTTTCTTTTCACTTTGGTAATTAACCAATCTAGTGAGTTATTTTCATGAGCAAACGGATTTTATAATCACTTGTAGAAATGGCTGTATGCATGGCAAGGACTAGAAAATGGTTAGTACTGAACACCAATGCCAGGTGGTCATGAAACTCAAGAGGGGACCAGCTTCTCGGGACGCATGATTCAATGAGTGTTGCAGCAAGAAGTGACCGGGGTTCTGTGCTTTAGGACTAGCTCTAAACCTTCAGACTCCAGTGTCCCACATGGTACTTACTGGACTTCTAGACCTTAGGTAATATTATGGAAAATGTGGAGAGAGAAAATGATGCCTTTGGTATCAGATCCAAAAGTGGCTGACTTGCCAACTGACTGAAAATCCACCAACAGGGCAGCCGTGGCATGGGTTCTCCACACACGCGTCACTGGTGGAAAGAATGTGAAGAAGCTATCCTTAGGGCCAGCACAGTCACTCATTAGTCTGCTTTTGCCTTCAAAACCCAAAGAAAATCTGAATGGGAAGGGGCAAGACAGGAATGCCAGCATATCTAAGCCTCAGGCCAAGGATCTTCCTCTGCACTTTGAGCACATTAAAGACCACTGTTTTGGGGCTTTTAGGAAGAGTTTGAATTTCTACTCAGTGTTTCATTTCTGCTTCTTCCTTCCATATTCTACATGTTAAACCCCCATTCCATGGGCAAACCAAATTCTGGTGGGCCAGTGCATTCTCCAGGAAGTTTGTTGCCACCCAAGAGTTTGGCATCCTGGAGGCTGGCCAAAAATTTACCAGATTTTATGATGCATCAAGTTAAATGTTTAGACTGGAGGGGGTCTCTTTCAACAGGCAGGATAGGTGGTGGCTGTTTCAACCATGTCTTCAAAGAGAGCTGGTGTCCAAGCTACAGAGAAAGTTGAGCGGGAACCTGGAACCTAGCTCTGGAAGGCAGCAAAAGAGCCCTTGGCACCTGCTAGCACTATCAGGGCAGTAAAAAAAAGCATGGGTGAAAAGGAAGGATCATGGGAGAAGTTCCAAAACCAGGGCAAGAAAGCTATTCAAAAAACTGCCCCATGGAAAAAAATCTTACAAATGAAACAGAAAGATTTTCCCGTTAAGACCAGTGGGCAGGGGCACCTGGGTGGCTCAGTGGGTTCCACCCTCTGCCTTTGGCTCATGTCATGATCCCAGGGTTCTGGGATCAAGCCCTGCATCAGGCTCTCTGCTCAGCGGGGAGCCTGCTTCCTCCTCTCTCTCTGCCTGCCTCTCTGCCTACTTGTGATCTCCGTCTGTCAAATAAATAAATAAAATCTTAAAAAAAAAAAAAAAAAGACCACTGGGCAGGGGCAGTGCCCCACCCAGCTAGGAGCAGCCCTATGCTGAGATGGGGTCAGCAGAAGGGACTACCGATCTGATGTGCTCTAACCCACCTCCACTCAACTGTCTTGCGCATGGGAACACCTGGCTGCCCCAGATCCGGCCATTTCTAATCGGCTCCCAGGTGGCACAATAACACTGGTGTTCAGAACACACTCTGAAGAGCAAGGCGCTAGCTAGATGCAGTTCTAGACATTTCTCCAGGAGTGGGGCTGCCTCATGCTTCTCTGCCAGATTCTGGACTGGGCAGGGGATAGGGGGGTTTTAGGAGAGAACTGTTAAGTCAGTAAGGGGAGTTTGGATTGGAGTTGGGGAGTAGGAAAGCAGTGGGGTTTCTGGGAGCTTGTTCTGTGGACGGAGCTAAGCTCCACGTGGACCAGACAGCCAATAGCAAGCTGGTCTCCTCCCCCCATCCCCCTGCCAGCTGTCGGAACACAGCTTCTGCCTCCCCTCGGTGATCACAGAACATGTGCCACAAAGATGAACAGGCTCTTAAGGAATCCAGGTCTCCCCCCACCACAGAGCCACCAACAAAGACAACTGTAGGTTTAGGTGTCGCTAACCCATTGAGCATGTGTGCTTCTGCCTGGAAGGCTCCCTGGACTGGAAACCAACCTGCACATGCCTCTTGGCGGTGGGCAAGGCTTCTTTCATCAGGTCCTCAGTGTGTCTGAAGCTGCCCCACAGTAGGCATCCTACTGGACCTGCTATGTCCTCATCGTGGGGACATCGTTATCAATTTTGGTTTGCAAAGACCATGATGGCTTCTTGCCCCTCCTTCACTTTTGTGGTCTACCCTGTGGGGAGCTGGGGGAGCCATGGCCACAGTGCAGTGCAAGCTCACACCCTCACCAAGTAGCACAGCCCAGCTATTGACAACCTGAAATTGTTCCTGGCTCAGTTCAACACTGACCAAGCTCTCTCCTTTCCATTCTCTCTCCTGATAATAATCAAAAGTAAGCGCCAGCAAATCACCGGGCTTACTTAGCACCCACCCCCTCTCAACACCACAGAAGTGTGGCTATGATTAACAAAACCATGTCTTTGCAATGCTTCCAGTGACTTGTGAAGAGTATTACAACATCCCTCCTTCTATATCCATCTACTTATTTATGTTTTTTCCAAGAGAGGTCATTTCCAGATCCCCACATGGGCCCCTGACAACCACTCAGTTGCTCAGACTTCAGCAACTAGGTGCACAATTTCAGACCCCTCCCACTAGTCCTTTCTGACACCACCATCTGGTGAAACCACCACTTCCACACCCTCTGTGCCTGCAAAGGATAAGGAGGATGAGGAAAGCTCTTTTCCCAGAACACACTGTTGACAGTGCTGGTGGCAGAGTCTGCAGGGTCTTCAAGAACGTGTGGCTGCCCTCAGGTCTTCAGTTTGGAAGTTTCCATAAGCAGCAGGCAGTAGATAAATGAGGATTTCAGGCATGACATGAAACATCTTGGGAGAATGGGGGCATCTCTTTGCTATAACAAAATACCGTTAACTGGGTGGTTTATCAATAACAGAAATTTACTTCTCACAATTCTAAGAGTCTGGAAGTCCAAGATTAGAGTGCCAGCATGGTGGGCTCTGGTGAGGGGCCTTTTCCAGGCTGCAAAAGGCTGTGTTCTCTTTGTATCCTCATGTGGCAGAAATAGAGCTAGCTAGCTCTCTGGCCCCTTCTTATAAGAGCACTAGTCCCATTCACGGGGACCCTCATGACCTAAGACCCACTAATACAATCAGAAGGGGGATTAGATGTCAACATATTGATTTGGAGGGGTACAAATATTCAGTCCATTCCAGAACACTCTGTCTGTAAAGAAATCAGTATCGTATACCCTTGCCACCTCCCACGGTCTTTACAAAACCCTAGCCATGTGAGCAGAAAGTGTCTTTCCAGGTAAAGGTAAGTAAAGCCTTTACCAGGAGACCCACACAGGGAGGGCTGGGCCTCAGCACAGGCTCGTTCTTGGGTATAAAGGGCACCATGCCACGGCTAGAAGCTCCTGCTCAAAGTCTCCCACTGGCCACTTAGAGCTCCAGGCAGGGCAAGAACTGGCCATCCGCTAAATAAGGCCAAGTGGACTGCGCATGTCCCTTCCTTCTCTGAGAACCAGAAGAAAAGCCTCTTTGCCAAAGCTGCCGGAAGCTCTGGCAATCTAATGAGAAAAACGGGATCTCGTTTCATTCCTGGAATAGTCTGTAACGTTAAGGAAGTTCTGAGGGGATTTTGGAATTTGGTTCTTCAGCCAAACTCCACGTTCCTCCCATCTTCTCCAATACCATCTCAGACAACGGCCTTTAAGGCAAGGAAATCCACCTGATAATTAAATGCAAAGAACTCCTGGGGCAGAGACAGACACTCGCAACAGCTTCCGTAGCGTTCCCTGTTATAGTAATGACGCTCTAGGGGCTACAGACAGACGCCCCAGAGCCAGCTGGAGTTTCCATCAGAGCGATAACGTCGAGCCAATGGCTATGTGGCCTGGCCGCTCTGGATGCAGGTGGGACCACATCTGTCTGCTTGCTGAAGCTTTCCCCTTTGTTTGTGTTTCCCTCCCTGGCCTGGCCTGCGCATATCTGGGAAGGCTGTGGTCTAGGTCCTCTTTTTTTTTTTTTTTTTTTTTAAGATTTTATTTATTTATTTGACAGAGAGAGATCACAGGTAGAGTGAAGTAGAGAGGATGGCAGAGAGAGAGAGGGAAGCACGCTCCCTGCTGAGCAGAGAGCCCGATGTGGGACTCGATCCCAGGACTCTGAGATCATGACCTGAGCCGAAGGCAGTGGCTTAACCCACTGAGCCACCCAGGCGCCCCAGGTCTAGGTCCTCTTAAGGACAGCAGCTCTGGGCCTTCTAAGCAACTGGAACAAGTGTTCCGTCCCCACATTCGAGTCTGCATCAAGGGCAAGACTGCAAAGGAAATCCTGGTAACTTTCTGTGCAATGTCTGTTAAGGCAGGGCTGTGAGAAATCCTAGCTCAGGGCAGAAAAGCCCTGTGAAAACAGCCACCAGTTACAACATTCCTTGCTACTCTGGACGCCGCACCTCCTATTCAAGTCACACGTCTGGAAAGGCCAGAAGGAAATTCTGCCCTTTTGAAAGCCACACTCAGGGCCATGCTGTGTGGGCTCATGAAAGTCCTGCAGGGCGCAGGCCTGCCTTGCAAATCCTCAGGGCACCGCTACCTCTGACAGCTTGGGTCTTTCTAGCTCAGTGAAGACATGAGGAGGGGGGTGGCTTATAAATTAATGTTCAAGACCCTGCAGTTTCCAGCAGCAAATGTAAAAAAATAATAATAAAATGAAAGGAAACGAGGCCTGAATGTTTTGCACAACTCTGGAATTTGGATAAGACAGCCGCGCCCTGCGGATGCTCGCACCGACTTTGATCCGGGGGCCAAACGCCGAGGAAATTGTCCTCAGGAATCCCTCCAAACTCCTCTGCGTGAAACCTGAGAGCCCCGAACACTGTGAGCACCACCAATTACCCTTCAGTCTGGAGGGGGAGGCTGCGGGAGGCCATGGGAGCCGAGTGGGAACAGAGGAGGAGACCCAGAGAACCAGGGAGGAACCTGTCTGAAAACCCAGCGTGAGACTTGCCTGTTCTAGAACCAGACCAGAGACACCCAGGCTTCTACAGACTTCCTGGGGGGAATGTACCCCAGCCCAAACTTTCTGTTCTGCAAGAAAGGTAGACCCCCTCCCACCATGTGAACACAACTACCCCAATCCCAACTAGAACAAAAGCATACTTCCCCCTCCCCCTGGGATTTCTAAACAGTTATGACATTTCCAGAAATCCTCTCTCTGTTGTACCTTCTTTATATAAGGCTGACACATCTAAGGTCTATGCTCTGCCTACCAGACTGAGCCCCACGGCAAAGGGTCCAGGCAACAGCTGTGGCTGCCGGGGCCATCCGCTAGCGGGTGACCTGCCTGATCACATCTGGCCTGCATTCACTCTGAATCTCCCCCACGTTGTACCGGGCAGCCTTCTTAATACAGATCACAGACAAACATTTCTTCTCTTCACACATCTGGATAATGGCTTTCCTTACTTCCTGTTCTGGGATCGAGACAATTCTTTTCAGATTGAATTGTGTCGACTGTAGTAATAAGAACATTTCCCCCAGAAGAGTTCTCTCCTCCCCTTTCCCTCCGCTCCCCCACCCTCCCTAAACACTTGTCCACTCTCTGCCCACAAGGCACAATTCTCAGGGATGGGAATCAGATGACATTCCGTGCTGCGCCCCAGGCAAGCACGTCCCTAGGCATGTGTCAATGAGACATCTTTCCAACATCCACTGCCCCGAGCTCATTTGCACTTTGTCACGTTCTGGCTAGAAACAAACATCCAGAGTGCCTGGATCTAGCTTTTAAGGAATGTCTTTAAGGGAGGATACCAAGCGTCACACGGGAACTGCCTGGAGTCGAGGATCTCCCTCATTACTTCAGGGCAGCACGCAGGGGTATCCCACCTGCCCGGTCCTCGTTGGGCTAAGCAGAGGAACAAAGTCCTTGCTCTGCTCATGTCTCAGTGCTCCTTCCAGTTCTGCCAGCAAGGACAATGCTTCCAAAATATGGGGCATGGCTCCAGTGGCCCATGGGTGTGTGTGTGTGTGTGTGTGCGCACGCGCAGGTCTGAAAACCTGAATGTACCCCACACATTGTTGTAACTGAGCCCACTTATAACTATTTGCATGTCTGTGGGTGCACATATGACTGCCCCAAACACAGCTCCTTATTAGGACACTTGTATCTCTAAACCTCAGTCCAGCATTTCTCTTCGGAGTCCTAGGGACTCAGTACCCTGCCCCTCACATTCTTCCCATGGCCAGGCACTTAACACTTTGTTCTGAACCCTCACAGAGGTCTCCTGGCAGGTGTCGGGTGAGAGGTGACAGGACTGACCTGACCCTGTCTACAAGGCCACGGTCAGGACAGCTGGGCTTTTCTCCACCCACCACGCCATGAATGCACATGATTGGTGGGGTGTCAGGGAAGTGGCAAAGGGAGTGGAATTCTGGCTGACTATGAGGCTAGTGAGAGTCAGGGGAGCAGGATCATACCCAGCATTGCTGCAGCCCACGTGATGGTGGCCCAGAGACAGACATGAGAATGTAGATGATGCCAGAAAGTAACAATGAAGCCCCTGAGGACAGGGAGCCATGGTACTCCACCCTGGATGCACCGGGAATCCCTGGAGGGCCTTCCTTAGCACTCTCTCCCACAGAGGGCAAGTCCTAATTACTCTCGGGTAAAGCTCAGGCCACTGGCACTTAGAAATGCTTCAGGGGCTCCCCTTGTATAGCTACGCCCATGTGTCTCCTGCACTAGGCTCCCAAGCTTCCCCAAAGAGAGAAGTTTTCAGAGGCCACAACATGAGGAGAGGTAAATTCCAGAACAGAAAGACCTGAGAAAGGGAATACGGAAGTCAGGAAAAAAAAAAAAAATTCCAGGATGATCAGGTGGGAAGAGTGTCTACCCTGAGAACAGGCAGAAAGAACCCAAACAGGGGGCATGGCTCTGGGGCCTGTCTGGAGGGCTTTTTGTAGATTTACTTGGGTTAGAGAGGTTTGCGTAGTTTGGAAGGACTCAAGGCAGGAATTGATCTGGCTCAGGCTTATCTAGCAGAGCCTCTTAAATCCAACAGAACCAGAGATTTACTTTCTGCAAGAGAAAGCTCTTTGTTTCTACCTATAAAGATAGGTCTTTTTTCCCCCTGTATGTGGGTGGCCGAGTGTGCACTATGAGGTTTCCCTCCCCTCTTTCAGCACCCCACCTAGATGGGCCTGTCTTCAGATGTTCCCTGGGAGCTCTCGGTCTTACCTGATTGAGAAGCAAACTGCATGTTATGGTGTTCTGGGTCTCCCCAGGCCCTAAATGTCCATTTGAGACTCTGTGCCCTCCTCATCTCCCACTGTCTACTGCCTCCTCTGGGCCTGATCATGCCACCCCACCCCCCACCCCAAACAAAAGGCATTCTCACCAGCTGTTCTAGAACTGCTTCCTTTCTCCCTTTTACACTAAAACTCCCAAATCACAGCAAACAATATATTCTAAAATTCCCGTAGGAATACTATACTGGTTATTTTAATATTCTACTGAAGTCACTACCAACTCCCTCCTTCATCTGTGAGGGTGTCATCTGATTTTGGTTTTGCTTTTCCCATGGGCCATTAGTATGGATCTGGACCTAACCCTCATTGGGGGAGAATCCTATCCATGACCAGTCAGCACTGGGCCTCAAAAGCACATGCTTGCCCAAGAGAAACAAATGCTTGCTTCTCACTGTTCCTCTTTCTCTTTAAAACCAAATATTGATAAACATCTTGGACACTGAGGTCTACCACAAGGCACCCTGTCCTGGTTTCTTGAGGGAAAACACCTGCACAGTGCTGGCCCAGCTGGGCTGTGTCTCTCAAGGAATAGCCCCCTAACCTCTATCAGTTCAGTTATAATCAATAACAGCTGTCAGCTACAGCTCTCTGGAGGGAAAAAGGTGCGTCACTGCCATCTTCTCACACTCAGGAGCTCTTCCTCTCTCCTGGTCACGGCAGGATGAAGGAATCCCTCATTTCCGGTTGGGTTCTCAAGCTATCATGGCAAGACAGGGAGACAGCTGCCTCCCCAAATGCACACTACTGAAGGAGAGAGGCAATCTTTCACCCCAAGAAGGCAACTAAATCATGAAGTCTCATCAGAAAACCCCAAAGTCAGAGTGCCTGGGTGGCTCAGTCAGTAAAGTGTTCAACTCTTGGCTTTGGCTTGGGTCATGATCTCAAAGGAGACAGAACCCCCATGGCTGGCTCTGCGCTCAAAGAGAAGTCTGTTGAAGACTTTCTCTCTCTTTGCCTTTGCCCTCCAACCCCTCTCTTTCTCAAATAATTAAATGTTAAAAAAAAAAAAAAGAAAGAAAACCTCAAAGTCACTGTTATCATGGCCTCTGCATGGAGCCAACTCATCCTCCCAACAGAAACATAGATAGAACCTCCCACGTGCTCCACCTTGACTCCCACCAGGAGCAGCAAATCCTTCAGACCTGTCCAAAGCTGGGGCTGCAGTCTTTCCCACCCTTTTTCTTTCTCAGGTAATCAGAAAACTGTTGATCGTAGCTGAGGTACTTGAATTTCCTAGGGAAGTCCCTCTTGCAGATACGCTGGCTTTCTTCTGCAACTAGGATGCCATGGATTGTCCTTTCTGCCTTGGTTGGCAGAAATCTGAAGGTACCTTGGTTTTTTCGATATATAACAAGTTTTCTTCTTATTTCCGTCTCTTAGAACATGGGTCTTTAATAACATGGGTCATATTTCCATCTCTTAGAACATGGGTATATTATCATAGAAGTGATCCCAAATCATTTCAAGTAGAGACTAGAAATTTTTAAAAAGTAATACTAGTTTCCTAATCTATTAAATAAAAGCTAAATAATACCTACTCCATAGAACTGATCAATAGCACAATGATTGCACAGCATCTAACACAGCAGGTATTTGGTAAATGAGATCTGATTTGACTTAAACATAATTAGAACATTATTAATTCCTGTCCTAAGCAGAATTATTGATATTACCATGGCAAGAATTTTCCATTTAATTCATAACTTAAAACCCACATGATTGCAGATTGGATTAGAGACAGTTTATGGTACCAAAGAAATTATTTTTGAACTAACAATATGTAAAATATGATCATTCATACAAAGAGACACAGAAAGAGGGAGGAAAAACAAAATTCCAGGATCTGGATGAGTTAATTGAGGAAAATGAGCTTGATATTCCCTTTGTGTTTTCTGACAGCCAAAGCAGGGAGAAAATCAGGTTAACGTATAGGACTCTCATTGTTGATAAGTGCAACGTGTACCTCACATGGAAAGTGAATTTTTCTCCTGACATTCAGAGCTGGAGTAATGGCTTGCACAGATTCTTATATGAGATACAGTGGGTAAGCAACAGAAGGGCCATACTTAGGAGCACCCAGGGGCAAAGGCACAGACCCAACTTTCAGAAGAGAAGTTTTACTTTATCAGTATTAAATTTTAGGGACCAGTGGGTGAGGTACATAGAAGGGTACTCTTTTTCATTTTCTAAAGCTTTCACTGAGAAATTTTCTTGAAGAGCATAGACCAGCGCTCAGGTCCTCCGAGAATACCCTCCTATCTTCTCTTAGTGTACATGTACTTAAAGAACATAATTTAACTTAAGGAGTTATTTAACTCCACTCTGTTCCAATATGCAGCCACCTACAGGCTTCAGATCTGTGAAGCAGCCTGGCAAGTGGCTTCACTAGGACTAGAGGCTGATCCCTCTTGTCAAGCCCCCACACAGTCTTGCCTGGGGCTCCGAGCCCAACTGGTCAGAAGGGTCTGCAGATGCAGAGACTGTGGCTTCGTCCCTCAGAGACCTGCTTCCCACTGCTCGCAAATAATCAGTGACAACAGACTTCCTTGGGAAAACTATAATCGCCCAAATAGGGGCAAGGCCAAATGCTCGCAGAATTTATTGGCTTTGATGAACAATTAGGTGTTTGTTTTCGTAGGTAATTAGAGCGCAATAGCAAGCTATAAAGGGCCCTCCAAAAAACTGAAGCAGACTGTAGCTAAAGGCTACTGGAGTCGGACTGAATCTCCCCATTCATTCCTGCAGCCCTCCTGTGCTGGAATGCCAGCGGCCCTGCACAATCACACAGGTCAGCAGGGAGAAAATGGTCCCCGGTGCTCCTCATGTCCAAGGAGAAAGGCCTCCGTGCGGCACGTGTGTGCTCACACATGGGTGGAAAGAGCACTCCAGTGTGGGCCCTGGCACTGAAGACTGCTTGGAATCTTGCAGTTCATATAAACAGATGCATCCAAAAGTCCACGACAACCCACATGTCAGAAAATGTTTTGACAACTGCGTTCTCAGGACCACTAGGTCCTTGATACTGAGGAACCACGACCAGCTGGGTGGGACCTTTGGCACGAAGAAGAGAAGAGAGGATGTTTGCCAAAGCCATGCTGATTTATGTTTTTCTCTCAGCAACCACTTTCCACCACAGCTTTGAGAGTGTGTGTGTATGTGTGTGTGTGTGTAGCAAATCAGAAATATGAATACATATTTGATTATGATTAATTTTAAAAAATTATTTCCTAGTAGTATAGGCAAAAAAAAAAGTGTGGGTAAAGGGCTATTGCCCTTTGTATTTAAAAAATACAGTATTTAAAAAATACTGTTGAGATAAAAGAACTGTGTACTTAGAGACAACTACTCGTTTTGCTTCTTTTAGCCAATGACATGTTATTTCTGCCTTAATCACAGGAAATACACACGGGATTATTATCATTTGCTCCGCTCACATCACGATACTCAGTAGGCACAAAAAAGGTAACAACCAAACCCATCTACAAGAGTGAAAAAAATGAGAATGGGACCAGAGAAAACAAGACCAAAAAATACAAATAAATCCACAGATACAGATAATCTTAGAGAAAATTGATTTTGTGCTTCTCCTTACAAACCGACTTTACTTTTGCAGAAGGTTGAGCTCACATTTAGGGTCCTGCACATCATACTCAGTAGGTCATTAGAAAACATCTTGTGTTTTTTCCCCAAGAACTAGATGTCTATTTAATTTTGTTCTACCCAACCTAGTATAAATTTTCCTATTGTTCTGCATGGTCTGACTGCCTCAATTTATGTATTTATTTTTTAAGTTCTCTTGCAGTCATACCACAGTTTTTTTTTCCCCTCAGAGAAATACAAAACAGACACCTACTGCAGGAGAAGTAGTAAACCCTCAAGCCACAGTTTTAGGGTCAGCTGGCATTCCGCCACCTGAGATTTCCTGCAGGTGATCTCAATCTTGGGCCAGCCACTCAACCCCTCTGACCTTCTGTTCCCTCCTCTGAAAATCCAGGAGGCTGCCTCAGATCCTTCCTACAACATCTTTGGGCTCTGAGGTTTTATGGCTCTTCCCTCCTCTAGGGAAGAATTTCCATGGACAAAGGCAGCAACTGATAAGTCTTTTAAACTACGACACTGACATTCTGCCTCAAGACAGTTGGACTTCATTGGAAACCGACTCTCAAGGAAATAGAAAGTCAACAGTATGAAGATAATCCCATTATCTGAACGATAGAGTGAATCAAAGATCATGCTGGTCCAGGAAAGGAAACGCAACCAAAGAAGACATTCTGAGACAAACCTCTTTGCTCTAGACTGTATGCACTAAGAAGAGACATGAACATGAAATGAACATTTCAAGTCTCAGATCATCTGGTCAGTAATCTTTATGGGTTCCCTGAAAGACTGGGACCCAGGCTTGCTGGCCTAGGTCTGTGATACAGAAGAAGCAAAGGCAAAGAGCAGCACTGTTTCAGAACTTTTGGAATTCAAGAAAAAAAAAAAAATATATATATATATATATATATATATACACACACACATAAATACATATGTTTAAGAACATATATATGCATACATATATTCAGGAAGGAACTGGAAAAGGCAGAACAATACAGAGTCTGATACTTACTTGTGGCCCAGCTCATGAGCGATGGTAAAGGCCAAATTGAGACCATTGTCTTCGGCAAGCACACATTTCCTCTTAGCACTGCACACGCCTCCTAAGTAAGCAATTCCTGCAGCAGAGACACAAAAACACATCCTCTTCAGAATGTGGGAGGCCCTGACCTCGCTAGGCCAGTCCATAAGGTCAACATCACTCAGGACGGGGAGGGGAGGGGCAGACTAGAATGGTAATGTTGCCATAGGGCTGGAGCCGTCATTCCAGAGCTCCTGCGGAGGATGGGCTAGTGTCTACTGCTTTGGGATTCAGCGACAAAGCATTAATGATAATAATAACCACCACGCAGATCACCCAAGCATTTAGTAGATGTCAGGCAATGTGCTGTATTTGCACGCATTATCTCATTTCATCGTAATTACCCAGGCTGGCGGTGACAGAGGGAGACCAAGGCTCTGCACAGAAAGTGAGTTGGAGTGGTGTGTGGTGGTGGGATGCTCTCCAACTTCGACATCCAGGGTGGGGAAGAGGTGAGGCCAGCGAGGCAAGGCCCCAGCATGAAAAGCTGAAGGAGGGTCCCCCACCCCAGAGCTGACCCTATGCTTGCACCCCCAGAGAGGAAGGGGATGCCTCCTTAAGTTCTGCACCCCTGTCACCTTCTTTCCCTCCTCCCAGTCCGAGCCCTGCAGGACCAGTACCCTCAGGGTGGGAGTAGGGCACCTAGGAGCCACTAGGCTCACAGAAAGCAGGCCAGGGAAGGCTGTGCATGACATTCAGAAAAATGTTTCAGGAGCCTTCCAGAGAGAATGAGACTGGGAGGGGGAGAGGGAGAGAGAGAGAACACCATGGAAGAGGAATCATCAGTGACGCTGAGCCGCATGGACCAACTCACTCATCTCCACACACACCTGACTGGGGTCCCTTGGCTGCTGAGACAAGAACAGAACCCAGGCCCCTGGCTGGAAGCCAGACTCAGGGGAAGGGTGTAAGTGAGGGACAGGAAGCTGCCAGCCTCTGGAGGATGGAGGGGAGTTTTCTAGGGGACAGAGGTTACCCTGGCAGAAAGGCATGTGTGAAAAAGAGGGCTTTGGCCTGCCATGTTTGAGGCACAGCCACATGTCTGCAGCTGTGAGCCACTCCCCACGGTAGCTCTCCACGTTCCCTGTTAGCTCCTGCTGTCTCTGCACCCGGACAGGCATCCCTCACTACCCAGGTACTTCTCAATGACACCAGGTTTATCTCAACACCAGGAGTCCACAGGCCCCCACCCCCTCCCAGGGCTTGGGATGGAACCCGTGTGAGGACGGGAAGCACCTGTACTCCCCAGGACTGTAGCCTCTGACCCCTTCATACAGCATGAGACACATGAGTGGGTGGTGGCCCAGGGCGGTTGGCATGGCGCACACTGGCAGCGGCTCAAGGTTCCCCTTGCTGTGAGTTCACAAGGGCTCTGGGGTGGGCTGTGGCTCCACTGGCCCCACAGCCAAGCATGTGCTGCCCAGGGATACCTGGTGACCAGGTGGATAAAGGCTGTCTCAGCCAGACTCCCCCCATCAGTGCTGTGCCCTGTGCCCTGAGAGGAACTGTGGCCACCGGCATGAGAGGTGCCCATTTTCCACCCATGATGCCATGCCCCCCGCAAGTTGCACGCTGCCCCCAGTTTAGCGGGCCCCTTTCACTAATGTGCACCAGGTGTCTCAGGAGCAGACACCAGCCTTGCAGGCACAGGAACTGGGGAGGAAGGGAAGGAGTTGGTGGAAAGTGGAGGAAAATGGACAGGGGAAGTTAATTAAAATGAACCTTTTTCCTTGCTTCCCAAAAGTGACACCTATCCTCTTTGTTGACACAAATCCAAACGGAGGTGGCCCTCAGCCTCACACAGGACACTCCCTCCTTCCTTCCAACGGCCCCCCAGGAGCCCCAAGAGGCAGAGCTCCCTTGACCTGGACTCTACTCTGCAGGGAGATGCTGCTCTGGGACTGAGCTCACAGTCGACACACAGAGACGGCACCACAGCGCATGTCGATTTTTATTTGGGAATATGCAACATGCTTGGCCAAGGTTGAAGAATTAATAAAAAAAAAAAAAAAAAAGAGAGAGAGAGAGAGAAAACGGGAAAAAAAAATGTTAGTTGGCCTCAGGATGTGTTTTTTTTTTTGCACGTGGACATCATAATCCAGCAAAGCAGACATTGGAAGTAGAAAAATGACAACCAGAAAGTACATGATCCGGCTTCTTGGTGCCTTCAAGGTCATTATTCTGGTTTTGTTTAAAAATGCTTTGTGGGTTGCTGCACCAAGTCCAGCAGTGAGTAGGTGGAATGCTTCTACACAGCACCGATGGTATGTGCATGCAACACACACACACACACACACACAGACTCAAATGCACACCCAGCAGGCCTCTCCCAGCCTGGGGGCTGCAGCGTCCTGGGTCAATGAATCAATAAGAACAATCAGATGTGCACACTCTCCCGGGGAAAAGCCATCTGGTGAATGGGGAAGGGAGGCATCTGAAGCCAGCTGTGCTGAGCTTGCGGTCCCAAGAGTCGATGCTGAACCAGCAGACTTCGAAGCCACACGAACACGTTCCTGGCCCCTGCTGCTCTCAGCACCCGGAGCCGGCAGGCCTGAGTTTCCACTATAATTAGGTAACACGCAACATTACGGAAACAGCTAAGCAAAGAGCCTTCCAATAATTGCATTTTAATTTTTCCAAGACACAGAGGATTTTTTTTTTTTTAAGGAGAAAACAAAGGATCAGTTTATTTAGGAGAAATATTCTCACACACGGAGGTGGATTAAGATCTAGCGCTTTGAATTATGTATTCCAATCATGCACAGCCTGGTCAGGAAAGCAAGCAAGGCAAAGTGCGTAAGAGAAGATGGCCCCCAAAATGGAGTACAGGAGCCTGGAGGCTTTAGGACCCATGGTGTGGAAATGCCTACAACTCACAAAGTCTGGAGAAAATCCCAGGTTGTGGTAAAAGTAAGAGCTGCAGGCAACAAGCGGCAATTGAGCTTCAAGGAGAAACAAAGCCCACCACTATTCCCTGTTCCCTGGAAAGAATGGAGGAGCAGTGGGAAGGGGAGGGGAGGCTGAGGCTGTGGCACCAGAGGGAACTTCCTATTGCACCGGAATTCCTTACACCTACAATAAGACCCTAGAGTGGTGTTTTCCATGTCTTTAGCCTTCCATGATTTACAATTCTTCACTAAAAAGGGAAGAAAAGCAACAGGGAACTTATTTTTGAAATGTTAAAAACATCAATTCCACATATTTGCAGAGCTCCTTGGAATAAAAAGGGAAACAGAAAGGCAACTGGCAAATACTGGGATCCCCTCTAGGGGCAAGCACAACTCGGAAGGCGTGACCCTCCCTTATTTGGTGGATATGGTTAGTGGCCCCATTTTACACATAGGGAAATGGAGGCCCAGTAACCAATTATATGGCTGACCAAGCGGGACCCAGGTACAAAAACAGGACTGTCTCTAATACTGGTGCTCCTCCAGGTAAACCCTGAGCCTCCCTCACCAAAGCTTTGGTGACCAAGAACAATGAGTCATCTTTGCGGGTTTCAAAGATTTTCATAAATCTTAGCGTGTGCTTATGCAGAGATGTGGGTGGGATAAAATAAAGGTTTCAGGCATTTAAGTCCAAGCTTTTTTAAAATAAATATAAAAAAGACTCAAGGAATATGTGCAACAATATTAGCAGTTACCTCTGCTAATGGTGCAGTTCACTGAGGATCTGACTCTTGGTTCCGGCTCAGGGCATGATCTTGAGATTGTGAGATCAAGCCCTGGGTCGGACTCTGAGCTGAGCATGGGGTATGCTTGAGATTCTCTCTCCCTCTCCCTCTGCTCCTCCCACTCATGCGCTTTCTCTAAAATAAAAACATAAATCTTTAAAAAAAATCCAAAATGCCAACAATAAAAATGAAGAGATGTAAAGTTATTTTTTCGGATGCCTGGAGAAGTCTATCAGATTTATTCAGAAAAGCCAGAGTCTCCTAACCCATCTTCCTAGCCATGTCAGCTCAGTGTGAACATTCTCCCTCTCATCCTTTCCTTGGTAGGACTGCAATTTTGGAGAGGAAATTGGGTGAGGAAGTTTAATTATTTTCTTTTTCAGTAGAAAACTGCATGATATAAGCACATAATTCTTAAACTTAAGAGTTGACCATATCCTTTCTAGATTAAGGAATAAACAACACACAACTGTATAAACTCTGATTTATCCACCAAATTGTCACATGTAAACAGTTTGCAGCTGTTGGCCTTATTGGCCATTACTCATACCTTCTTGGACTCTGCCTCTGAAAAAAATGGTCGAGTTTCTCCTACCAACAGCTCAAAGTACTAACACCATTATGGTTATCACTGGGACACCACACTGCCAATTACAAGATAGCAACTTACAGCTCTTCACTTGGCAGTCACAGTGATTGAGACAGAGTTGTACATTCAGCCTTGTGGACATGACCTCACGCTGATGTAAACTTCTCTAAGTGATTGGAGGTATGATCTGAATTTGCAAACAGCACTTAGAAGCAAATGTCTTAGAGCCTAGGGTGTGACAAATGATAAAAAAAATACGGTCAAGGGCGCCTGGGTGGCTCAGTGGGTTAAGCCGCTGCCTTCGGCTCAGGTCATGATCTCAGGGTCCTGGGATCGAGGCCCGCATCGGGCTCTCTGCTCAGCGGGGAGCCTGCTTCCCTCTCTCTCTCTCTCTCTGCCTGCCTATCCATCTACTTGTGATTTCTCTGTCAAATAAATAAATAAAATCTTAAAAAAAAAACAACCTACGGTCAATTCTCATTATTTCTGGGATTTAGATTCTAAAAAGGCATTATGAACATGAAACTCTCATATATGGAACCACCATTCCTAGAGGACATACAGGAGTAGGTTCCTGTAAGCCTCTGGTCACAATACCTTTGTCAACTATAATATGTAAACTTGTTTTATGTGAGTTTCTGTTTAAAGGCACATTAATATAGGCACATTAATATATATTGTTGATTCATTAACTTTGAATTCATGGCCAACAATCCTATAACTCACGCCTAAATGAAACTTAATCTTGTATTTTTCTCTGTAAGACACACTGCAGCCCTTCTGTGCTTTTTAGAACACAAGACAGAACTTAAGCACTATTCCTGAAAGCCACTGTAAAAAGCAAAATCATCCAAAAACAAGCACAAAAATGTAAAATACATGGCACCAGAAGACCAAGAAAAGGACTTTTTTTTTTACAGTATGAGAGTTGAAATGAGAAGGCAAAATGTCCCCTTGTTCAACCTCATCTGCGAGCAAGCCTCTTTGGTAACTCAAACATGTTGCTTCTCTGCACACATCTGCAAATGACCACGTAAGCACTATAAACATTGATTTTAGAGTTACAAATAAATTTTAGTGAGTAGGCAAATTCACAAACACAGAATCCTTGAATGACAATGGACCATATTCTTAAAATTATGTCCTATTATCAGACACAATTATCCTTAATAGTTGCAATAAGGAAATTCTACATTTAACTGTCTACATTTAAGTGTTACATACATTTCTTAACTCTGTATTACTTAAATTATTTGAGGACACCTGGGTGACTCAGTCGGTTGAGCATCCAGCTTTTGGTTTTGGCTTGGGTCACAATGCAGGGTCATGGGATCGAGCCCTACACACAGTAGACAGAACCTCTGCTGAAGGACAGGTGCAGCTTCTCACAAACTGGGATAGAACATGAAAGATAAGGCTCTGGAAGGCTGGCAGGAGAGGTGGCCTGAGTGGCATGGTGCCCTAGCTGGGGACTGAGGAGCACCACCTTTCAGATCTGTCCCTATCTGTGGCTCTTTGTCACAACTCAGTGCCCCCATCTCCCAGAAACACAGCTGGATAAGCTCTTCCAGACCTACTCCTGCCTTGGCAATTCCACCTCCAGTTTCCCTGCTTCTTGTTTTCTGGATCTCTGGGTGTCAGTTACGATGGGTGGAAGAGGAGTTAGCCAAGATCTTTATTCCTACATCATGAACAGAGGGTGGGAGCCATGGTCAAAGAGGGGCACCGGCTCTCTGCTAAACAGGAATACTGTAGAAGCTGCCACTGTAATTCAAAGCTACAGTACCTAACACTTTTTACTGAGCAGAAGACTGATGACCTGAAAAACCCAGCAACTTCCTTGAAGCTAAAGGAAGTAGTAAGTGGGCAAAGTAAAAGTTTCAAGTCTGATCACTGAAGAGTTCAACATTCCTCATTTTGCAACTTAAAACAAAGTTAGAGTAGGCAAAGTAATGTAGGACTTGCATAAAGACAGACATTTAGACAGAACCGGGAGTCCAGAAATAAACCTGCATATTTACAGTCAATCGATTTTTCAGCCAGTGTCCCAAGACCACCCAGAGAGGGGAGAAAAAGAGTTTTTTCAACAAATGGTACTGTAACAACTGGAAAGCCACATGCTGAAGAGTATCAAGTTCTTTCTCTTCACTCCCCTGTCCCAGCATGTTTGGGATTTCAGATTGATGTCAGACCCCCTTCTTTACATGGTAACCCCCAGATTAACTCCAAATGGATTGAAAAGCTAGATGTAAGATCTAGAACTATAAAATGCTTAGAAGAAAACAGAGGAATAAGTCTTTCTGATACTGGGGTAGGCAAAGCCTTCTTGGGTATAACATCAAAGGCATAAAGGGGGGGGGGGCGATGCCCATGCCAGTGTATTCATGGGTGCAGTCACCATCCCTGGAACACAAGAATAGCTGTGCGGGGGCTGGGAATGAGGTGGGGAGGTGGGGTGTCACCAAAACAGGCAATGATTGTGCTGACACATCCCAAAGAAGTTTCCCAGCCTTCTCCCTGCACCGTAGCTGTCACAGGCAAAGTTGCTGAGCCTGTCCAAATGTCACAAGACCTGCTTCTTTGAGATAGGAGTTTCCTGATTATGATCAGAATCAAGGAAAACCACACTCTAGTTTTCCCTGATGCCTCCAGGACCCAGGGTTTGGGGAAGAGATGCCACCACAACTCCCAGTGAGGGAATCACATAGCCAAGTCCCCAGAAAGGACTGGAGGGTCCCAGGGCTGGAGCCACAGTTCCTGCAACATTCTGATGAGTTCAGTAACTGTTAAGTGTAGGAGTCAACTTTCCCTGTAATATACAAGTGTGGAGCAAAAAAGTTCATCCCAACACTTTACTGCATTCTTTGAAATCCCAAACACGCTGGGACAGGGGAGGGAAGAGAAAGAACTTGATACTCAAAAGACCACGACCGACATGAGCCAAGTGCACAGCGAGGTCCTGCAGATCTCCCACCCTCCAGGCAAGATGGCACCTGTGTCCCGGTGGGGCCCAGCACATGGGAGGGGAACTCCAGGGAGTAGACTTAACGTTCCTCAAATAAGCAAGACGCCTCTCCTCGGAGGAGCCCACAGCAGCTCAGGGGTTCTGAAACAGGCCTGGACACCCACCAGGAAGGGACCCCAGCAGGTTCACCTCAGGACATCAGAGGGGAGTCTGTCCGGACATTCTTAAAGGTCTCTTACTCTGACAAACACTTCATATCAAGTGTTTCCTGACTCCCTGTATATGATGGCATCGTGCCAGGTGTGGGATCCCAAGTCGAATAAAAGGCCTAGAAGGAAACACAGCTCTGAGAACGACATCCAGCAGAAAGCCAGGGAGGCCGGTGGCACCGGGAGAAGAGATGCTGTAAATCAGGCGCTAAGCCGGCAGGCTGGGCGCCAGGGTCTCAAGACACAACTTCCCCAGGGAGCTGAGCCCACAGACAGCTTCTCAGCAGCGCCAACAGTGGAGACCGAAGCTGGAGCTTTGGCACCGAATCTCCTGCGGCCTCCTGCCGTACGTCACCTGTTATTTCGGAACACCCCCCAACAGCCATGCCCTCATCCTCACTTCCGTTCAGTCGGCCAGCACTTCCGGGCACCGGGGGCCGCCGCTCGTTCCTCAAGCAGAAGCGTTTGCCCGCAGCACCTGCGAGTGCCACAGGAGCTGGAAGCCGATGAGCTCCCTTCAAAAGCCCTCTGAGCACTCGCATGTGCTCCCCCAGCGCAAGCGGGGCACAGACCTGCCTTCCAGCATCCGCCTCTCCAAAAGCGTGACTGCCTCAGAAGCCTGCTCGACGGCTGCACCCCT